>NW_020955598.1:159220-515941 GCF_003031625.1 Empidonax traillii | reverse complement strand
GGCTCCGCTGAATCGCGGCTCCGTGAAGTTTCAGTGGGTTGAGCGGAGGGGAGATGCCACCCTGGCACTGTGCAACAAGTGACCTGGTGCAATGTGACCGTGGCACTCCAGCTCAGGGCTAAAGGGAGCAGCTTGCCTGGGGCTGGCGCTGCTAGAGGGGGAGGATGGCAAAAGGGTTCTGTCAACTTTGTAACTAGGTGAAGTTCTGTGTGTATTTATCCATGTGTGATGCCTGCTTGTTCAAACAGATTCAAGGGAGTATTCCAGGGCAAACATTATTATGGCATGCCTTAAGTGACACATGTCTCCTGCCATCCTCTTGATGCATCTCTTCCTGTATGTCAAGTGAAGGGCAAACAATAAGGGAAAAGACAGAGCACTTGCTTTGCAAAATCTGCGAAGGTTTCACACCACACTAAAACCGTCGATTTGCACAGTGCGTTGTGTTTAAAGGTGATGGATTTGTATTCTTCCCTCCCCACACGGGTTGAGGATTGATTTTGCTAAGCCCCAGGATGACTTTGTGGAATGAATTCAAACACATGGCGAAGAGACTCACATTTTAGGCAGAAATGTTTTCTCATGATCCTATTGATCCTACATCGCCTTGGCAGAATACGCCTCTCCTTGATAAAAACATACAACTGTCTTGGACGTGATGGCTTTAACCTTGACTCCCGCTCTCCTTCACATAGCTCTTCCTTGGAAAGCCAAGCCTGTTTTGAAGGAGGAAGTGCAAAAGTGGAGGAAAGGTTTACACTGATCTCCCAAATACATTTCTTTGCTTTGGACCCAATCTGGCTTTTTGTTCACTGCCAGGAACGATGAAATGTTTTTATCACGTACAGTGGCACCAGCCTTGCATGTGGTCGTGTTTGTATTAAGGCTGTTTACAGAGAAACTGCAGCTTTACCAAGTGCAAGCTGACCACTTCTGTTTGGTGTGATTCTGCACAGTATTTAAATATCTGCTGAATGATCACTGGGGACATTAAACTTCAGTCAATGTCAGACACAGGGTTGTGTGCGATATACGTGAGTTAAGCGGGGACTCTGATTCAGCATTGCTTTTCCAGAACTGAATTATAGCAGTTACTCTTTCATGTTTGTGTTATCTGATCCAACAGTGATAAATAATGTGTCATAACACTGCTTGTAATAGGAGAGCAAACAGGTTTGAGCCAGATATGTAGTCTATGGAGGGAGTATACGTATTAGGCTTTATTTCTGAAAATAGGATTAAAACACAAAACCAGTCCTATAACTAATGATACTGAGTTGGATATTGCCAAATAGGTATTTAAACCCTTAAGAAAGCAGAAGTTCTTTGCTATGAGTTATAGACTGTAACAAATATAAAAAGGAAATCTAATGAAATCTTGAGGTGCCTGGCAGCACTTTAAATTTTCTGAGTCATTAAAAGGGTAAAATCAAACTTGCAATAGGAAAATAAGATCAAAACATGCAAATGTGTTGTGACTGATGTCCTTTAATTCTTTTCTTTCAAAACATTTTGATTTTTCTAGCCCAAACACAATCAGATTCTAACCAAATTCTCTTAAAAGGTTGCTGAACTAAAAATACTATTCCTATTGAGTACAGTTATCATTGTTAAAAACAAAAACCCACCCGAGTTCATCACCCAAACAGATAACACCTGAAAAGCCTAAAGCCTTAGGAGAGATTTTTATGTTTCATTATATCTTTAATTAGAACCTTTAAGTGAGTCAGCCAAAGACACTACAGGGCTAATTTCTTTGCAATGAAATGATCTACTGTAATGTTTATTAAACCATGTTGGAACATAAACTATCAAAGTTACCATACAGTATCAAACCACACACCAATAAAAATGTTGGCACATTCTAAGCATTAGAGGTCCTTTCTCGCTATCCAAGATTCTTGTAACACTTTTACTAATTTAGGGGAAATTTATTGCAATTACCAGCCAATCTAAAATAAGTTGAACCATAAAACCATCCAAATTTGGGTAGATCAAGTCAGACACATAAGTCAGCATCCAGACAAAAGTAATCTCATTTTTAAAGCACTGAACACTTACAGAACTTACATTTCTTTGAGAGAAACTGGAGTATTTAGCTGGGTACTTAAGCATCTAACTTAATACATCCAACTGCAAAGAGATGTGCCAATGTAGAATACCTGTTCCTACACTCTTGAAAGTTATAGCGATCAAATGTAGGATCTGCCAATCATAATTTCCCTTTTTTTTTTGTAGTGTTTTGTTCTCAGATGCAAAAGTAAAATCTGCAGAATTAATTCCATAGTCCAATTACTTTAAAAGGTGTTTACAGAGCCCATGTTTTACTGATACCCTGATGTAACTCAGCTAATTCTTGGAATACTTCTGAAAGGGGAGAACATTAACAACTGCAACAAGGTAATAAGCATAATTGCAGAGACTGGGAATTGATCTGTCTTGAATAGGCATCAAACATTATCAGCTTCAGTGGGAATTTCTGACTAAGCTCAATAAGTTCTGCAAGTGTACATGAAATATACTTTGTGTTTAAGCACTGCTGAAGTCCAGCAGCACCTGAAGTACTTTACATCAGGCCACAATGGGTGTATCTTTTCTTAATTCTTAGCTTATAGTAGAGATTCAGTTTCTTGGGTTGGTTTTTTTTCTGAATCCCAGAAAGTCACTTTATTCATTCCAAAGACGCAGGTTTAGGTTTCCCTCTTACTGTTTTACAAATGAAGCCTCACAACACAGAAATATAAGAGAGGTCCTAAACTCAAATTCCAAAGACAGTTTAAAAAAAATAAATATGAAAAGAAGGTATGTCCTGCCTTAACATTTCCAGGTACCTTTCTGTGAGATCAGCTATTGAGTTACTCCGGCACCACGCGCTTTCACATCAAACACAAGGAGAAAGGCGAAGATGCCTTCCACAGGGCCAGCACCTCAAACAGAAATGAGGTGCAGTACAGTGTCACAGGAGCTCTTTTAAAGCTATTTCACCACCATAATGAGCTTAAGCATCTGATTTAGCCCTATTTACCAACCAGTTTGGTTCACGCAGTGACCGTCTAAAGCAGAGCAGGGACTGACATCGGTCCCAAGGCACGAGCTGCCTCCTGGAGCCTGAGCCCTCCAGGTGAGGCTTTTGCATGAGAAAGAACTTCAGATGAGGTGCACGGACTGTTTGTCTACAAACACATCCCTTCAGTTGTGTCTGAAGTCCTGTTTAATTCAGTAAATGTAGTCTCTGACGGGACGAAACCTGATGGATACGGGAGCACACCCTAGGATTCACAGATAAGGCAAAAGAACCAGGTCTAAATGCTAAACTGTACAAGGTGAAAGAGAGAGTATTTCTCTCTTGGGACAATGTGTGCAATCCAAAGTGTGCTGTTTTCCATCTCCTTCAACAAAACAGCAGCAGACCAGATGGAAGCAGAACACAAGCTGAGTTCAACCCCCAATCACTGCTCTAAAATGTCTGTCATTTTAACAACCAACAATAAGAAGTTTTAAAGTTTTTACAGTATATTATATGCCTGGTACCATTACCTCCCTTTGAATTTTATGAAAGTTCTATAAATGGGTGGAGGGTAAATTGCAATAATTTTCAGCAGCATTTGGCTTCCTATGAAGTTCAAAATAAATGCTTTCAAAACTGTTTGCCTTGATGCTGTATATAGTCAGCTTTCCCCAGCACAAATGCTTGAACAGAAGAAGTGCTTTGCCAAATGTTGGCATGGGGTTTTATATATGGCAGCGTTATGTTTCAAGATGGTTTAATTTAGACAAAGCAGAAATCTTGACCACACATGGCTATCAGAGCTCCTCTGGCACTTTCTCGCAAGAACAGGCTTGTTAGTCATGATGCCTTGGCCAAGTTCCAGATCAGATAGTTTGTCTCCTAAACTTTTAATTGCATGGGCAATCAACTTCACGCCCTTAATTCTTGTGTTGAGTTTTTTATTACCAAAGATATTTAATAGTCTACCATTGTCGTTTCGTATTTACATGAAATAACCCATATTCATCATTCACATTTCAGGAAGATTTCAGTTCTCAAGCACATACATGTATGATAGTAGTGGGTCAACAGAAAAATAAGTATGCACACATGGAAATTCTTGCAAGATGAAACCTCAAGGGCTTCACATGCTTTAGTGGGCCTGAAAAGTGTTGCTAAATATTTTATAAAAAACATTTTTGCACTGATTTCTCAACACTTAAGACACATCTAACTCGCTAGGAAACAGGGAAACAGAACAACCTCAGGATTCACTGCAGATGCAAGTCCCGTTTCAACTTACTTGGCAACCTGTTAAAAGTACTGTAATACTGTTGGCTACCTAAAATAAATGAACCCCAAGTTATTCATCAGTTATGAATAAGAAAAAAGTAATATGCATTTTTGGGTTAAAAAAACAGTTCACAAAGAATACACACAACATAAACTTGAATTCAGTGCTAAATTCCATCTCTGCTCAGCTGTTAAGTTCAACATAAACTTAATAACTTCAAGCTACAAAATTCTAAAAATATGGGCACATAGTTGGAATGCTAAGTAATCCCTAGTAATGGCAGTGAACCATAACTCCTAGCCTAGCTAAAATTCTTTTATGATAAACTGATAATATTTTTTTTTACAACCCTTTTCTAAAAGTACTCTCAAGAGTAGGGCAGTCTGTGTGTTGGTGTGATTTCCATTTTGTCTTGATATTTTCCAGTTAATTCACGAGTTTTGAATAGCAGATTATGAACGGCTTGCAAATGAAAAAAAGCTAAAAATAATGAGCTCACTTTCATAGGTAGAAGTATATTCAAAGAAAGTGGTGATATACAGCGTTTGGTGAAGGCGCATTCCGAAACTGCACAAATCGTGAGCATTTGCAATGCTGGTGGAGAGGAGTGTTCCTTGAAGCTGTTAGGGAGTTTTACAAGAGCCTAGCAGGAAATCTTCCAAAGGCTCAGAAATTCTTGGCACAAGGTATATTTTTACTGGGTGTAAATGAAGAAGAACTCGTACTAACTAAGGATCCACCCCTCTATCCTGGAATTAAATTCATTCAACACATAGAAAAACAGTCCCTAGCACTGACATACATTTATGTAAATGTTAGTCTAAACCCACTATGTAACTCTTACTCTTTACTCAAGAATCATGCTGGGGTTTTTTTTCTACCACTACTATCACAATTTTCTATGCAAAGGAGAAGTATAAAAGGTTGGGATAAAGTCCACAAGTTAGATCAGGATGAATTGTCCAAACAGAACAGGGTGCATGAAAGGATGAAAAAGTAAGGTAACCACATAGACAAATTTAAAGTTCCCTTTAGGAAATGCAGTCTCATAAACTCAGCTGTAGAATAATTTGTAATTTATAATAATCTTGTTTCTAAGCAAGTTGATTTTCCAGAATCTTTAAAAAGAAAAAGAAAAAAGGTTGATATATAAAGCAGTTTCATTTAAAACCACCTATTCAGCTTAATTTGCTACCCTTTTTGCAAGAGTTAAAAATGAAAATGGTAAAAAAATTGGAATAATACTTGGAATTAATCTACTCAGCACAGGAATTACGTACTAGTTATTTGTATATCATAGAGTCTTAAGTTTGCATAGTCTATTTCAGAAATAGCTGATCCTGTAGAACTGAAAGAAGTACTTGTCTTCCAAACCAGGTGTCATGACATGTAAACTAGGAGGTCACTTTATGTAGTTATGCATTTTCATCATTGTCCAATAGCATTACCAACAAAATGCCTAAGGATCATAAAGAGCATATTCAGCAAATTCTTCTACCAGGTTAGGATTATTACAAACAGTCTAATATTTCATTGCTTTCCTCTCAGGCCTTTGAAACTCTGAGTCATTGGTATATGAGTTTTACTTCCAATGGTTTATTTGCATATAAATAAAGTAAATTCTAAAATATCAAGTAACCTATACTGAATGGAAAAAAAGTCCATGTCTCATCAGGTTGCCTGTGGCCAGGAATAGAAAACACATCCCAAAGTCTAACATTAGGCCCTGAATGTGATTTTCCCAGAGTTTGCATAGTTAGTCACGTCTCAGCATTACTGCAGTTCCTCACAAACCTTTTGTAGTAAACTTCCATCAGGTTGGAATAGTAGATGTACACCTTGCCTGCCACGCCACTCACACAGATTTACCACTATTGCTTCTCTCCCGTTCCTATTTGTTCATTTTCTCCTCCTTTTCTGAGTTTGAAGGCTTTCATGAGACGTTTTGCCTCCTGCTACATTTGGGCCGTGGCTTCATTTCTGCTGCCAACATTAGGGCAGCCAAGCCCAGCCAGGTCATGACTGCTGTGAGCAATAGGGTCTGAGTCACCTCTCAGCAGCACTTGGTCACAAGGCAAAGATGCCCTGCAGTGAAGTTCACTGCCACGAGCAGAAAGAAGCAAACTGATGGTGGAGGACCCTACTGCCAGCAGAGCTCCCTGCTCACACACTGCATTGGGTTGGGAAACTGTAGGGGAACACCAAGAAAAGGGAAATAGCCAGCTTTAAAAAAACAACCTGACTTTTTGCCTACAATCACTACAACGTGTTTGCAGGGTAGGCCTATGTCCATGGACCTGCTCTTCTCACGTGCTTGCCTATTTTGGCAATACCTACAGAAAAAGAACCATACTACTGTCTTTGCGACTTTCTCTATAAAATGTTCGTGTTCACTTCTTTTAGAGCAGTCTACTGCCTTCTGGGAACTTGGAGAGTTAATTTCATGTCATTTCCTTAAAACACCTCTTGTCCTAATATGGATGCTGAATTTAATACAAATTACCAACACCCTTGGACAGCATTTTCCAATAAACATACAAAGCAACAAAACCATATGTGATAAGGGAAGTACTGCGCAATGAATTCAGACAAACAATCTTTTGTTGATCACATTAAGACTTTGTTTTCTGTTACAAAATACATAAAAGAAATTCAAATACTCTGATTCGCTAACACTTAATAATGAGACCTTCAGAATTATTTTGACATTCGTTTGCTATCAATCATTTGGCTTTATAGACTTCAGTAGTTTTCAAAAGCAGGAGACACAAATTTTAAAATTTGCCTTACCAACATTAGGACCAGCTGTATCTTGCCTTTACATGTAAGTGGAAATTACACTGATGTAAAAAAAAAAAAAAATTTTCTATCCAATCCTTTTCCACATTAATCTCTGTTTTCCAAATGTCACCAGTTGGGTTCCAAAGTTACAGTGTCAAATAGGGAGTACACATGTCCTGGATTAGGGCAGGAGAGCTGTAAAAAAGGGCATTTTCAAATACAACATTTTCAAACTAATAGATGTATCAAGAAAAAGGCTCGGGATCTCTTATTCACTGTTCATTAAAAATCAGTTGAGGGGTAACTTTTCCATTTAAGCCTACCCTGAATTATAGGGAAAGGTTTCTCAAGTAGTAACACTGAATATTAGAGTTTAACTTCACAGAGTTACCTAAAGTCAATTTTGCTAATATTAATATAGGAATAAGCAAAGACTAAAACAAATAAAAGCTTTTTGAGACATTATGAAAGACTGAGACTAAACATCACATTTTGATACAACAGTAATCTGTCAGAACCTTTCAAATTCCTGATAGGAAGATCTGAAGAAGAAGGTCTGTGGTATTTTATGCAGAAGAACAGATTCATACTATTTATGTTAAGTAGAAGGATGGTCCTAGTCTTCACTGTGGCTTTGGACACTATTGTCATAGGAGCAATGACAGAAATGTCACAGAAGCGATTATTGAAATAAAAATTATGGTTTGACATGTTTCTCACCAATGTGACAGGTTTTCCTGCTGTCATTCATGGAAATTGAACAAGGAATGTAATTTTCCAGTTGCAGGCTTCAGATGTAGATGAGATCTTTCATCTTTTGCTATTTATTGTCTAACACTGTTCAAGAACCAGGACAATTTTAAGAAGGCTTTGAAAAAGGGATACAAGGAAGAATGCTGGATAAAAGAGAAGAGGAAAATTATGGTGTACAACAGAGAAAAACAATGCAAAAGAATTCAAACTAAGAAGGAAATGCTGGTTTTGTTCTGAGTAGCAGAAAACATTGTTAATATTACCACTGTACTCAATCCAGGTAATGTTGCACAACGTGGCAAGGTAAATACAACTGGAAGGGATGCACAGGATTACCTGAACCTGTGCAATAAAACAAAGAAATCTGAATTATTAGAAAACAGCTGAATACTACACAGAAATAGTGGAAGAATAATTATCCCTGCAGCACTCACAATAAAAAATTATGTGCTGTTCAGGAAAGACAGAAAACCAAAAGTGTTGGTCGTGTTAGGAACATGGATCTCAAAAAAAGTGAGCAAAAATTTTGTAAGAAGCTTCAGAACTAATATTTTCAATTGTTAAATCGTTAAGGCTGTGCCAAGAACACACAGGGAATGGAGATAAAACGGAGAAAAAATGGATATTTCCATTTTTCCTTTCCTTCCTCAAAGGCAGAAGGAAAAAGTACAAGTTGCCTAAAATAAAACTTATTTAGATCTTTAAAGTATGTTAAAACAACCACTGAAGGTTTTCAATTTTGTGAGGAAGAAGGGGGTGGAGAAGCAAAACATACTTTAGGTGGCATTTGTATTATGGATAACCTGATTTATGGTGCAAACCCAAAATGGTTACGAGGATATGAATTCTGCAGCTATTACAAGTGTGTGAAGCAAAAGCTCATGCAGAGGCACTCTATACAGTCTCCACCCCAAACTGCTGATGCAACTGGTATATTAAATTGAAGACTTGGCAGAAAATACATTATAGTCTAGTTAGGAATCCAAACAGAACAAATATATCCAGATTTAAGATTAGGTGAGAAACACGGTAAGACAGCTAGCAGCCCCAGATATCCCCATGGCTATCCATAATCTTTAAAGGCTTTAGGGAACAGACTTTAAGGAAAATTAAACAAACACAGACACTCAAAAAAAATGGAAAAAATGCTATTTGCATTTATCAAGAAAAGATAATGTCAGGCTTCCCTGACAGCATTTTCTGTTATTGTAACTGGGGTTTTAGGCAAGGGAGGTATAACTGACTTGATCTATATGATCTTTGGTAAGCATTTGTTATGGTGCCACGAAAGAAATTATTGAAGCTGGAGAAAGTAAAGAATAGTAGTAAATCTGTAAAGAAGACAAGAAACTCATTCATGGGGAAATGAAAAATAGAGCATTAAAGAAAGGACTGTCAGACTGAGGAAAGTTTGATAGGGAAGGTCTTTGTGGATGATGTTTGGAACTGATATCTGATGTTTCACACATAAATGTGCCAGAAACAGGAAGGTGGTGACTACACTGGTTGATTACTCAGTGCTGGAAAACATTGTCAATATTAGGAAACATCACCAGTACTGATGAGTTTCGGGTCACTGTACAGAGAGAACTGTCTGTACTTCAACAATACAAACATGATTAAATTTACCAGCACAGTGTACTGCTGATCATCAATAACAAAAAATCTCTACCCTAAGCCATGAACTATCATTTAGAAACTATTAAGAAGAAAGACCTGCACATACAAGATGGCTATAAGTTGTCAATATGATATATCCATAAAAAAGATAGATGCAGGTCTAGTTTTAGAAGAGGTTATTTTTTTCCAGAATAATCAGGAAAATAACGACGCCAGTTGACAATGCCACTAGCAGATTTTCAGTTGAGAATCTTGTACAGAAGAGAGTCATGAAAACAGGTCCAAAGAAGGATGATGAAGGAGAAGTCTATCTTGAGAGAACAGACCAAAAGATTTTGGCTTATTTTGTTGAACAAAATGACAGCTCAGCAGGACCATAATCACAGCATGTAAATGCATCAGGGAGATAAACACCAGATATGGAAAAACCTAAATTAGCTAAGGACAAAATTGGCATGGGAACAAATGGATATTAACTGGCTGTGAATAAATTTAGGTTGGAAATTAGAAGAAGGTTTCTGATCATTAGAGCAATCAAGACTTCCAGTAGCCTTCCAACTGGAATAGTGGAGGCAAAAAACCTAATTACTTTAAAGATGAAACACAATCAATTTATGAGAGATTTGGTATGACATGCTGCCTACGGGACCAGAAGATTGAGCCTCAATAACCCAGCAACAGCATCCTCCTTGTCTTCACAGAATCACAGAACAGGTCAGGGTGAAAGGGACCACAGTGGATCACCTGGTCCAACCTCTCTGCTCCAGCAGGGTCATCCCAGAGCACACAGCACAGGATTGCATCCAGATGGTTCTGGGATATCTACAGTGAGGGACTCCAAAACCTCTCTGGGCAACCTGTTCCAGTGCATGGCCATGGCACAGTAAAGAAGTTCTTTCTCATGTTCAGGTTGAACTGTTTTTGCATCATTTTTTTCCCACTGCCTCTTGTTCTATTTCCTGGCTCCGTCCTCTTGACACCCACCCTTCAGATATTTACACAGTGCTTCTTTGAAGTCATCTTCAGAAGTCTTTCAGAAGTCTTCTTAAATCTCTTTGACTTCAGCAGAGACAAACCCTGACTCTTGTTCAGAAAGACCAAAATACTCAACCTCAGGAAGTCAAAAGTCTTCCTATTATGGTTGTAGAGGGGCTCGATTGCCTTCACAGCTTCATTAACCTCCTGCTAAGAGACCCACGCAGGCAGTGACAAATTAGTCTCACTTTGCCTAGTCCAAAACATCATTCTGACTCCTCATAGAGCTGAGCTCTACAGTTTGAATACTCCCTCTGCCAGCTTCCTTATCAACTCTCCCACTCAGCTGAACTCGTAGTTTTGCTTCATATAAAACCTTAATAATCAGAGGAAATGTATTTCCCCCATGCAGATAAACTCAGTGGTTCACGCTGGAAACATTGAAGCTTTTCACCAGCTTGTATTCATGTTCCTGCAAGCAGGCACTGAGGGTTTGAAACCACCAGCTGTGTTAACACTGTGTAGCAGTGAGCTTAAATTTATTTCAATAACAGACAAAGTGTGTGTGCATGAGGATCTAAACTAGAATCCATCAGATCTAGGAGGGATATTTTCCCTGGCCTCAGCAGAGCCAGGACACAGCTTTTTCTCCATATGACCACCAGCTCGCTTTTCCCTCCTGCGCTCCAAAACAAAATGCAATGGTTATTATTTAGAGCATATGGTGTTGAACAAGAGAATGGGTTCTCTGTTTTGCAGTCCCAGTCAGGAAAAAAGTACTGAACTCACTTTGGACTGTTCTCTTTGAAGGGAATCACAGAACCACGTCTTTGAGTCAGTCCTACGTCCCTTCTAGTAAAAGACTGAGTCAGAAAATTATTTTGGGGTTGATTCAGGCTCATGAAACTACTTCAGGATCTGATTGCTGGGGTTCCTATCCCATGTCAGGTCACGATGGCTGTGATTTGCATCCCACAATGTATCAGGCTGACGGATGTCCATGAACACTCCATCACAGTTTGATAATATCCTTACAGTCTTGCAGCTCTTGGCTGTTGGCAGTTGCTCACTGCAGTTTACTGAGCATCTCTCCGCTACTCAGATTTCAGAATTTCAGGAGTCACGCCAACAAAGAGTTTCCAAATAGGTGAGATCACTGGATATTGGCTAAAGAAAGATATGGGAAAGCATATCACTAAATTTACTGAGCAGGGAAATAGGGTGATGGCTTGATGAGTTAAGTACTTTTTCCTGCCAGTACACAAAAAATGAATGCTTATTTCCAAAGTGTTTTATAGTTGTCAAAGAGTAACTGAATTTCACTGCATTTTCCTCAAATAGTCACTGACAAATATCAGAAATAAAATTTCAAATGAAATTCCAAGTAATTAACTCAGACTCATTAATCATCACAGAAAAAAACTTTTATTTGGGTTGTTGCACATGTATTCTGTGTATTTGCTAAGCACCAAGCAAAGCAATTCTAAGTGAATTTACAAACATGAGTATTTACTATTTCTTCTTGCTCACAAACATGCTCAAGTTCCATCCTGTATAGGTGTCAGCTGTAGAATTAGAGAGTAGTGGTTTACTGAAGTGGCCAACCAGACATGATGGACACAGACTAGAGAGAGCCAAAGTTTGTCAGATGGCTAAGGTGTGTGTCCATAGTGTGCCCATGGACAATTGCAATTGGCTGAAGAATTGAAAATATAAAACACAGGAATAGTAAGGGTTTTACTGACTTTTTTACAGCTCTATTCTCAAGGAAATAGAATTCTTGGCTTACACTACTGTATAGGATTATTTTTCAACTACGATGAGTTTGATGTCTGAATGGTGCCTTCAATATATCACTGCCAGCAGGCTGTCTTTGTTTGCTGATCTTTCTTGCTAAATCAAGGTTTCTGAAAACTGAAATCCCACCCAGCCTTTCAGAAGACAAGAAAGTAGTTACTTCACTGCACATTCCTTTGGACGGGAGTCTGCAAGGAGCACAAAAGAAACATTTACTCTCATCTACAAGAAAAAACTTAGCGCTGTTCATTTTCTCACTGTGATACTTATATAACACATTCTGACTTATGTTTTATTTTGAAACCATTGAGATGATGGCTGGACTGTATTCTCACTTCAGCTGACAATTAAATACACACCTCTCAAAGACCTGCTAATACTTTACAGAATACTCTGTGTTTACTAGTCAGAGACAATTAAGTGTTCAAATTTTTTCATGGGTTTCTTTGATTCTTTCTAGCTGACACTTCTTGAAAAGCAACGAAATTACTGCTTAAGGGTTCAACTACACTTGTCATTTGTTTCTCCTCAATAAAATCATTTTCATAAAGGAAAAATAAATGTATTACAGTCGTTACACTTAATTTTACTCTGACTTATATTTTCAGGTTCTCACTAATTAATAGGAGAAGCATTTATTTAGTGTATCTGGTTACCATTTGTTTCTCTCCAGCTTTAGTTTTAGGCAGTCTATCAGAATTTGTGTTTATGGGCAGCAAAATTATTTCTAAAATATAAGAAGTGTAATTTCCAGAGGAAATCTGTTGCAGATTTCTGTCCTGTGTCACCTTCTTATTAATACTTAAGCACTGGCAGAGGACCAAGGCAGTATGTAATCATGAACCGTAAAATTCATTTATGAAGATGCTGCTCTATGTTCATCTACTCCCCATCCAGTGAAATCCTAAAGTCCTGGTTCCACTAAAATCTGTGATAAAGATACCATTAACTTCGGTGCAATTGGGATATTGTTGAGAATCTTTCACAGTGGGAATCACTGTTCCTTGCCTCAAAGTAGTCTTGAGAGGGATGTCTTCATTCTGTGAACACAGAGAAAGAGCTGGTGTAGAAGTAGGCAAAATTTTACTTTGAAGGTTTGTAACTGTTTACTCTCCATTTGTACGTGGTGCATGCAAGTTCTGTCCAGTAACTTTCTGGATCCAGGAGTAACCTCCAAAGTTTATGGCAGTCTCTCCGTGGTTAAGTTCTTGCTTTGCCACTGCCACAGATTTACTACAGGAACTTGTACAAGGCACTTATTGTCAATGTGCCTCCATCAATGACAGAGGAATAAAAGCACTTCCATCATCCCAGGAGGTTCCAGATGTATTAAAACATATAGAAACACATGTTTATCCAGTTAAGGGGACTACTTTGCTTTTAATGCCTCAGCCAATTTTTTTATTCTTATAGAAAGTCATTTTAAAAAGCTTTTAAATTTGAATCCAAGCTTTTTGCCAGATTTCACACAGAAGTTATGGTGTAACAGCATGCTACAGGATTCAGTGCCATCCACAGAACTGAACTGGTATGTGACTTGAAAGAGGGATAACACAATCCCAAATACAAGAGGTTTCTATTCAAAATATGGAAAGAGGCATTTTCAAGACAATTAAGGCATTTTAGTCTGCATAACTACATTCAGGTGAAACACGGCAATTTAAGATTAATACCTTTATGTTACCTGGTGCACATCCTTGCCCATGTGATTCTTGGTTTATTATGGTGTGAAAAGCAGCCGTGAGAGGGGACCTGCCAGTTGAGGCAGCAGCGAGACACACACGGCCCCAGCTGCTGGAGCACTTCCACAGGAGAGGGAATGTGCCAAAGGCATCCTAGATGTCACTCTGGTCACCAGCTGCTTTAACAGCTGGTATAAATCTCAGCCTGCCCCACGGGCAGAGGATGCATACATTCGCTTCCACCCTCTTTTCTCAAGCTATGTTAGGAAAGGCAGTTTCAGCAAAACCTGCTGCTAAAGGCCATTGCTTTTGCGTTAAGGGGATCCCAGTTTTGAACGCAGTTCTTTGTCATTGGACTGTGTCAGCTGTAGGCTACTGCTTGTACAGTCCCACACCAGCTCTCTGGGGAAGATCACCAATCTCTCGAAAGAGTTAAAAAGGAAAGATGTGACACTTGGTCCTCAATTCCCTAGGGATTCCTATTTAGGAAGGTAAATGAGTCATTAGTCTTTTTTCCTCATTATGCTGCACTTCCTTTAGAGCTATTACTACTAATGATACCAAAAATTATCACTAGTGCATCTTATAGATGGAAAACAGACTTAAAATCAAATAGATCTTGAGCTGAGTGGAATAGATCACTGTAAGCTGCTGAGCTATACCTCACCCTGACATCTGCAGAGACCCTTTTAGTCCAAGGGATGATACAGATGTAATTAGAAGAGAACCTGATGGAAGATATTAGAAATGTTAGAAATATATATGTATTTATTAGAAATATATAATTATATATATAATATAGATAATATATGAGAAATAACAGCTAAATAACATAATGTCATGGATTAATTTGGAGAAGCTATTTAGGAATAAAAGAATGGGTTTTCTTTCACTAAGTGCTGAAATACAGAACATGCTAAAGACATACAGACACCATTAAACCCAATCATTTTAAGAGAAAGCAAGAAGAACGACCAGAGGGCACTGCTGCTGGCTAGGTATTTGTTAATTTTTCATGTGAATTTATTGCATATGTAAGTGATTGAATTAGTAGCACTGACAGGAACCCAGGCACAGTAAAAGCTTCCTGCTACTGACACAGCACTGCTGGAGCTGTGCACTCCTGACCATTAGCGATCCCGCTGCCGGAGCCCCGAGCTCCAGGCGGAGGCTGCGGAGCACACGGGAACGGGACCGAGCGAGGCGTCCGTCCCTGGCAAAGAACAGGATGAGACCACCACACTTTTTTAGATTAATGACCTCCTTTGGGCTCTGATGCCAGGCTCCAGGGGAGAAGGTCCACTGCGAGCTCATATCATGCTACCAAAATACTGCAAGGTAAGTTTGGGGGAGAAAAAAAAGACATTAAGAGGATTTTGTGTTTTGTGGTAGAGGGGTTAGAAACAGGCATCTTGCAGGAGAGACTGTAAGGTACAGGAATCAGAATGATTTCCCACCTTTGAGAAAAGAGGGGCATTTCCAGACACTAAGAGGCTGAGCAGTGAAATCTGGATCTTCTGTCAGTGAGCAGTAGATTGCTTCAGAACAGTGAGGCTTTGAGAGCAAACCAGGGGAATGCAAATTGCATATCTAATAATTTAAACATGCAAGTGTATTGCCAAATACTACCATCTAAAAGGAATATAGATATCATGGCTGCTATGAAGTCCTTAGGGAAGCTCATAAGCCTTTGGGAACCCTTTCCTCCTTCCCTGCAACGTATTAACCTTTTGACCACATCGGTGCTTAGATCTGCATAAAGAAATTGTACCCACAGACAGTTACAGTTGGGAAGCAGTGGGAACAACACCGTGCAAAACATCAGGGATGCAGAATGTTTTGTGAATTCTGTATCAAAACCTCATAGCCAAGAATAGATACAGATCTAAAAAAAAAAAAAAAAAAAAAAAAAGGTATTTCAGATGTATTATGAATGTGCAGAGGAGCAGCCACAGGGAAACGTTTCATTGCTGTTTTCCTGTAGCGTCAGATTGTGACAACTTATAAGAACATAATATGACCCTTTCCTAAGAGTAACACGGCTGGATTTAATGGTGCTGCTAATGGAGTAAGATTTTTCTTGGAGTATGGGTGCCATAAACCAGCCCTCACTCACCACTTCCTGTTTACTTGTGGTTTATTCTCTAGAGCAATCATGTATTTCTCTCACTGGAAACTTCTGCTTGTTACCAAAAAAAAAAAGAAAATCATTGCTTAAGATTTTCCATTTTATATCATTCATCCTTATGGAGGGATTTCTTTTCAAGTCAATTGTTTGACATGTAGAAGAGTGAATGAATTAACTGTTCTTTGATTAGAGTGGTACTCTGCTCTACTCTGCTGAGTGGTAGCACCTCACTTAACATATTCTTTTTCAGGAAGTCTAGACAGCCTCTTCTAAAATTTCATGTACGTATCATTTGTAATTCATATGGACAATTTTAGTCACTTAGTAAAGTTGCTTCAATATTTTCTGTTTTATTGAAAGTTATTTCATTGCTGCAAGCAAGGTATTTTATTTTATGATTTTCCACATGGCTGATCCCAAAGGAGAAAACACAAAAGAGTTCCAAATTAAATTCTAATCCAATTTAACAACAGCTGGAACAAAAGGAAATATTAGTTATTAGAATTCTAGAACCTTAGCCTCATGGTAGCATGAAAAATGAAGCTGATCATACAGAAGAACTGTTTTAAGTT
Organism: Empidonax traillii; assembly: GCF_003031625.1. Taxonomy (NCBI): domain Eukaryota; kingdom Metazoa; phylum Chordata; class Aves; order Passeriformes; family Tyrannidae; genus Empidonax; species Empidonax traillii. The sequence continues at coordinate 499,350 of NW_020955598.1, read as the reverse complement.
TTTATCTTTGTGCAAATATTCCATGAACAGCTAGAGACAAAACCAGGCAGAAGCTCTCATTGAACTACAGCATTGCACCAATGACAAAATTATAAATAAACATATACTGAAGGGCACAACTCATAATAAAACTAGGAAATGTTTTTGACATTTGGACCACACTTGCTGTTACAAAATAGGTGTATTCCAATACCTTGACAGATTTTGAGGCTAGAAGGATCTTCTTATGTCAAACGAACTGTAACACAATGAAGCTTGATGGACTTTACACACTTGACACAAGTGATCCTCAAGATCGTTGTTTGAATGAGAACAGCATATACTCTGGAAAAATATCTAGTTTAAGCTTAAAGACTTAATTGTTGGGAAATCTACTCTCACTTGCTCAAGATATTCCAGCAGGGACATTCCAGATTGTTCAAAGCTGTTCATTATACGGAAAAGGTTTAAAATTATATTTATGGTGTGGATAGTGCAGCTAACTCAGGACCTGTGTAAATAAGCACATAAAAGATTCAGTTAAAAGTGTCTCCTTGTTCCCAACGCAGCATTTCAGTTCACTTACAGTGGACAAAAGTGGCAGTTGGAGGAGCTGGAGGAAAAAGCCTCAAGGCAACAGCAGCCTCTTGCTATACACAGCACAAAGTGTACATCTTACAGTGTAGAAGTTTCCATTGCCATTGCAGGAACCAGGATTTCACCTCTAGTCTTGTAGGAGGGAATTACAATCAACTTTTAGAAAAGAGCTGGGTCACGAAACAGGAAGGCTCCTTTGTAGAGCAAATTTAAAACCAATTCATGTGTGTATGTCAGGAGTGTGTATATCTATACAGTAAGCAAAATGCAGTCTATCCACTGAGGTAGTTTAATCATAATTCTATTTCAGCATTTCCTCAGAAAGTTCCTGGCAATGAGAGTTTTCACAGTCCAATTAACACAACAGGGAGTGACAGTCTCTAAGCCTGAAACAACTCTCACAGTAATCTGGACAATGCTACAGATGAGAAACTCCTCTTTTATACATGGAAAGGTAATCAGATTATTCAACCAGTTGCAAAACACAGAAGAACCATTTTTACCCACACTAAGAATGGAAGCAAAAGACAAAGAAGTTTGTACTTGTCAGTGAAAGAAATAGGTTAGCATGTGTCCTGATTTGGGAAGAAGAATAATCAATATTTAAAGACATTGAGCAGACTACAGTTGGAGAAAATCCTCCCTGCAAGAGAATGTTAGAAGCCAAGAAAAGGCCAGAGGAAAGCTGAAAGGGAAATAACGCTGTGCTGGTAAATCAAGGTAACAAACACAGCTCAGAATAGTGAATGCATTGACTCCACTACAAACCTCTCTTTCCCCCATGCAGTGGAAAGGAAAAATATGGCACACTATATCACTGATTATCATTTATGATAACCAAGCCAGTAGTCCCAGTACTCCATGAAGACACCAATTTCTTGTATTAATTCCCTTCTCCTAATTTATTAACATAAATAGTAGTAATTTCCATGCAACTAATATCAAAATGAAGTCCATGTTTTGGAATTGTTTTTTGTGCAAGTAGAACAGAAACGGAGTGACCTTGTGTGCAAAATACATTACTAAATGTTTGACTATGTAGCTGGACTAGTCAGATAGAAAATATTAAATTAGAGAAGCTCATATATATATCAGACAGTATGATATTTAGTTCCTTTCACAGAAATTATTCAATGTCATTAATTCAAACCAAAATGCACCTACCATATATTTTTTAATGCTGGATTAGGACTCAAGGGATGTTTTCATTATCCCCTCACGACTATACAAAGGCTTAAAAAAAAATCTCTATAGGGAATCGACTTGTTTATGAAGCAAAGCCTATTTGTTTTATTTAGAATAGTCTCAGCAGACCTCAGGTCATGCAATGAATCTCTGCCTGGCTGCTGTCAGCCCTACTTAGCTAAAGCAGCACCTTTGAATTTCTAACACTTTGAACAATAACTTTTTTTTTTTTTTCCTCCCAAGTACTTTATTTGTATTTATTCAGCGGCAAAAGTTGATAGTGATTCAGCGACGAGATTATGTGCCTGCACCTTTCCCTTGCAGCTGTATTTACTCAAAACAAAGCCACTTAAATGAGCCTTAATCAAGACACATCATTCTGCTCGCTGCGTGTGAGCAAATCCACTCAGATCCCCTCAGCTGGGAGCGCCAGCGGTGAAGCCCCAGATTAGAAAGGCAGAGCAAACTGGATTCATTGGGATGTGGCATCAGTGTCGCATTTGGCTGATTTTAAAATTCACCTGGGTCCCCCAAGTACTCGCCAAAACACGCGTGGTTTCTTCTGTGCCCATTGAGCCATTGTTTGGAAGCTGATGGAGGAGCTCCCTAACGCTCGAGCATTTGCTTTGGCATCACAGCTCTTCCTAATATGTCCCACTGGGCTCAGGGTAAGTGTCAGTCCTTGCTCTGCCCTGTGACCAGTTCCAGCTGCCAACTGCAGCTGGGGGTCACAGGGAGTGGTTCCACATGGAGAACAGTGTCAGCTGCTGGACGGAAATTCCCAGGGAAAGACATCTCTTTTTCTTGAAAGCTTACTTTATTACAATCAGGGGCGAAATTACAGTGAGAAAACTACTGGAAATTGAATTACTAAAAGATAAAATAATTAAAAGCTTTATCAATAACTACTGAGTGCCAGACATCTTGCTTAAGGGAAACCTGTCTCCTAAATGCCATCCATCAGTAGTATTTAAATAACATTTTGACAGTCCAGCTTACCAACTTATCTGAAGAGTTTTCACAGAAACTGAACAGGATACATTAAATCCAGACCGTATGTGAGATACTTGTAATTCCCTATATGTCAGACTTGTGGGGTTCTGCCACACTGCCCTGTGTAACTTGGTCAGAGCTCACTGCATGTGACTGTGTACAAGTTACAAACCAGAGTCATTCTTAAAAAAAAAAATAAATAAAAAAAAGAAAATCAATTTACTGAGTAATAGTAAATCTTCTTTTAATTACTTTTACTCCACTTTCACTCCATCACCTCCCACAAAAAATTGTGTCTAACGTGCTTTCTGTATGGAGTACAAGCCGAAGTTAATTCCGTACCTACGACTCACCAATACATCAGTGACAATGCAGTGGAAACAAACGACAAATTTCCAGTGGCTCCAACAAAATAGCTGGAGCACCTTGCCATGAGACTCAGACTTTTATCTTTCCCCTTGAAATTGTGGATCCTGTATGTTTTATGCTCTAAGCACGAAAGAAAAAAATAGAATGGGCAGACGTCAGAAGTAAGGCAACCATTTTTTTAAAACACATAAACACTGAGAAGTAAACTCTGTTTGCCAGTCTGAGGTTGTGGGAACCTTCTGGGGGTTGGCATCAACCTGCACATCCGAGCTCATGGCAAGGAGTGGGCAAGGCCACAACTGCCGCAGTTCAATCTGCAGAGGCTGTGCTTGTTCTGTAAATTCTTAAAATAAATCTCTGTATATTTTATCACGACAGCAACCTGAAGTTCAAGTGTCTTGAATGATTGCTCACTTTATCTAAAATATGAAATGGATTTTTAAAAAATGAAGTTTTTCTTCAAAACTAGCATTTATGGCCCAGTTACTGCAGAACATAATGTGAGCCTTGTGGGAAATAAAGCTATTTGTGTAAGATTATGAGGAACCTTCTTCAAACAGTACACTTTTGAACATCCTCAGTTCTATAGCCATATTTACTTAGCAAAGGTGGCTTTTTAACTCCATGACTACTGTTCTCCAGTGGTAGATTTAAGAATAAGCTACAGAAATCAATCAAAATCCGTTTTCACATGAAGCTGTCATCATTTGCATATACAAGAAATAAAGAACTGAACTTTTCTAGATAGGCAACTTGTATAACAAATGCTTCAGGCAGAGAAATGCAGGGTTAAACAGACTCATTTAGAAGGTCACAGAAAGAGACTGCAAAAAAAAATTCCATTCTGACTTCCTACAGAACTTATAATGGAAAAATATTTTGTGATATTATGAAAATTTGTAGGACTGTAACCTCTACATAATAAGAGTATTCTTTTCCCCAGAAAATCAATAGCTATCTCTTCACTAGAGATAATCACTAAGGCTAAAATTCTAAGTGCATTTTGGCAGAACAAGCTTTTTTTTATATGTGTACTTTTATATGCGTAACCAGAAAAATAAAATTAAAGGAGATATATGATATTAATGCAAAACTGCCAGCAAATGCCAGAATATCATCTCCAACAGAACTCTAAAAATTCTTGCTTTGTGTGTGGACTCTCATATTTTCTTATTAACCCCTCTGTCTTGAACCTTTAGTGTCATGCTGAAAGTTATCCCGTACAGAGCACAGAGTTAGCAAAGCAAGAGTAAACATTTCATACCACTATTTGTCAGCCTGGCATATACCAAAGATCTTTTATTAGGATCTCAAGGTCAAGTTCTTCTAGATCCTTGGGTAATAATGAAGTTGTAACAGGGAAATGGTACTGCAAGAAGTATTGGCTAATTAGGTGTTCCAAGGTGGAAAAGGTAGGTATTAGGTACTAAAGGTAGGAGTTAGGTACTAAGGTAAAAACCAGACCAGCTTCCCAAAAGGCATGCATGGAGGCTATCCTGCAAAAACAGAATTTGGGTTTGGAGCCTTTTTCACATATTTTGTAATTAAACCAGGACTCCACATAATTGCCAGTGAAGTTTCTATCACCCTTTCCCATTTCCTTACTTTTATGCCACCATTTAAAAGGTTTTTCTGGCCTATCATGAAGCCTTCCACCTGAAAATTCACTTTTTCAAGTCCACTTTCTGCCTTTTGAATCCCCTCACAAAATGCAGAAATTGCCCAACTCATTCGTTGTTCTAACCACATTTTTTTCATCTTGGAGTCTTTCCATCATACTTAACGCATACATACAAAAATGAGATCCAGACAAAGCTCTACATTACCTGGTCAGTGTAGAATTATGCTCAGAAAACCATTCAGACCTGCCATCACATGCTTTGTCCACCAGTGTCCTACTGTAAATATATAATCCCTTTAGCACACATTTTAAATCCTATGGCATTTTAAATACAGTGAAGTTTCAGACTGCTTCCCACCCAGTTTTTGTTTGTTATAATCTGAACTAATATCTTGAAATAGTGGGAATTGTCAACCATTATAATACGGCAAGTTATTTATTTTTTGAAGGCTTAGGACAGGAAATGCTAACTCCTGCCCCATTATAAATGATTCTGTACATCCATAGCCCTAGTCCAAGATGAGTATACATACACGCACTAAGAAAAACCTATTGTTTCAGCACATCCACAGGGTTGTGTAAGAAAACAGCTCAACCTGTTAAGAAACAGCTCACATCAGCACTTTCTGCAGTGTGACCTAGCTACTTCATCTTAGTGAGCTTCAGCCTGTTTTTCTGGCTGGCACTGGTGAGCAAAGAGATACTGAGAGTGAAAAACAAAAGTTGGGGTGAGACATTAGCCTGAAGAAAGCTGCAAAGGGGATCTCTTTAACTACATTTTTCACAGGCTTGCAGGCACCCACCAGCGGACTGCAAAAACTTGCTCATTTTCCACACATTCAAGAAAAATTAGGTCGCCTAAGATTTAGCATCTTTTAAAAAACACATGGGCAGCCTCAATTTAGGTTGTAACCAACAAAAAATTACTGCAAAATTTCACCATAGCTGATAGATTCATAGACAGATGACCTGGATACACTAACATGTCATCTCCTCCAAGTTTTTTGGGGACTCAGGCCCTTGTATAAGGAGAAGAAAGCCCTCTCTGGTTGTGTTGGTCTGTGGGTATGTTATGAGTTTTCAATGCCTTTAATTCTCCATTTTTACCAATATCCCCTCTAATGACTGAGAAAAGAATCAGAGAAGGGCAGAGAAGGGCAAATGTAACAGTGATCAAAGAGCTCTGCCTTAAAATGCTCACAGGAGTAGAGAGGTAATGCCAGAGGGGGAAACCCAGCTCTGGTTGGAGGCTGGAATGGAATCACCCAACCACACTGGGGGTGCTGCAGGAGCAGGTGTTGTACCTGCTGTCCTTCTTACTCATGTGGTGGCTTTATGAGTGTAGTATCTTAAACAATTCTCACTTATTTCCAGGATGTCATAGGAAATTGTGTCAGTTTTATCTCCATCTCGTAAACAGTGAAAGGTAAAGAAAGAAGTCACTTCTCGATGCTGCAGGGCAGACTGAGAGGGACAACACACCAGAACTTTTATGTCTAAATTTCAGTATCTAAATTAGCTCCTCGAGTGCCTTTGAAATCAGCAGGCTCCCTGTGAGACCAAGTTCAGGCTGTCCCCATCACTGGACCAGTGATGTGCCTAATGCTGGATTATAGAAGGAGGCATCCACTGACTCCCAAATCCCACTCAATAATGCTGCCTTTTTGCTTCATTCAGTTCCTTCCCTATTCCAAGAGACAGTGCCTGAAGGAAACATGGCATTTGCAATTCCAGTAGGCCCATGCCATATGTATATGAGGCTGATCTGCAGAAAACTCCTGCAGTCCTGCATGAACCAACAATTTTTCCGAGAAATTCGTGCTTTTAGAATACAAACCAATTTGTGGTCAGCACTTCTAATCAAATGGACGAGTCACATTTTCTATTGCAAATTGTAACATTGCTGCCTTTTCATTCTGATGCTCCGATATGCTGAAATTGTACCATAAATCTCCATAAGACAGATTGTCTGTCGGCTTTAAAAGTGGTTCACAAACACAAAGTCAGGGGGAGTAATCCTAGGAGGAAGTAGCACAATATGCAGGTTTTTTCCCACTTCTCACATGTAGGAAGCAGTAACACTAAAGTGCCCTCAAAGAGCTTTCAAGCTTAATTTTTCAAAATATAGCCTCTTTTTTTTAAAAATAATAACTCATACATTGCTAACAACCTCCAGGCAGCAAGCCTGAGCACAAAGTCTGAGAAATTAAGCTAATGCTGTTACCCTACAGGTTATGTTTGTGCTAGTGAAAGGTCAGGGAAAGTTCCTGGACACTGGACTGTAATAATCTGTAGTGTTAGGCTGCCATAATGGTCCCTGGCATGCTTTCAGCCCATGTTAGCTTACAATCTTCCAAACAATTCCCAGGCACACTTCAGAAGGTGGCAGAGGACAGTGACCATTTCCAGTGGCAGTGCAGTAGCACAAACCAAAGAATGAGACTCCAGTTCCTCAGTCAAGCCCAAAAAGCTGCGTTCAGAATACATCTTCCAGAAATCCAAGCAATCTTGACAAGTGACAGACAAGCTACTACATTCCTCAGCGCATTCCCAGCTAAACAGTTCACTTCAAATGCCTGTGCTTGGTGTGTTTTCAGCACTGTTACCTGCTTTGTCTAATTAGTTATTCTTAATTTCATAACCCAGAACTAACTGCATGGTGATAATGACTTAGAAAGAAGCTTGTCAGAGCTAGGAGAGAGAAGGTATTTTCATTTAAAATCTCCAAACTGAAAATGCATTAACAGAAATTGTAGCATGCTCATTATGCAAAAATATGCAAAATTATCTGAAAAGGAGCAGTCTGCAAAGGGCAGGTAGACTGTGCTGATGTCTCTGGGTGATATGTGTGTTTTGGCGTCTTAGCCATTCTCAGCAGTTCCTTTTGTCAAAAAAATAAAGGATGCTTTCTAAAAAAAATCAGAGGCAGTCTAGAGTTTGTTGCAGATTTGTCACTAAGAATTTATTCGACAAACCTTTTTTCAGACTAGGTTTATTCCCTACATAATACTCATCTGGAAAACGCTGATATTACATGAACATTGGAGATTTAAAGACAATGAATGTTTTAGAAAAGTGTAGCTGTAATAGTCTATGTATATAAAGAGTGATTGAATGTCTCAAAATAGCTGCTTAAATTATACCAGTCAACTTATTCTCACTAGTGAGCATTAGCTTCTGCTTTCTGTGCCCAAGTCCCGTTACCAGCAAACACTTCCAGATTAGCTCCTTGCACGACTGAATCACGCTCTCCATGATCAGATAATCCTAACATCAATGCAGTCATTTGGGGTTTTTTCCAAAAACAAACAGGCAACCAAAAACAAACAGGTGTCCAAGGGGTCCAATCTAATTTAACACTGTAGGGAACATCACTACTGTCCAAGCTATTCCTGCCAAACTGCCTTCCCTACTGATGGAAGAGCTTGGGTTCTCTCAGTGCCAGCAGAATGAAATAATGTAAGTACTCTAGCATAGAGCAACATCAGATCTGTCACTGCAGGCCAGAAAATCCATCAAATTGAGGCTTTATTCCCTCAAACAGTCATTTCCTACAGATCATTGAGCTGCTTATTTAATATTTATGTGAACTCTTCATGATACTGGATTCGACCATGTATCAGAGACAATCTGTGCAAAGGCAACTCCTTTAAGAGGATGAGAAAAGTCCTAAGTACACAAAGGAACACTTTTATCTACTTTGGTCATAAGTCCAACTGCAGTATATGTCAGTTCAGCAATTGAGAACTCCGCAGGTGATATTTTGGAAAGCCTGCACCACTCTTGGTACTGTCTAGCCTGGCATAGAGTGCTTCAGACCTTAGGATTCAGGATCAGCTTGAGATCCTGAGAAGTGAGAGTCCAAAGTGAGGACAAAAGCTTTGTGTAATCCTAAAACCAGAGTAATCTTTGCATATCAAAAAGAATTTGCATGGTTCATTACAGGGAGCACTGCTGTGCAGGAACAGTATGGGTACATAAAGAGTATTGGAAAGAGGTGGGTGCTACAAGCTAAGCTCAGGATTTTTCCATTGATCTGAAAGTCTGTAGATCAGTTCAGATGTGCTGTTTTACAGAGGACAAGAAAAAGCAAAGGGAAGTCCTTTCCCTTTACATTCTCCCCAGTCCCCTTAAGGAAGGTTGTCTAGATATATCCAAACACAGTCACCTAACTGTGGTTTCTCAATTACAGTTTCCTCTCCAGCACAATTCACTGGCAGATTTCTAAATTGGAAGCCCAGTACAAACCCAATTGCCTTCCAAATTGGTCTGCTCAGCACAGCAATAAAAATAATCTCAGATGCCACACTGTTAATCAACCTGGCCCTTACACAACACCGTGAGCTCCACTCTTACATAAATGTCACAAATGCCATAATTAGTATCAGCTCATGCTGTAGGAGTGGATCAAAATCTGTGTTATTTGATCATTTGTTTTTGATCAAAACTCACTTTTAGAAAAGAAAGAAATAAAGATAAAAGAAAGAAAATTCACTTTGATCAGGGCTCATTTTGCATATTCTTGATTACAGGACTTTGTTGGTGTTTCCAAACTGCAGCAGTGGTATCTGACTTACACCTTATCATCCCAAGTAATTCCTTAAAAAAAATAAGCATAAAATTAAAATCCTCTTAACTCCTGAAATTTTGTAAGTATTTGGGATATAGACAGTGTTTAGCTAACACTTTCTCCCTTAGAGTTATGATGCTGATTTTATTATTCCTGTCACGTTCTGTCTTGTTTAATTGGATAATAATTGCAGTCAGATTATTGCCTTGTAAGTGCGTACAAGCACCTAACAATGTTTATGCAAAGAACTCCATATGCCTTTCTGGTTAAACAGGAACATTATTTTTTGAATGTGCAGCAAAGGATGGTGAGCTGCTTCACAAGAGCTAATCACAGGGGAGTGAGCAGGACAGAGGGCAAATTAATGCAAATTCTGATATCTGGCCATAAAATCACAGCTGCTAATAAGAGAAGTGAGAACTAATGCTTTAGTAGCACAAGTCTGCTCCTGACAGTCACTACCTATGCTCCACGTTTTTCTTTCTTTCCCTGTGCTTTCTGGAGCCACAGAATAGGGAAGAGAGAGGAAGGAGTTATTTGAGAATAGGCAGTGAGAGTTTGGGCTTTCCCCTCCCCACACTGTGCCTATGCTGTATTTTACAGCACAACAGGTTTCCAGGTCACGTGCCGGGGAAGAAAAGGCACTCACAGCTTTTTGCTCCCTAGTCTGGCAGAAATCACACAAAAATAGGTGAAGCACAGTGACCTCAGTCTAACTGCTTGTTACAGGTCAGACTCACACCAGACAAAATTCTCAACAAGTCCACTGATTTATGAGGCTTATCATTAGATAATAGATTATACATTTCTTTTACAGTCATGTCCTATAGTCTGGAAACACTGAGTGCAACCCAGGACAGAATTTTATTTACAACCATTTGTATAAAAGTTAAACTCAGTCTGAGGGCAATATCACTGAAAGCTGTCACAGAGGAGTTATCAAATACTCACATTGTATAAAGCAGTGCAAGCTTGATTTGCATCAATTTAATATTGGATATTTAGCAGAACTCTTTCCAGAGGGTTCCAAATTGTTTCTCATGGAAAAATTGGGAGAGAGCTATAATTTTAATTACAATAATCAAGTAAATACTATTTTCTCTTACTTTATGGGAAAGTTTCTCCTCCTACTATACTCTTAGGTAGATTTAACAGAAGAAAAGGCTCAGTTGACAAATTCTAAACTTGTGTTTTCCCCCACTGAGCTTATTGTACTTCACAGAAGTCTGAATCCTGCTGGAGAGAACTGAAAATGTAGATCTGTCTTGAAGCAGTAATGTAAATGATTGGTTCTGACACCAGTAAAAGCATGTTGTTTTCCCTCCAGGTTGCCTGCTTTTCACATAGGCAAGAAAGATTAAAGACATAAGACTACTCTTCATGTGGGGAGGTGATAACCTACCTTCTCAGAGGGGTTTGATTATCTCAGAACATGTACAAAGGAAAAAAAAAAAAAGCACAAGCGATTTCCTGAAACAGACTGTTTTGTAAGAGGTTTTTTTGTCTTCTGGTTGAAATATGGTTGGGGGAAACAGTGTTTCAATACCTTTTTTGAGGATAAAAGTAGTAATATCTTTCAATTCTTACCAAGCAAGTGACTTCAATGGTCAATGCAAAATGAAAATCAGAAAAAGCCCTCATTTTTTAATTTAAGTGCTGACTAGTTACACTCAAGCTGTAACTCAAAGAGTTGCGAGTTCTTAAATACCAATTAGCGAAGAAAAAGTGAGAATTACAGAACCTAAAACACTACATGTAAGGACAATACTCCACCCATATCTCTCAATCAACACAAAATCTCGGGATAACAGGACAACCTATAATAATAATAATATGTCTGGGAAATTAAAAAAAAAAAAATCTTGCAACAGATATTCTGCCAAATATCTGGCAGTGACGCTCGGTGGGCATCTCTCTCACCTCACAAGGCAGTGTATGACCCAAAAGAAATTTCAGGTCCCAGTTCTATGAAGTACTTCCCAGCTCCTGGTGATAAAGAGCATCCTCAGTACCACACTGGTCTCATGTTTACTATGGTACCATAGAAGTACTTTGATTTCAAATAATGGACGTTAAACCAACAGTGGGGGCTGAACCACCTCAATGACTGATGAAATTTCTGTCATTCCCTTAGAAGGTTCCACTTCAATTAAGAAACTGAAGAAGGCGGGGGGCAGGGAGGAAAGAAAAGTCAAATGTGTGAACTCGTGATTTCTTGTCCATATGAATAATTACAGTATAAGCAATTGCAAGATTATAATTACATCTCAGAATCCTAAATGTTCAGATGAGGAGCGAAAGGTTAGATATCAGTGTGAATATTTTCATTACATTGTATTAAAAAATCCAACGGAGTATTGCCTTACTAACTGCAGGAATGTGGATTAGTCACCTCATCATTAAGAGATGTTTGCTTGAAAGCCTCCAGCCTGCACTAAAGGAATGTGCTTCTAATCTCTTTACCTGCCGTGCATTTCGTTTATTTACAGCAATACAAAAGTGTCCAGTACAAATCAAGCATATAAGAAGGAAATACATCTGCACTATCAGGTTGTGTGTGAAATTGCAGCGTTCTAAGCAGTTAAGCTCATGGGAAAGGGATCATTGAGAAGTAAACAATTTACCATGCCATTTTGCATGGCTCAAGGATTCAATGTCTGCACATAAATAAGTCTTTTATGCAAAATGAGAAAAGTTACATTCTAAAAAAATCTCAGGTCCTCGTCTCTCCCTTAGTTTTCTGCCTAGCAGTTGTCTCCCAGGTGAAATACTGCTGAGAAGATGCACAGTCAGATTCTTAAGGTATTTTGCATGGTCTGCTTGGGAACCTGCCACAAAACAAGCCCCAACAGTTTATTTTTAGATACTCTTAACTTTATTTATTGATTTAGAAGGATATGAGGAATGGGCATAAGCAAAGAGAGTTTTGTGAAAACGGTATCTTTTATTAGATTAGCTGATACAGCTTGAAAAAGCAAACATGCTTTTGGGTACAGGCTGCTTTCTTCAGCAAAATCTAACTCAATACAGGCAATTTTAGTTTAATCTTATTATATTGCTAGCAATGCTATTATGAAATAACTGTGGAACTGAGTAAGAAGAGGGGTATGTTGAAGGTTTCTTTATTTAATTTAAAATTTCAGCCTTCCACGTGAAGCCAAATGAAATGCCTTGGTCAAGATTATTGGGGGAAGAGCAGAGGATTTTTTCTAACCCTCCAACCCTCTCTTCCCTTCCCTTCCATGCTCATCACTGCTCAGGGACCTGGTGGTCTCTGTTGCTGCTACTCATAACTCTTACAAAAGCAGTCATTACTCTAAAGTTTCCATACAACAGCAAAGATGCTGTTGCCAGTAATGTTTTACACTTACTAGACACGTAAAATAAATGGTGAAATGCCATCGCCTTACATGGTCTTGTCCCTCTCCCTGGTAGCGAAAGACTATAAAAACAACTTATGAGATGTATCCAGGTATGGATTGTTACTGTGACAGATGAGAAACAAAGTGCAGTGAACCACGCAGCTTCACTGTTTAAAGATCTAACAGTAACAGAGAACCTGCACTTGAAGAAAAGGAGAAGGAGCCAAGCAAGACTAGAGAGCAGCTGCTGAGACCGGTAGGGAAAGGTCAGGAGAGAAATAAAGCCAGGCTGCCTGAATGCTAAGATGTGTGAGAAAGGCTTATAAATGAATGAAAGTAGAGAAAAATGATCAGACTAGAGAAAATACCAGACAGCAATCCCATTAATAAGTGGAGCCCAGCCTCTGTGGTGATTCCTGGCAATGCCACTGATAGCTTCACAATTAGATTTGTCCACAGCAAAATGTAACTGCACAACTAAGCAAAAAAACACAGTTTTTTTTAAGCAGGAGAAAAACAAATCAGCAGTGTCAATCAAAATTATCCTAATTAATTTACAGCTAATTAAATATGAAAGTCCTGAAGAACACGTGTATATTGGATGAACAACAGCAAGCAAATCAAGTGCAGCTCTGATTATTGCCCCATGTTTTCCCTCATCTGTGTCAAGTACAAGACTTCACTCTCTTCTAATTCTTTCTGGCTCCATTGCTAGAAAGCTCCTTCCTTAGAGCAGGACCATGAAAGCAACATTTAAACAGAGAAAGGTTAGAGACTTTGCAGCCTGTATCAGGAAGATCATCCTATGCACACAAAGCTGCAGAAAAAGAAAATGATGCAGGTGAAAGCACCTAATGAAGGATCAAAGCTGACAACTGTAGGACTGCACAGGAGGAATGTGGAGAGTGTCACTGCATGCAGAGGGTGATACTGTTCTTTAATTTCCTTCCATCCTGTCCAGGCTTCAGCTACCATCAAAGTTCATTAATAGAAAATGTTTCTATTCAGTATTCATTAGGCTGAAAATGAATAGGGAGAAAAGTTCTGGCTGGTTTTATTTCTGTCTCTGGTATTAGTGAGCTGCAGAAACCGCAGGCGAGTTATTTATCACCTTGTAATGAGATACTGCCTGAAATACTAAGGGAGAAGGAAGTGTATTTCAACTGCCTCTAGAGGCTACTAAGGAAAAAGAGCAGCATTACATCTGGATTGGAACAGAGACACGTTCACTGAGCTCAGGTAGGTCAGAACTTATCTGGGTTTACTATAAAACAGTATCAGAAACTAATACGGCCCCAATTCCCAGCTTTTCTCTGCCCTTGTTGTCATACACATACTGGGATTGATGGTATGGAGAGAGTTTGCCTGTGAGATAAAAGAAACAAAGGATATTTCTATATCTCCTCTGCTTTTATACTTTTACTTCTCTTTGCTTTGAGTTATCACATCTGTAAAACAGGACCAAAATAGTTCTTTACCTGCAAGTGTTACTGTGGCTTTGCAGCTCAAGTAGTGGAGAAGGTCATGGGAAGTGCTGCTTAACAAGGAAGACAGAAGTCAGAGCTCTTTATTCAGGGCCTTTCATCTGACAGTACTGTGCTTTGTTGCCCTAGCTGGCGTGATCTTTAGTGAGCTGTTTCGTTTGTGTTTTGACATATGCTTTTCAAATTGCATCATTAGATGCACAGCTTGTCTTTCCCATGTAATTTTCATCATTTCATCAAACATTTTATTTTATTACTGGGAATATTCTGAAAATTGTTGTGGATAAAACAGCCTTTTAAGCTGGGGGGAAAAAAAAAAAAAGAGAGAGAGGAGAGATGAAATCTTTGCAGAACACTTGCTCATTAGGATTCTAATATTTCCATGAAGCACCTGGTCAGTGCAGGAGAGGCACAGAGGCACCGTGGTGCTGAACAGGCCATCATCTAAGTCAGAAGCATTGCACTGTGTCCTGAAATCTACTGCCGGGCCCCAGGCACCTGAGGTGAATGTGTGCATGTAATCACCATTCACAGTCATTAATAGCTGGAGCAGGAGCTGCTTAAGAAATCCACTGCTCAGAAAAGGCTGGTTTGGCTTATTACTGGACCACAGAAACCACTGCATTAGACCACTCCCAGGAATCTGATACCCAACACGTTGCTGTTAAGAAGCTGAGATGGCCTAAATCCCCCTCCCAAACTACAGAAAAAAGGAGGAGCAGCAGTGCCCTCTCCAGCACACATCTCTTGGGATGCAGAAGAGAGGTAGCCCTTTACAAAGCATGTCTGAGGAATCCAAAACAACATCTGCCGCCTTCAAGGTGTCCCCAAACAAGCAGATGTAGGACAATCTGCTGTATTAATGGAATTCTCATTCCTTCCTGCCGAATTTGCTCCACTGTGCATGGAGTTGATTAAATATTCATAGCACCAGTCAGAAAAGGGATAAAAGCAAACTTGGATATAGCCCAGCGGCCAAAGCAGTCATTCTGAAAAGAAAAAACACCTGCATTTTAGTCTTTCTCTTGCTGATCATTTGAAGATAAAAAATTGAAGTGTTCAGTACAACAAGGGTATGAAACTCAAGGTATTCCCACCTCAGTTTCCGTACCACCCCCCTCATCTCACCTCAGGCTTTCTCTATATTATATTGATAAATAGGGATTTCTCCAGTTCACTGAAAAACACTTATTCCACACAAATTAGAGTTTCTTTGATAAAATGGTAAGAATTACTTCCCACTACCCCAGGGTATCCTTCACTTTGGCATGTGAGTACTCTGGTGGGGTGAGGAAGCTTAAATAAATTTTGGAAACAGAAAGAATGGGACAGGATGGTTATTTGAACTAAGGCATTACTGGGTGAAAGAGAAGGATGTTGTGGTTGTGTGAATTTGATATGCTCCAAGAAGGCCTCCCAGCTTAAATCAGGAAGGCAAAAGAGACACGAGAACATTTTTTTCATGAAAACAAACAAAGCAAAACAAAATAAAACAAAAAAGCCCCACACCAACCCTCTGAAACAAAGAAAGAGCCTTTACCTCCTTTGGAAGCTCTGGGGGCAAGACAGCATTTGATTAGACGAATGAAATTTAGAACTTACATGACTGGAGTAGAAATTTTACATCTAAAATCTGCCTACCTAAAGGAAATTTTCACAACAAGAGAAAGGCAACACATAGAAGAGGACATGCATACAATTTATAATTAATATTTAACAAATTTCAAAAATAACCAATCCATTGACCTGATTTTGGAGACTGTGTGTAATATATAAGGGATATGTAAAGGTAACAGGAGAAGATCTCACAAGCACTCATGAGCTTTCCAGCACAAACAGCACATGCCAGGTGACATATGACACAAACAACACATATGGGCTAGTCCAGACACAATAAAACCATGGTAAGATATATATTGTTGTAACCTGGGCTGAAATGGTAAGAGGTGGGTACTAACACCTGAGACTAACTGTGAAATACAGCTGTACCAGCGAGAAGAAATAACCTCCCTTGGCACTGAGTGCTGGGTGCTGCACACTCTGAACTTCAGTAGGGTATTAATTGCCCTCTTTTGTCACTGTTCAACACACAAAGTGCAGAATAAATTCATTTAAGCAATTCAGGCTAAGTAATTAGCTATTTTACATCCTTTTTATTGTAAAATAATCTGGTCCCTCATTTTATGACTTGGAAAACCATTCACTACCAATTTAGTGATAATATATTAATAATTGTGCGACGTTCCAAATGGCTTCAATAGATGATGTCATGTCTGCTGAACAGCTTATTATCAGGAGAACAAATCTGAGATGCAAATCAGTGAGAATTAGATTATGTTAAAAAAGACAGATGCTCTGCCATTCACTGAGCCTTCTACTGACAATAGAACGTAAATTGAATAAAACATAAATTGAATGCGAGTTCTTACATACAACTGTCACTTCCTCGGCCACATCATCTGCATCAGCTGCCCCTTTCCTGTACACATGCTTCTGGCTTTATAAACAAAATATCCACACACAATGAATTCCAGTTGATTTCCATCCACAGCTGTGCACCAAGGGAAGGAGCTCCCTTCCATACGTTTATTTTTTATTGTTATTGCATCATTTTCCATTTTCACCCGTTTGCTTTAGGGTCTCATTCTATTCTTTTTAAAACAGCCATCCCCTGGAGTCACAGGATTATATCTAAAGCTCTCTTTTGATTTTGGAAAAACAGGTTTAAGTTTTATGGCTGTTGAGAGAAACTTTAAAACATAAAGACTTAACAAGCCACAAAGCAAGTAGAATAACTGACAGTTTTATTTTTATTGTCTCATTGCTGTTAATGAGTTGGTTCATATTTTCTTAAAGAATTCAGAAATTCTTGACTTTCAGTGCCACAGTGGGACAACACTGAATCTAAACCTGCTTTTTTCTCTTCAGAATTTTCAGAAGACATAAAAAAAACCTGCAAGTGGAACAAGTTCAAGAATTTGAGAGTATAAAACTCCTCAGGTTGAAAATACTTCTGTATGCAAAGGGAACTATAAATATACTTCTAGAATGCTTAAGCAAATACCAAAAAAAAAAAGACTTGTTTGTTTAGGGTTTTTTGTTTTCTTTTCTTTTTTTAAAATTAGAAGGCTAGTTATGTTTAAGCTGATTTGATTTACTGTATTTAGAACTACAGATATAACATACTGAAAAAATAGAACTTTATTTTAAAAATCGAGGTGCAAACACCTTTTAAAATTAGTGACTGAAGAGTTACTGAAGCAACAAAATATTTTGTTAAGGAGAACAGTCATTAAAACCTGACTGCTGCCACAGAAACCTAAGGAACAGCTGAAAAAAAACTGAAAAAAAAAATCTCTTCTGATCTTTTTCACTGTAAAATGGACTTTTCCACATCCACATCTCACTCAGAAAATTGCCTCCCCAGAGGAGAATACAGCTACAGGACTCTATTTCATTCTTGCCATGACACCACAGGACAGATTAATCAGGTTACTTCTTCCCTCCCCACAATTGCCTGGATAATTTTTTTTCCTCTGATCTGATCTCTCTTAACCCCCAATTCCAGCACTGAAAAGCATCTTAGAGTAAGCAACCCTTCTGTACTGAACTCCAAAGTAGTCAGAAGTGAATCACTATTCCAGGCTTTCCTGCAGCTTCTCTCAGCTGCTCCAGTGGTATTTGGCTTTGAAAGATGTCTCAATGTACAATAAACTGGGGAAATGTCTAGGGTTTGATTATTATCAGTGTGCTCTAGAGGATTTTTTCCTGTTCATGCTGTTTAGTTTATCTTCATAACCTGAAAGACTGTGTAAAAGATAAGCTACATAAACTAATTAGCTGTTCCCAAATCTGCATTCCAAAGAGGGATCTGCTTCTTAATGAAAGTTGCAAGGAGCAGGTGACTTCTGGTGGTTTTGAGCATGCCAGTTTATACTGGGTTTTAATCTAGAACAGTCTCTTAAGTTCTCACCTCTTTCTTGTGATGGGTACACAAAGAAAGATACCCCTTGTTGAAGGGGACAGGAATGTCGATAAACACAAATTACCACGTTGTAGAAAGTTGTATCAGATTTATTGTGATATAGGAAGCATGAATGTTCAGATTTGTATTTAATATGCAGAACAAATGTGTCTCCATAACTTCATGCATAGACTTTCTATTAATACAGGCTGAGCACAGATAAGTTGACACAGCTTTTGGATATTACTTTTTAATTTTTTTTTTCGGCCTTTAAATTATCTTCTCATAATCACCCACTGACTTGCAGCTTCAATCTGTGCTTTCCTGACCCTGCACCTGTACCAAGAGCCAAAGCTTCCAGCCCCCCTACACTGCTTGATTCTAACCAGCTGCAGACACAGGCCCGTGTAGAGCAGACATCTGCTTTAAGACTGCCTTTGTTGTTCTTCTCTGGCATTGTGCTGAAATCAATAGCCAGTCTTCATGGGAGTCGAAAACGCAGCATTTGAGTCAAGCTCTTCCACACCAGATCAACAGACAGCTTTAATTAGGATAGGAAATATGCAGTTTTCTCTTTTGTGGACAAACTATCCCCTCGGTCTTCGTGGACAATCCTGTATGACCAAAGTTTGCACCGTGTGCATTAGGAGAACTCACATAACAACCTTTTAGCTACAAATTAATGTAAATTAGACAGTTTGGTATACTATTTACATGATTTTTTTTCTTAGCAGATGGATATATTTCAGTATGTAGACTTCAGCTGGCTTAGGAGAATAAACTCACAACTGTGGAAAATATGTATTCCTGCTATGCCTTTTCCAATGTAATACTCAGCAATTTCTTTTCCTCTTTGGTAAAAACTGTAAAGGCTCAGTGTATTGTAATCTACTATGAATTCAGCATCTGTTTATGGTATTCTCAACAGGAAAAGTTGTTTCTTTTCATCATCTGCAGATGCAATTATAGCAGCAAGGCCTGCAAAATGTTCAGATATGAGATGTTCAAGCCTAGTAAAAACCCTGGAATGAATTGTTACTCCTGTAATAAAAAAATATCCCCTGGGTTCTTCTGTTCAGAGCCCTTTAGCTTGGGTGTAAATATCATGTAACTATAATACCTTGCACCTTTGTTTCACCTTCCATCTGAGCCTCTCAATTCACTTTGCAAACATAACTGGAATAAGTATTCCAACAGGGAAATGCATTCTGCAAAATGCAAAAGCAGAATACCCCAGAGGTCACACTTACACAATGAGCTCTGCCTGCCTACCACTGTTTACACACTGTATGTGCATACAAAACAGAAATTTAAAACTTTCCAAAGCTAACATGCACGTTTTTAAAATAAACATGGGAATGTATTAAGATTTGGACCTGCTAATCACAGTAAGATCTGACAGTTTGAGAGGAAGTGTCAATGAACAGTTCAGTCAGGATTCAGAGCCCACAAAGACTTAAATTTGTCAAAATTAACTACATAATAAAGGACACTTTGGGCTTAGCTACAGGAAATTGTCATGAGTTAACCCACCAGACAGGAAAGATTCACTCTCCTAGACTGCACCAATACAAAACAACTCAAGTTACTTCAGCCATCTGAGTTTCACAGACTCACATAACTGATGATGTTGGAGGAACATCTAGAGATCATCTAGATTTTCTCTGCTAAGAGAAAAGTTAACTAAAGGAAATTGCAAAGATGGTGCCCATTGAGATTTTGAAAATTTCCAAGGATGGAGAGTTCACAGCCTCTCTGTTCTGGTATTCAATTGCCCTTTTAGTAAAAAAGTTCCTTCTTATGTTTAAATCCTGTATTTCACTCTGTGCCTACTGCCTCTGGTCCTTTCACTAAGGACAGTTGAGAAGAGTCTGTCTCAGTCTTCTTTCGCTATCAGGGATTTATGCACATTGACAATATTCCAGGCTAAGTAATCCCAGCTCTCTCAGACCATCCCTCATGTTTAAGATTCTCCAGTTTCTTCATTGTCTTCGTTGCCCTTTGCTGGACTCACTACAGAGTGTTGATGCCTCTCTCACCCTGGGGAGCCCAGGGCTGGATAAAGCACTCCAGATATGGTGTCACCAGGGCTGAGTAGAGGGAAAGAAATATCCTTCTCAATTTTCTGGCTATGGTTTTCCCAATGCCAGAGCAGAAGGCCGTTGGATTTCTTTGCCACAAGGGCACGTTGTTGGCTCACATTCAATTTGGTGCCCACCAGGACTCCCCAGGCCCTTTTCTGCCAAGCTGCTTTCTAGCTGAACACCCTGAAGCCTGTACTGCTGCAGGGGGTCGTTCCTCACCAGGTGCCGGACTTTGCAGTTCTCTTTTTTGACCTCAGGAGTCTATTTTTCCAGCCTCTTGAGATCCCTCTGAATGGCAGCACAACCATTTGGTGACCCAGACGCTCTTTCCAATTTTGTGTCTGCAATCTTGCTGGGCTCACTGTGGCCCATCAACCAGGTCATTAATGAAGGTGTTTAACAGTGTTCATCCAATATTGATCCCTGGGATAGATGAGCAGACACGAAGTGTTTTCCTACAGCTGAAGCAATTTATTTCTGTCTGAGCCTTAGTCCCACTTCATTAAGTGCTTAAACATGATGCTTTCCAGTATTTACAGAATCACCAAATTACTAGCTCACCAACTTTCTTTAGGATCAGCAACCTAATCTTTGTAGATAGCTATAAAAATATCACTGACCCCTATCTGCATCTTTGGCAACCAAAAACTTGGCAAAAATCTAACAGGAATCATGTTCTAAATGAAACTCCAGCTCCTAAAAAGTCTGTCACATTTGAGATTCTGATTTGCAAATGAGCAAACAGTTATCACTGTCCTCTTAGAGGTGACAAATGGAAACAATAAGGATCTGGGCAAAGTTTCACAGAAAGATTGTAGCAGAGCCAAGAGCTGAACCTAATCACATTGATTTAATCATTGTTCTTCTCAGAATTAAGCCATGGTAGAATGGCTGAAGATATATGAAAATTGTGCAGAGGGAGCATGTATATCCATTCTTGTAACAAATAACAGACAAGATGGTTTTGATTGAAATTATGTTTGTACTTTATCTTTGGACTCGTCCTTGCTGCTAATTTTCTCCAACTCCACTCTTTTACCTCATGTCTGGTTCCCAAATCTGCTACAACCCAGAGTAGGAGGGTAAGAGAAGGAGCAAGGTGGGCAGCAAAGCAGGAGACATTTGCTTTGTTTTTCACTCCTTGGGGCTGAGCTGATGAGGTTCCAGCTGGGAAGTCCAGGCCAAACAAGACAGCCAAGAACACAATGGGCAAATAACTCAAGGACAGGCTTTAAAGAAGTGAACTGGTGGAAATTCTTGTTTGCAAGACGGGTGACTGTTGCACACCTCCAGATTATGCCATCTAAGTAGATCCTAAGATAGTTTTTTTCTATCACTAATTAAAACTGCCCAAAATTCTACTGTCAGTTTTCAGTGGGATGATTCTGCAAAGATGAGTAAGTGTGAAGTTACAGGAAGCAGTGTGGTTTCTGATCAGCTGGCAGATAGTTACTCTCAAAGATAGATGATTTACTGGAGAAGGCCTCATCTCATTTTCTGAAATGCAGCAGTGGTCAAGTTAAATAACCAACTGTAGTAGGGAATTAAATTTTACCGTAAGGGTAGTAAAGGTTAGGGTTTAAGTATTTAAGTATTGCAAAGGAACAAATGAGTCAGCACCAATAACTGATCTAAAATGTCCAAGTGACTAAAGAGCCATCCAGACAGCAGTAGTAAAATACAAAAGAGAGACAAAAATACCACCATCACCTCCACTGGAAACATACACAGGTCTGCAAGTGAAAAAGATTTTTAAAAAGTATCCACAATTCCCATGTAGGAGAGCAAGAACAATTCATTGATTAGAAAGGGAGCTTAAGAACTGGAGAAAAATATTCAAACCTCTGCTCTGCCGTGCACTTCCATGATCCCTAGGAAATCAATCACTCTGCTCCCGAGTCCCTACCTGCAAACCAGGGCATGCACATCCCTATCTCTTCAGATCCATGTGAGAATGGCATTAAAGATGTGCACTTCAAATGGATTATTGTCAATAGGTGCCACTAGATGGAGGAACAGGCGTTGATCGAATTATTTCAAAAACATTCAGAAAAGAAGTTCCCTGTAATTACCAATGGATTTATAGGATTTACTACACTGTGGAAGAAGGAATATTAGAAACAGCATCTAGTCAACTGTTTAGGCATTTATGAGACAGCTATGAATAAATGAAAGGTTTTTGTGAAAAAATATGGGAAAAAAGCCAGAAGTATCCCTCAACTGTCATATATGAGATTAATCACAGGATGAGAACAGTCGCTCTGCATTCCACTGCTCAAACCATTTATTGAACCAAAGAGCCTACAGGAAGGAAGAGAAAATCAATCAATAGCTGAAAATTATTTGCAGTATGCTCAGTCACAGTGTAGAAGAATTTCATTTTGCACTTGAAAGGAAGAAAGTATTTATAGAGGAATTTGTAGCTTCACTGTTTCTAGATACCAGAGCATAATATTAAAATTCCCTCCATAACTGTTTATAAGTTCAAAGACAGTATTTAAACAGTACTCCATGGCCATTTCTAGAATACTATTTATTTTCTCCTCCAGCAGAAACGTTGATGCACAAAGGGTCAAAATATCTACCCTGTTTTGTGGATTCAACTCTCAGTAAGGAAATACAAGCTAGAAAGGGGTATAAATTGCAAGATGTTGCCTGTGAAGTTATTACAGCTAGTAACAATCAAGGATTCTGTTCCAGATGTCCAAGATGAAATATACATCTACCAAGTGCACAATAATAAAAACCAAAATAACATTAAATAAAAATAAAAAATTGAGACCGAAGAAGTTACATAAGGTACAAATATTTTGCAACACACTATAAATAATGCTGAGTATTCTGACAGCTTTGGTCAATTCACATGCTTCATTGAGTCATTCCAGGATGCTAAAGACTTAAATATTTGTCTTAACCTCTTTGTGAAAGATCTCCCTGCCTCTTGGCTATGCTGTGAAGTCAGAAATGTTAGAAAAGCCAGTCTATGTCTGAACAGGATCCTCTGGGTTCCAGAGAAGGTGTCAGATGGTGCAGGATAGACCACTAAAAAATGCAATTTGCACGATTTCCAGTGCCCAGGTAGGATGACTCCTAGTACCAACATTCATATGCTGAAACAGGCAGGGTTAACACTGTCCCTGTCAGGGCCAAGAGAGATCTGGTGAGGGTATGCAAAGATAAATATTTGTGAAGCATTCACATACTGCAGTGATGCCACAAGTAACAGAAAGGTGATGACAAAAATAACTCCACTCCTAAAACATCTTTAGAAGCAATAAAAATCTCACTGGTGATTACCTTGATTTACTCAAACAAAAATATGTGAGTGATTTTACAGAAAACACACAAAATTAAAGACATCTGAAATAAAGTACTGCAATAAATCATGCTTAGTCAACACCTTTTATCTAAAGTCTTCTGTAAAAATTCTATTTGCTCTTTTGTCTGGTGTGCCTCATTTCTGAAGTGGGATCATATGGGTCTTCTTAGCAAAGGCTTCCTGAGATTTATCATTGGAAACACTGATAAACCTCTCAGAAAATGGTCTCTGCATCTTGGGCAACACTAATAATTTCCAGTTCTTTTTCAAATCATATAACACAGACTGTCTTCAGTAAGATGACAAGTCTTGGAATAACATGATTTTCTCAGTAGACAACCAGGAAGAATATAAAAAGGCCCTATAAAACAGAAGGTAATAAACAATTCATTACTTCATGAAGCATCTGCAAAGAACTTTGTAATTTTGATGGGGATGGTGCAACCTGTTGTCATTAGGTTAGTAGCAATCATTTTCCCTCCCAAAGCATGACTGTTTTTATCATTACACATGCTGATGGGAACACACACCTAAAAGCTGCATATGTAGTCCATCAACACCCATATTCAAACTAACAGAAACATTTGCCCATACATTTTTTCTCAAAATTTTAATGCATCTGGAGCTGAAAATCTTCTCTGACCTAAAGTTTTCAAAGGAATAAGATTCAAAAGTTTTCTAATAAATTGCTACAAATTGTTTGAATGCTGATCCACTTACTAATGGTTATATTGTAATGCAATCCACAATCCAAATCCCATTTCAGAGTCTGCTACATTTCAGTAATTAATAAAGCAGCTCCTTCATGATGGGTTTAGAAAAGTTCAGTACCATTGCTAGGAAAAGTATATGAAGAATTAAAGAAACACTTACTATTTTCTTATAAGTTTCTTCAAAAAGCATCTATATCTAATTTCCAAAATAAATGTTTTTAGAAGAATTCTGCACAACCTGGCTATGTGCACAATAATGATCTGGAAAGCCTTTAAGAAAAGATCATATATATGCCCAAACTATTCAACTTCACCAAAATTTCAGTCTTCAATAACAAATACTCAAAAATTATATAAACAGGTAAAAAAAAAAAAAAACAAAACCAAAAAAAACCACCATCTTTGGAAATGGGAGAAAGCCGTGGCCTTTTTTAAAATAAAAGAGTCCATGTGTTCATATGCAAACAGTTGTATCTAGCCTGGGCCTTACTTACCCTTTAAATACAGGTTTCCTCAGCACCAGAATAGGAAAGAAAAACATACAAAGCTCTGCAGAAATTCGCAGGAAGCAAATCAGTGAGCGGATTGTTTCATAAAGTTTCTAAGTAGATAAATTCAAGGAGAGATTAATAGAATGGAAAGCCAAGGAGAATTAGTTTCTGGCAGTAAATTATAAATTTCATCAAGCACATCCTAGCATATCTCTTTCTCTCAGCTCCTGGCAACATCATAAACCCTACCTTATCCTATTAAATATCTCTTTTCCACTCCCTGTATTTTATCCCAAAACAAAATAAGGTAACATCCATACCAAAAGTGTCTGAGCATAGACAGCACCAAAAAAATTTCGGTATCTGTGACATGATATGGACTTATATCCACAGAGTTAAATTTATTTGCTTGGCAAACTCTTTCCTCCTTCATGTTTTATCACCTTGAGCTCACAAAACTTGGTGGTGATTAACAGAGCACTGCAGAGGCTAATGCTTAATGGATTTAACAGAAGGGCTTGAAGAAATGTCCACAACGCCTGAGGCTTCAGCCGTGACACAGAAATGCATACGCATACATATGCTTTCTGTTTCACCACAGTAAATATTATCCAGGATATTTTCTCCTTGTAACAATGCCTCTGGCAGAGTTCAGCCCGGGAAACCCAGAATGGAATATGTAAAGATCCCTTACTCAGCCAGTCTCCCTCTATCAGCTTTTTTAAAAATGTTTTTAGCTCTGATAATATTTCTCAGGGCTTTGCTGGAGCTGCATTCATCCAGCCACAAAACAGAGAGAGCCAATACCACATCCTGAGAGCAACAAATCACACGGAAGCTGAATATTAAAATCACATTTGTAATCCTTCAGTAGAGCAAAATATGTTTACATGAGAATCCATTCAATAATTCTGACTAAACAGCCTGCAACTGAGAATGAAAAACTCTTCATGTGTGATTTCTCAAGAAGGATGGACTGAATACTTAACCCATCTCTAGCACCGTTCATGAAGTACTATGATTCATTATTTACATAAAATACTCACTGGAGAAAAAGGTTTACGCTCCCAGCTGTTAACCTTTTGGGCATCTATCTTTTGAAGATTTATTTTACCTCAGTGGTTATGTGGGTGACACACTACTGTGTCAAAAGACTATCCAAAATTTGCAGCCCAATGTTGAGAACTGGTTGGTTTTAGGATTTCAAGCAAGGATGCACACAGGGGCCAGTGCCTATGTGACCATTAATACAAGTGGGAAGAACATGATGTTCAGGAGAAGTGACAGAGCCTGGCTGCTTCAGGTGCACAGGAACTGGGTACTTTCATGTAACAGCAAGAAAATTCAGTGAGCGTAGATCCATCACAGTATTGCTGTGGAGACTCACACCAAGTGTTGTGCACCAACACAAAGAATTTATGGTCTAAATCAACTGCAACACAGGAAGAGATGAAAACCGAGAACTGGAAGCATGAGGCCATTTTTCTTGTTAGAATTTTACATGTGAAAAAACCAAATTGATATAGACATCAGTTCTCCAAGGGATCCTTGAAAACAGCACATATGGAGATATTATTGCTCTTGTACAGGCAATAGAACTTAATTTCTTAGTTCAATGATTCTGTAAGGTACTAAGAATTTTCCAGAAGCGTGAAAATGAAGATGATCGTTATCTCCTAGGAGACAATAATCTTCAGCAGAATCATCCTCCTGAACATATTTAGCATCTCTTTAGGGTTCAGTTATTTTAGAGGAAGCATTCAGAGTTTACCTGCACTTTAAAAAATGTTTCTGAAGGGTGGATAACAAGAGAAGCTTTAATGTACCATTTGAAAGATCAGTAAAGTGAAATAATTGGAGAGGGACCAATACCATTTACAATTATTTCTTGTTTATTGTCTTCTGACAAAACATAAAAACTATGTATTTCTTCAGAAGCCCAATTTCCACAGCCGGATTTCATGTCTTAGTTTTTAGAGCCATGTTGTTAATGAACTCCATCACAAATCATGTAAGAATTTCACTTTTGAAAACAAAGGTACACATTCAGAACTCCCAACAGAAATCTAAAGGTCAAGCATTTACATTTAAAAAATACCATTTTCTATTCAGCACATTCCTCAGCATTCTGACATTTTTTACCCTTTAGACAGGAGAGAGTGAGATACCCTTTTAAATGGGAATATCAGTGGAAAGCAGGTATTAAACAGAGTTGTTTTCTCCTCATGCTGAAACAAATAGTTTACAATTTAAAAAATGAATGCCTTGTAAAACAAACACAGAATGTAACACTTCTTTCCTCTGGGAATGCCCTAATGAGCACTCTCTTCTCTGCTCAAGAGAATTGTTCCTATCTATCAATCTTGAAATGTGCCAGAGACTTTGGTTTCTTTGACCCAAGCTAATCTTAAATCATTAGCCTTGATGCTGGAGTACATCCCTGCAAAAATTAATCAAAGTGGCAGACACGGAAAGGGGAGCTGATAGAACAGCAACATTAACATCTGCAATTAAAAAGAGAATGCCTGGGGACCCTCTTCCTGCTCTGGACCAAAAGTGCCCTGACCAGAGCAGGAGGGTGAACAAGAGGAGGGATAACTGGGAGAGTGTGGTGGGGCTCCCACCTCCCTGTGCTGAACAGACTCGGTAATTGCACTCAAGATCAGTAAGATGGATGGGGTTTTCACACTCTCCCCGTTCAGATAACTAATTACTCACTCTATCAGTTTGAGTGTTTTCATATTCCCAGCTCATTCACATTCCTTCACAGCTGCTTTTCCCTGAGTCAGGACCCAGTGTGCTGCAGTAAATGTTTTCAGGATTATCACGCAGTACGTGCTTTATATGACACATCAGAGATTAAATACTCCCACTATTTGGAAGGAAGTTGTTTGCCAGATGGCATCTGCAGAACAAGAGCCTCAGACAACTTCATAAACCCTGTCCTTCATTTCCTACCCGGGTACTGAATGACTCACAGGCAGGAATGTACCTTGGGTGGTTGTGCTCCCTCACCTCAGGTCTGCTAGTTAAATGTAAAACTTCTTCTCTTAAAAGGAAGAAAAGATTAAATCAGGATAAGAAAATAGAATCATGTAATAATTTACTTCGGAAGAGGCCTCTGAAAATTATCTGATGCAAACCCCTTAGCCCCACCAAAGTAGGTACTTGGATTTATGTAATACAGAAGGAATCTACAAATCTGCAGAACATAATCTTATACAGAGCCCCATACTGTCATACCCTTCATAGCACACAGAAAGTATGTGAACTTATAACAAGTGCAAACAGAACTGACAACCTTTGTTCTTTTGATATCCAGTGACAGATCTAGTCATAGACTTTGGCTGGGAAATCCATTCAGCTCCTGGGACAAGCATTAACAACAGCCTTCCTAAATACAAATGATTTCCTGCCTGTCATGTGGTCTAATTCCCATGTACCCCACAGACTGAAGGAATTAAGAGTTGCAATAAAAGAACAAGTATTTTACTTTGTCTTCCTTCTCACAGTAGGCGAAGAGGAAGCTTCGTTCAGTGACACCACAGCACAGCTAAAGGAACTGAGAATTTGTGTCATCCCACCCTTCCACACACAGACAGCAGCAGCCAAGTGCAAAAGATGTTTAATTAAAACCCTCAAGTTGGTTTAAGTTTGGAGTGCTTCCACTGAAACGCATTCTCTCACGCAAAAAGAAAATCATAATCAGCCAGTATTGTGGGACCCACTGAGGAGAGGATTGATGGGCTTTCTGATGCTGCCGGCAGATTTTATTAGTACTCCATTAAAAAATGCTATTCAAAAATTTTTTTTTATGACAGCAGTACAGCAAAGTCAAAATAAAATCAATGGGCAAACTGGTTTTGAGAAATCCATAACTCCATCATTTACTGAGACATTTTTGCTATAGCTAAGAATATACCCACATTTTTAGTTATTTTTGAACCCAATAAGCGTGAGGCAAAGATCCAGTGCCAGGTACAGATGATCTATTCCATCTAGTACAAATAAATTAAAATGGATTCAAAATAGAGATGAGGACCAGAGTATAGCATTTGAATTAACCCCAAATATTTTTTGTCCCCGGTGCCTACAAACCATACCCATTACACCATCAGCAGTATTCATGAAATTGGTTATAAACCCTCTCAGAGAGAACCCTGTGGAAAGCTGCACCCTGACAGAGCTGTCTGGGCCACCTCTTCAGCTGCATTTTCTGTGGATACATGCCAAGTACAACACTTTGAAGAACATGGAACTCTTAACATGCATCTGGGGACCAGAGCTCTCTCTGCAGCAAAACAGATTTAATAACTCCTTTGAAGAAAGCTCTTGAGGAAGCTGGAGAAGCCAGTAGTGTCTTAAAAGTAGCACATCCAATGACTCAATTCCAGCCCCATGCTGTGGTGCCCTTTACTTCCCCCATTTAACACAAAGCCTGAGTCACAATATTAGCAGGCAGATAATAGTTAAATAAAGTGGGCTTAACACAGGAGGACAGGAAAAAGAAACAGATAATTTGTGCTCCAGGTGCTTGCACTAGTGCCTGGAGTGTTCCCAGCTCAGCTCCTCCAGGAGGGTGTACAGCAGACAAGGCTACAGATGTTCCCAGAATCCATATGAGTGATGAGGTGGCCTGGGGACAGCACACAGTTGTCTTTGGGGGTGACTCATGGACACAGGGGCTGTTCACACCTATGAGCAGCTCCAGCTTCAACCCTTCTATCGACAATTCAGCCCCACTCGAGCTTTTATATAAATGTCAAAGTCCATCTGCATTTTCCAAGAGGAGGACACAGCATGGCAAGTGCTTGAAATTGCTTTAAAAGACACTGCAACAAAAGTACAAGTATTTTTCCTGGCACAGATATATAGAACACCTGGGAGCCACTAGCTCCAAGAAAGGCATATTAAAAAATTACCACAACAGAATTAGGAGGAACAGGCACCTGGCCTTCCAGGTGTAGCAGATTCTCAGGAGACATCCCATCACACACATCTTTCAGAATGAGAATCCTAAATTTATGACCTATATAAGGCCACAAAATCTGGTGTACCAAGGCATCTGATTAGTTTCAGGAAGTGCATAAACACAGATAAGAGGAGGAAAAAAAAAAAAAAGGGAGAAAAAAAAAAGGCCAAAAATCTCTACATTTTAATTTATTCTATTTTCCTCCAAAATTAACTTTCATCTTCGTCAGTAAATTGTCCTCTAAGGGGCAGAGGGGGGAAGGAGGGGGAAGGCAGGGAGTTTCTAGAGTAGATTTTAAAACTTCAGGGTTTGGCACTCTCCCTGGGGTTTTTTCAGCTGCTGGATACCATCATGAACAGCTGCTCCCAGCCACAGCACACTTACTGCTGCCAGACTGCACGCTGAGAGCTGGAAATCTACTGTAGGAGGAGACTTGCAGAGACTAAACCTCCATAAACTACTTTTAGGGCTGATTTAACACTCTAGAAGGTAATAATTTAATTCCAGTTTTTATTGGAGTTTTTACTTCCATATTTGATTATGTGATAGACCTTTAGTCTGAAGAAGAAAGGATATGTGCCCTGTGAAACTTTTGTCTATTTGGTATTTTAGACATGCAATGGGTAAAATAACATGGCAGCACAAATCCTGTAAAGTTTTGCAAATAGTGTGGTTTTTCAGCTGAAGTCTTCATATCTGCTTATTCAGTTGAAGTCTTCATACCTATTTATATCCTTGTGTACATTCAGGAAAGCCTGATGGATAGGGTGATTAACTGCAAATGAGTGTGTGTTGTTGAAATATGACCATGCAATAGTTAGAGGCTTTGAAACTCTGATAGTCATGTTTCTGCAGATGCTGAATTTTCTTCCTAACTGGTGTTTCAAAAAAGATTTCACTCTACAAAAATTAAATATCTCACTTCACTGAGTCTTTTCACTAATTTAAGCAGTGTAAGAAGTTCATTATATGAGACAGTTCATAAATTTTTAAAAGTTTAATTATCTCGATTGTGACTTTTGACAGGCTATATACACAAGTTCATCTAATGTACCCCTACAGAAGACCTTTATGCCTCAGAACAGAAAGTCTTTTGCAGTCAGCAGCTAAAGTCAATATTTTCTAACCGTGACCAATGCATGGAGATGCAAAACTGTAGGATTACTGCAGGTCATATTCATACAATATGTTTCTGGAGTTTAAGACAATCAGTTCTCACTGTTTCCCACCAATTTGAACTGTCTATCTCAAAGTGGAAGTTTGGATTCCTTTGTAGTCTAGAAACTGCCAAAGTCTGGGCACAAGATGGTTTGAAGCTTTAGCAAATCACAGCAAAGTTTCTATGGAAAATGAGCTGAGAGAACATGCAGAGACACCTTTAACCATTACAGTTCTTGGATGGTCCTGAATAGACACCTGAAAAGGTCCTGATGGAGCACAGCTTCAGAGAGTTGCATATGTCTCATAAGACTGTCAAATACCGAAGTTCTACCTCCCTGATCCAACAATAGAATTAAAAATTAAAAAGACTAAGAAACACCTGTCCATTCTAATAGAATTGTTACTCATTAAAAAATACGTTATTACAAAGCATCATACCAGGGAAACAGAGGCAGAAGCCTCTGCCATGATGAATTGCTTCTAACACAGCTACAGCTGCAGAGCTTCCCTTGCTGCAGGTTCTTGATTGCACCCATGTATTTCAAGCTCTCTGTGCTACAAGTTCTGTGGCAAACTCTTTGAAAACATTAGGCTGTCAGAGTCCAAGGGAGAACTGGTTTTTCCCCTCCTTGAGTCTCTAATCACAAACACTGTGAAGAGCCCTGCAGAGAAGGACTTAGGAGTGCTGGGAATTCTTTATTTGGAGGCTGGTGAGGCCCTGGCACAGGTTGTCCAGAGAAGCTGTTGATTCCACATCCCTGCAAGTCTTGAGGGCCAGATTGAATGGGGCCCTGGCTAGCTTGACCTAGTGGGTGGCACCCTTGCCCATGGCAGGGGAGTCAGAAGATGGATGATTTTTAGGGTCCCTTCAATCCCAAACCATTCTATGAAACATGATTAAAAAAAAAATGTGCTACAGATATATGTGTTTAAGAGAGAAAGTTTGTATGGCGTATGCTTGTTATCTCACTTCAGCATGTCAAACACATATGACCTGACATACTTCATGAGGGCTGATGATCTCATCAGTCTTCTCCTTCTCTTTACTTCTGACATTTTCCATTATCTGTGTTCTCTCTTCTTCTGTCTGACCTCAGCACTTCTCACAACAGCTGTCTCTATTCTCCTGAAACCAGTACTTACAGACAAGTATACTTAACCCCCATGGTACTTGGAACAGGGAGATGTGGTGAAACTGATAATGGGATTGTGGATTTCATCAACAACCCTTTTTGTTTGGTTGTTTGTTTTTTTTTTTTAACCTATGTGAAGAGCAACTGAAAAGGAATATTTACCATGCAGGGGCTCTGGCTTGCTGCAGCTGTGAACACTGACTGGGCTACCTCCAGGCTCTCCCAGTCCTAAATATTCAAAATGTTTCATTATGATATTTCCCCATCATTCACACAATACAATTAGGAGCTTCTTCTGCTGCTAGGAACCAAGCTCAGTCTAAAGCTGGAAATTCCAATCAGTCATGGTCTTGTGCTGACTGAATGCAAACTTTAGGCTGCCTTTCAGTGTTTATTTTTAATGGATCCTGAATGCTTCCACTAATTCAGGAACTCAGCTGATTAAAGCAGGAGAAGGAGGACTTATTTTGCTAAATGTAATTCCTGCTTATGGGATTTAGTGAGTACCCCTTATAGCTGGAGGAGGCGATGGGATTGGGTGCATTTAACATCTTACGGTGTCAAGCCACAACCAGTGCCTAAATGCCCCTGGGTTAATGCTCTGAGGGCAGAGAGCAGGGCTAGCCTGGGTCACATCCCTAACTACAGATAGGGTGTTATATTTAGGGATTAAATGTATGAGATTTAGCCTTTATACATGTCAAAATAGGTTGTTATATTTATATCTTAGACTGCCTTTTATCTCGATGCAAGTGTCACACGTAACCCCAGTTAGAATCCAGGATAGAGTTTCTGGCTTTGTGATTGCATTATTCAGACTTTATTAAAAGCAGAGAGGATATGCAAAACTACCTCTTCCTGCTGTGAGTTACCAACAGTTTGGTTTTAGGAAATACAGAACATATCGTATTCATGTTCTTAGGAGCTTGTAATACAGCAGTACCAGCATGGATGGGCAGCAGTATAAAACCTTACAATAGGAGTATTTGTAATTTTAGACTGGCTTCTAGCCATTTTGATAACTGCTAGTTGGTAATTGCCCTGCTACGGCACAAAAGCTAATAACTGTTCTGTATTTCTCTGAGCAAAAATGGTATTATTTTTCTCTAGCTTATTTTACAGCATAAATTCCCAGCATCCAAGATGAGACAAAGCACCTGTATAATTCTTGTTGCTCTTCACTTCTATTTCAATCATTTTATAAACGAAAAAAACTAAAAGAACAGACACTATTATTGCAAGAAGTACAGCCTCATGATTTCACATTAATTGGTGAAACAAGTTTAAAAAAATGGACTATGGAAAAACATTTTCTCTTTAAAGTGGTGTGGTACAGCTGTGTTTATTCATTACCCTTTGTGCCACCTGCCCTGATTTCTATTTGTCTTTCACACTGGTATCCTCTTCACCAGTGTGTTGATATACAGCCTCCAGCCTTCAGAATTCTGAAAAACTTTTAGGAAGGTAATACTCCTTTGTGGAAGTGTTTTCTCACATCCACTCACCCACCAGGACCCCAGAGAGAAAAACATTCAACTCTCAGAAGTTGTTCTGTTCTACTACGGAGTTGACAACTGCATTGCAAAGATTTCCTGTTGAGTGCTGAACCTTGCCATAAAATTCAGAAATTCCTTTACATCCCTCTACTCCTGCTGTTTTTATTCCACTTGCTGCCAACATTGGGTAGTTTTTACAAAATGAAGAATTGAGAAAGGAGATGTGATTTTTTTCCTTTGGAATTCATCCCTGGAAGCAGCAAGACCAATAAATTAAAAATAGATGCATCTAATGCAGCAAATGCAGCAAATGCTGAAAACCATCAAAATATGAAATTCCTTTTGATTAAACATATATAAGTTAGTCCATATTGCTTTTCACTGAGAGGGATTGGCCATTGTGACTGACTTGCACACAATTTTGCTAAACATTCACTTCACATGGGTTTTTCAGGGAAAATATAGCACATATTAGGCTTATTAGCATCCCCAGCTTTTGGTGATAGTCTCCTGTGAAAAATATTTGGAGATACCAGTTCCAGATGTTTAGTTCTCGGTCTCCTTCTGAGCTAAATCTTTTTCTGTTACCTCTGTAACTAGAAGATTTGGACTTAGTAAGACATCCCGCTTGATTCAAAGGTAATTACTGTAATAATATTGCATGGTAAAATTTTGCATAGTAACTTTAGTTGTGGGTCAAAGAGAGAAGAATTTTTTCATTGTGCTTTTCGAGTCAGCCTGTGAACCAAACCACCACTCACATGACAAAAGAGGCAGATTAATAATAATATTAATAATATTAAATCAGTATACGAATATTGCAGGAGAAATGTCAGCACTGTGCAAAAGCTACTGCAATAGGATATGTAAGATATGTGTCCCTAAGAATCCACAGCTTATTGTGCCTTATTGGTCCACAGTGTAATTCTAACTCCGCAGTTCCATTATAGAATATTTCACAGCCTACTTTATGAATAGTACCCCTAATTTTTAGGTATGATATTCAGTATAACAAACAGAATAGAGGGCCATACACACCAGGACAAACCTGTTAGTCAAAAAGCGAAACAGAAATAAATAATTTTAGTTCTGTAACACCATTTCTGACTCGCTGAACACGTAATTCGCAGAGGATAAATTTCAAGTGTTCGAGATATATTTATTGCAATGTAAAATTAAGGGTCAAAAACTAGTCTAGACTACTATTTTATAGATTATATCCTAGAGGAGTTTATAGAGATTCATCCTTGAAACAGTGATTATCTGAAGTTGAATGATTACATATGATAGAACACTACTGTGACAGCAGGTGCTCTGCTGCCTTTTGGGCTGCACTATAAAAAGTAGAAAAGTAACAGCAGAAAAAGAGGAAGGCCAGCAGAGAATCCCAAGGACATCAAAGAGAGGCACAAACTGAAAATTCATGAGATCCCCTCTGCACAGCATCACACATGACCTGAAGTGTGAACTCAGGAGAGGGAAGGGAGCAGTTTCCCAAAATGAAACATTCCCCTCCAGATCAGTCGAGATCCCTTCGGCAGGCTGCTGAAATCCCTGTCTGTGGGAGTGCTCAGCACCACCGACTCCCACTGGAAAAGTGAAGCGCTGACACGATGGCATGAACAGCAGATTGGGTTTTGGGAATGTATTTCATGAGGAAGGAGTAGGGAGCAACTCAGTCTCTCAATCAGAGCTTGATTTTCTCTGAGCTGAGAGGTCAGGCAGTCAGCAAACACGCTCTTGACTTAAAAGCAGCACTAGAGCACTTCATGAGCAAAATAATACAAATTCCACGAACCAACTTTTTTAATTTATAAAAAAATGTATCTATATATATATATATCTTAGAGGATTTTCCCTGTGAGATACAAGTGATGTACCAAAAAAAAAAAAAAAAAGAAAAACTTTACATCTGCTATATATAAGGTCAACTAAGGTGAGCACAAGGCATACTATAACCTCAAAAGCTAGAAACTGCTAAAAATTACTGTATCACATGGCATCACACAGCCCAGAAATTTAAAGCCACTTTCTTAATGGTACAAAAAGTCTTACTGCAAAACCTTGGAAAGAAAGTCCTCCTTCTCTTAGCTCCCACAATATTTGTAACAATTTAAAATGTCATCTATAATTTGCTGATCTGGTGCTATCTGTAATGCTTCTCATTAGGCTTAAATGGCTAACTTGAAATAGTTATAAACAAGTCACACTTGCAAATAGTTCTAAATTAGGCAGCTACAAGACAAACAAAAGCCTGTCTTGCTCTTGATCCTTCTCTTTCGCACAGAAAACCAAATGAGCACCTTGCCTTTGATTCTCAAATAAACAAGAAAAATTCAGACTGGAATTTCAAAAGGAATCACAAAATTCAATACTTTATTCACTGTATGTGTCTCTTGTTTACATTTACTCTCAAAAAGCCCACATTCGCACAGAAGACAATAATGGCTCATTTTAATTAACAACTGATTTCCTCTCAGCTATCTCATATGTGTGCTATGTATTTCATAGCATACAGCTATCTTAATTTATGAAATGTGCAAATTTTTACATATACAAACAGATCATTTAGAGAGTTCCTAAAAACTCACAGCCTCTAGTATTGTCAGGATATTTGCAGAGTGCAAAAAATATATATTTAAAAGCCTGTATAGGGGGAAATAATGCACATAGTTGAGTTCTTACTCTTGAAAGGTAAAATTTAAACTATATTGTCACAGACAATAGAGAAATGAAAGGTCAGTATTTGACAAAAATGTCAACACCAAAAAAGCACATTGGAGAAAATAGAAACAACCTCAGCAGGTACAGGAGGAGTTAGTCCTCAGCTTGTCAGAGAACAGGGGCATGAGAAAGAAAGGCGGGGATTCCAACACTTTCAGTGTAACACAGAAACATTTGAAAGAAGATGGTCCTTCATGTACCAAGGTATAAGAATAAATTCTCAGTCTACCACAGCCAAACTCTCTTCAGTCATTGGCACTGTTACTGACCAAAGAAAACTTATTCCATTAACAAAATGAGGCAACACTCAAGGAGAGGACAGTGCAATTCAGAAAGCAGTGTGCGAAAATAACCCTAAGTTATCCTTTCTACTTCACTGACCATGAATCAGCTGCTTTATGGACACTTCATGGTAAGGTGTGAACAGAAGGGAGGAAACCAAAATCCTGGCCTTGCTGTGGACAATCTTAGTTCAGCTTCCAGATCAACCACAGCTTGTCAAGGTTTCAAACAGGGCAGCTCCCCTGTGGCCCAAGTAACAGCCTCTCACACAGGAAAGCACTGGTGTTTTCCAATCCTCCCATGTGCTTTACATAATTATTAGTAACTCTTCCTCATCCTCCACCACGCCAATACCACAGGTTGCCTCACACTTGGAAATCCTCATTCCCTCATCTCTGGCACTGATCTCTTGGGACAAAGGTACACATTTCTCACTTGACTTGTCACTCAGGAACATCTCTCCGTGGGAAGGCAGGATTCGATCGACTCTCTTTATGAATATGCAACTTTAATTAGTCAATAACTATGTTTCTTGGAGCCTGAGATTTTGGCAGCTGCTCTGGTGTGTTATCCTACCTCAGTAACTCCCCTGTAGCAAACTTTGAGTTGAAGCACATGTCACTGGGCCTCTCACTGCTATCACCATCTGCGACAGCTCCTTCTATTCCTCAATTATGCTCGTGCTATCTGGGCTGAAAAAAAAGTCTTCCAGTCTTTGCCAGTCTAAGCATATGTCTGTGTATTTATTCAAGTAATTTTTAACGATCTGAGTTGACAATGCCATCTTTCATATCATTTCACTGGGTTTTCATTAATATGAAGTGTCTGAAGCTTAATGGGGAAGAGCGAATTTGGGATCAAGATTTTCTTATTTATGAGATTTTCATAGCAAAGTGGAGCAGCAGTGAATACAAAATTCAGAGTGCTGACTGATAGACTGATTTCAGACAGTCACAGCACTGTCACTAGAAAAGCTAGCTAAGACCACTCTCTGTTCCTAAATCAACCAGGAGACGATATACTGAATTACTGCTGGTCTGCAACAGCAAACTAATATTTCTTTCCCTGTGCTGGCTCAGTTGCTCTCCTCAGTGAGTAGAAAACAAAGTAAAGATACATAGAGAGATATATATATTTGAGACTCCACAACTTGTGCTCTACACCCAGCCCTAACACCCACCTCAACCACACTGAGCTGCCACAACTACCCGTTCCTCTCCATGTGTTTGGAGCCACATCCCAGCCTATTCCTTGGTGCAAGGGGCAGACACGAACGAGCTGCTGCACCACTTTCCCTCAGACACGAGCCTGCTAATTCTCTGGTAATAAGCACATTTACTGAGGCTGTCTGCAAGCAATTCAGACAGTGGTTAACTCGTCCCTGCTCTTTCACTCGATCGAGATTGATTCTGATGTTCAAGAACAGTCTGTGGTAAATGGCTGTTCTAGTGGAAGGGGACACAAGCAGCATACAGCACTGCACTTCAGTGCTGAGGCAGATTTATTTTTTTTATAGAACCTCTGAGGAGAAATATTTCTGACAATAGCTGTCATGCTACTGTCAGGCAACTTAACCTCCACAGTTAGGTTACTATGCCCTGAAGTATGGGAGAGATTTAGTTTAGCTTTAACTGCACAGGACAGGCTGGTGCTGGATTTGGCATCCCAGATGGAGAGGCACAATCCACTAATTAGTGTGACTGCACATCCAAGGGGTTTTCTATGTACCAGAAACCAGTTTTGAAATAAAAGTAGTATAATTTGCATCCCAAGAAAGTAACAGCTAAGAAAGCTTCATACCAATCATAATTGATGATTTAATTTTTTTTTTGCATATAAAACCTTAATTAAGATGTTTTGAGAATTAACAATTTCTCCATAAGAGCCATTTCCCATTACCAGCTGCTTTTATTACCTAGTCTTAGATATCATGCTGTAGATACTCACAGAGTTTTTATTAAACAAAATTGCTGCCTTACCAACCAAATTAAGCTGCTATGAGAAGTGTGGATTCACCACTTTTTAGTTATACTGCAGACTTGCAGCCATCCCCAGACTGAAAGTTA
Organism: Empidonax traillii; assembly: GCF_003031625.1. NCBI lineage: Eukaryota > Metazoa > Chordata > Aves > Passeriformes > Tyrannidae > Empidonax > Empidonax traillii. The sequence goes on along the minus strand of NW_020955598.1, from coordinate 460,785 downwards.
ACAACTGAACTTTGTGATACTGTTGAATTGCAGAAACAAAAATAGAGAACTTGCTCTCTAATGAGGAACCTGCCAACCTGAGCAAAAATGAACTGCAAAATATAGTGTGCTTTATAAACATTATTAGGTAAAGTTAGAGCATACATTTTAAAAAAAGTGTGTAAAGTGAGTGAATAGGTACATAATTTTCTTTTTTTCACTTTAATAAGTGCTTTTTATTTTATAAGTATGCAAAAATAAGTAAAATAGGTAAAAAAACTTTCTATAGTAGAGTGTGAATGCTTGTTTAAGCAGAACAATATAGAGTGTAATTGATATCAGTGATGTGCTGTTAGAAACAGAGATGTTAATTTCAGCTGCTTGTAGAACAAGCCAAATGCTAATCACTGTCATTGACAGAGCAATGAAATTAAATCTACTGAAGCCAAAAGAGGATACAGAACACTTGCAAATATGTACAAAAGAGCAGATTTATACAAATATAACTGATGTGGTCCATTATGCTAAAAAATAATTAACCTAAACAGTAACGATTGAGACCAGGCCAGATGGGGTTCTGAGTGGCCTGGTCCAGTGAAGGTGTCCCTGCCCGTGGTCTTTAAGGTCTATTCCAACTCAAACTGTCCTATGATTCCATGATAAGAATGAGATTTCGATTGTGAACTTCAAATTACATCTAGAAGTAACTATCTACTAATGCACTCCATTTTCATTTTTGTAATTACAATATTCTTGCAATAACAGAATAAAAAAGTCCATTCTCCATACTGAAAGCACATGTCAGAGAATTAGGAATATCTTTTAAGAGCATACTCATAATACCTCAATTCTAAGAGTTTGCTTCCTGGAGGTTTCCAAACTGTGTGATAAATAAGGGGCTAAATGAAGGGACAGTAACATAATCCTCTCTAAATGGGTTTATATGATGCTGCTAATGCTGCTTTAATATGGTGCTGTTAATGCCGGTTTTGCAGCATTAACATACTTTAGTATTTCAGATGAGACCATTCTAAAGCTGAGAGTGCATGCAAAGGCCATCTCCAGGTCAGGGACATGAAGTTATTTTGCAGTCACACTGTTATTCCAATGCTTCATCTACTATTGCCATTGTCTGATAAACAGCAACCCACTCTTTTCAGGGAATAAGGGGGTAAACATATTCTACTATACAATGTTAAAAATAGAGTTTTATTCTAGCAAGTAAGCACAATAAGATTCAGAACCCTTTGTTAAAAAGAACACACAGCACAAGAAGACAGATGAATTTTGGGTCAAGGGTAGAGCATAAAGCCCCTTTATGACTAAAGTGCTATAACAGTCCTACTCTACCTCTGTTCACTGTAGAAAGGACTCAGATCTTATCTTGAATAATAAATTCGAGGGTATCAAATGTTTACATCATGGTGGGAACCAAATGTTTTTATTACAGAAAGGGCTAAATCTATCCTAGCAACATCCAGAAAGGAGACTGGAGGGAACTTACACAGGTCAAGAAAATAAGACCTAAAGGTACTTTTCAATTATAAACTATCCTGATCTGTTGTTTTCAAACCTATCATCTAGTAGGATATATTTAATACGTACAGGTCTTATCACAGGTGATGGGAAAGTGACAGTCATTTGCTTCAAAACAAACCCAGATCACAACCCTCTGTTTACCCTCTGTTACTTTTTGGTTCTGTTCATTCTCTGCCTCACCACCTTTATATCCTTTTACATGTCAGAATCCCATATGTTGGGATTAAATATATTTTAGCATTTCATGCTAACAAAAACTTCCACTCTTTTTGACAGGATTTGAGCAAGGTGTTTAACAAATGAGCCAAAGAAAAACAAAAATCCTAAACAGAATTTAATCTTTTATTATTCTAGGCAAATCATGAAAGAATCTGTATGAAAGAATTAACTGAGGACAAGAATTTTGATCACATAATGTTTACCCCAGACTTACAGAACTCAAATCCTGAGATTTTCATCCTAATCTTCAGTGCAAGTTAATAGTGATGACAATGCATTACATACTGTCCTTGATGCCCAACCTGTTTTCCTTCATAAACAAAATCAGAACAGTCAAAATAAGTAATTTTAGAACTAATACAATTCCAAAGTGGTTCTGAGATTTGGTATCTAGCAAGAGACATGCACCAATTCGTTTACTTAAATACATATCCTATTTTTCAAAGCAGTATGCAGAATTTTATCTGATTCTGAAATGACTGGTCATTTAAACAATCACCCTTAGAAACATCATTTCATCTTTGCTAAGCAATACCTTCCTGAAGGGCTTTCAAAAAAAAGAGTAAAACCATGTTTACCATGACAGTAAGCAATGTGGACTCTTAATTTGGTAATGTAAAAGCCAGAGGAAGCAACAGACAACACTTATGTTCCTCCAACAGTTTTGATAAAAATTTCTCTTGTATTCATTACAGGTGTGTCAGTTCTTTTCTCTGCAGAAAACCACAGTTTCAGGACTGAAATGATCTTCAAACTCTCATATAATTGTAACTACAGGATAAGATCAGATTAGTATGCATGCAGAGCCTTCTTCTAGCTCTGTAAGAGATTTCTTTATCTTTTAAATTACATTTTTTTCTTTGCCTCTCTTTTTCTCATTCTAAATGTCTGATGAGTCTCTGCCCAATCTAGAGATAGAAAATATTGGGCTAATGGGACCTAATTCCTTTTTTGGCTACACGGGTTTACAACTCTGAAGTGAATGGTTTTATAATGAGCTCTGGAACAAGAACAACAAAGTCTGCAAACACTGGAAAAAATAAACATTTTCTCCTATGTTCCAGGCAGGAAGAGCCCAGATGATATCACTTTAACATAGGAACCTGCATCACTTTCTTTTAGAAAAAGAAATTGCATGATATTTCAGACACAGTTACACTTCCAGCTGTCTGTTACTCATACTTCAAAGTATCACCATACACTTTTCTGAGTCTCGTTGGTCCCAAGTGAAGTAATAAAAGAAGAGAAGCAACCCCAGATTGACCTCATCCCAGAGATCAACCACTTTTTTCTCTGAGATTGAGGACAGGCTGCTACCAGGTACTTGGAGATTGCCTTTTACGTGAGGCCAAAACAGCTCTATGTTGCCACACCTATGCATTTTATTTTTAGGGAACATTAGTGATATCAAGACACAACAGTTAAGCCACAGCAGCTTCTGGAAAGATCTGAATTCCCATTTGTTTGGTTTTTTTTCTTTGTTGTAAATAAATAGGAACTTTTAAGCTGTGCCATGACTCACTCCACATTTTTCTCTAGTCAACACTGCCTTTGCTATATTAATACCAATAAATTAGTGGTTTGACTCTTAGGACAACAGAACTGAGAGTACAGGAACAGAGTTAAAGGCAGAGATAATAAAAAAGCAAATCCAAGCAGAACTGTCAAAAGCAAGATTCCCAACATCTATAAACATTTGTGACAAGCATGCAAAAAGTTAAATCTTTATCTCAAGCTTTGTAGCTCAAGCCATTATCTGAGGTTAAATAAACACAGCTATTAATTTCACTGAGGGTTACCCTTTTGCTACATCTATAAAACAGTTTCTATAAGATAGGCTCAGAAACAGGTGTCTTGTAATCATCAGATAAACCAGAACAATGTTCTGTGTTCTGAATTTCCTATGAAGTCTGTTCTCCTAAGGAAGAGGGAATTGGTAAGCCTCTGATTTTTCCACATAAAATACCACCACCGCTCAGTTTATTTTCAACTGCAGACTTAGTCAGTGTTCTCTGAGCATTTGATGAAACAGAACCATAAAAATTGTGTAGCAGGAGGTGAGAAGCCCCTATCACTTCAAAGAACAATAAATCACGTGCTGGGAGGAGGTGACTGAGCGAAACTCATCATTCACGCAATGTATGTGCAGTAAACACACATTTAAACAACAGACAGTACATTAGTCACCAAGTGTTTGTTTTCAAAGTGATCTGAACTCCTTGAATTTCACTTGGACTAATACTAGATGAATGTCTTATTCTAATTCAGTACATACATTATCATAGCAATATAGCAATTAATAACAACTAATTCTGTTATGTTTATGTTACGCCTCGGGGCTCATAATACAGAAGTCAACATAAAATGAATCCAAATTATGGGAGAGAAAATACTTTAGTATTAACTCTCTGCTGAAGACTACCAAACAAATTTGGAACTGCCAGTTGCTAAATCCAATGATTTTGTGAAGTTCCCTAGCACAGACTGAGCAGAGATGAAAGAAATTCTTCAGCTACTCCCTAAGATTTTTCAAGTCGTATACCATTGTGCAGCCAAAGGACTCACTCCTTTGATAATAGAGTTCCAAATTGCCAAGAAGTCGATCAAATCAGGGCCAAAAAATAGTTTCTACATATTCACAGTGGTCTTATTAAAAGGTGACACATAGAAAGAAAGGAGTGCAAAACCTCTCATTCAAACCTTCTACCCAAGCAGATATATTATATAACTGCTTCAGAAAAGGACCAGAACCTTGAACAACCTTTAAGTAGTTAGTTGTGTCCCAGACCTCCTTCTTCTTACCAACCTTGCTCTATATTCCAGTCTGAATTTACTATTTACACTTAGATCATCATTATAGTTCCAACATTCCAGAGTGTAATCGTGCTCAAAACATATACTGCAAATTAAAAATTTTGTCTTAAGAGGGAAAAAAACTGGTTTCACATCCTACTCCTTCTACTAGCCTGAAGAAATCATACACGTTTACAGAGAATGAGATTTGACAAGATTGTGTATTAATTTCCAGTCATAATTCGTGTTCAGATGCATTAAGGACAATAAGTTTGCACACGTTCTTAAAGGCAAGATGAGTCTTGTAGAGCTTCCACCAGAGATGCTTTGGAAGTTATCCCACTCGGCCTTCAGAATGCATCTACAGACTCCAGAACGAGACAATTTTTAAGGAAACACACATAATGCAACAGCTACTGACAGTCAATAAACAGAAAACTTACAGTGCCATTTCAGTACAAATGTTCCTTAAGCTGGAATGTAATTTAACTACAGTATTGACATTTAAATGGACACAAGTCACAACCCAGTGAGGGTAAATGTGGATATTTATGCTGATTACCTTTTATCAGCTTGTCTCTTTCTTTGCCAATTGTCTTGTATGCAGTAAAGTCTTCTCTTTTAAATGATCTTAAATGATCTGAAATGATCTTCAAACTCTCATACAATTGTAACTATAGGATAAGATCTGATTAGATTTTAAATACTGAAATCTGTTATTCCATCAGCGTAAGAATGAAAAAAAAAAAAAAAAGGAATAAAAGAGGAGTAGCACACTTTGAACTCAGCCAATATGGATTTAGCTGCTTTTCTGTAAATTGCTTCTTAGGCAAGCCTTCCTATAACTGCTTCTGTCTCTGTAGCCAACACTGTCTGTATTTCATCCTAATCTTATAAGAATGAACTACTAAAGGTTGTGAGTCAAAAGAGTTGGTTCATCACTAACAGAAAGCTTGATAAGAAGTTCCAAAGCTTGCAAGTATAATATGGAAATACTAGCTCAGGTCCTGAAAGCTGTCCCTGACAATACTGCTTCCAGTTCAGGACACAGAGCTTGTTCAAGTGTCTCCTCACCACAGTCAACAGAGCGCTGCCTGAAGGAATTGTGTTCCCATGTACCTTAAATATGTACCTCACTTTGATTAGCTCATAATAAAAAATTGCCAAGAGCTTTGATGAAGCAGAATTTTCTGTTTAAATATCGATCTTGTATTGGTTCATTAAACTGGCTCACCATATGTTTTCTCGCTGTTTTTAATTACATAAAAGATACAACATCACCAGAAAACAGCAGAGAAGTATAGATGAAAAGAAAGATATATGGAGAAAGCATTAATAGAAAAACCTGATAAGGGGAAAATAGGAAGTAATAAACAGATCCTCTGTGAAATCAAGAACTTACTGTTGTACTGGGGACATTGAAACCCTCATGGAGCCACAGCATAGCTGTGTGTGCTCATTTTGAGAGGTAAAAATCTTAGCACTGCATAATTTAGAGCAGTAAAGCCGAGTTCGTCCCTTCATTTGTTATTTTTAAATTGCACAAACCACAAAGATTTGTGGAGCATAAAGCCATTTTGAGCAGGCTGCTTAATTGGTGCTGTAAGTCTAATACATCAGCTGCTGGGAGATCTGGAGAGCAGCCAAGCCTCCCAAATTCAACACGTACAGTAGCTCTGCCTGTTCTTTCTCCCAGCACAGGAGGATGACAGCTACTACACCTTAAAGTTATCACTAAACTTTCGTAAAGTTTGTTTTATAAAAACCTTCCTAACATGTTAAAGATATTTAAAGAGCAGATTGATACTTTAAGATATCCTGGACTGGTGAGTTTTGGTTTTGTTTTTAAACACTACCATTCAATAGCCCAATGGGAAAGTTCAAGATAGATAGTCACTTTTTTCAGCATTATATTAATAAATTATATGGTATTATATTCATTATATTCATAAACAACAAGCCATTACTTTATTTATCCTCAACTAGGAAGGAGAGATGCTGCATGAAATCAGTAATTCTGTCATTCCTGTATCAGCACTGTCTGCAGAACCTTTTTATATCAAATTCCTTTACAAGGAAAGCTGTCTTGAAAATTTTATTTTACAAAAGCTTAAATTCAGAAGTGCCCATGTTGAGATGATTTCCGATGGCTGAGGGAACAGCGGTGCATTGTAGTATTTAATTTATTGCTGAAACACCTTGGTAGAATCTTTGGAAAATAAATGGAACAGCACAGGTCTATACAAAGAAAGAATTTCTTTCTCCTTGTATACATAGTATTAAAAAAAAAAAAAAAAGAAAAATCGAATCACTCCATTTCTTTCTGTCCCCTTTCTCATAAGAATAAGTGGTATAAATATTCCTGAAAAGGGAGTTTGGGACTCAAGCACCTTAATATTTGTCAAAAGCAAACTTCTAACAATTATATGGATTTAGATAAAAATCCTTTCATTGCCTAGATGTTGACAAAGAATTTCTGCAATTAATGATTACATTTAAATACTGTTGTCAAAGTGTTAAACATTTACAAAACACTGGCTATTGGCTTTTCATATAGAAGAACAAAATTTCAAATCACAGTAATGAAGAAAATAATTAGGGAATTACACAGTATTTCACTACATAGTAATATTTCAAGTCTGGCCATGTGTTCATTCTTACTGATCTGCCTGTCATGACCTGCAGGTGATCTGTTGGTCCCACGTATTTAAAGGAGAAAAGCTTTGTCATTCATGTGCATGGTTGCAAAGCTATATGCACCACTGATTAAAAAAAAAACAACTGCTGTCCTAGAAATTTACATTAATATGCCCTTACAGTAATTTAATTAAATACTCACTGCTAAGAACCGCGTCTAAATAGTGTGACTTGTACAAAATTTAGTTTGAAACTATTCAGAAACAGCAGCTGCCAAAAAGTAGAGTCTTTCCTAACAAAATCCTACTAAATCATCATACTCCTTTGGAAATGTCTATTCCTATCCATTATCTGATCCCAAAGGATAAGACTAGAGAAACTGTTATGAAGTTTTGAAGCCAATTGTCTTATAAATATCTAGCATCAAGGGAATACTCTGAACTCTACTCCTTATTTTGCTTTGGAGATTTCCCCCAAAGGAACTGTTGCTTTTTTCTTATTGTATCAGATAATGAAACACAGGCATGTTTCTCAGTTTTTCTCAAGCAGTATGTTCCATTAAAACAAATAATATATTTTTTCCTTCATCAGTTCACATTTGTCTTGATTTGTACATGGGTTGTCATGTTCTGCATCACGGTTTTTTCCACCTCTATATTTCAAACAAATAGGGAATTACAAAATTTATTTACGAAGTTATTAAATTGATGTTTACATGAGAAAGCAACTTACCTTGCAAATCTCCACTATCGAGAAACTTTTCATTTTAAAGCCCTGGCAAGTGTAAAATTAGCTGTTACAGAATTACAGGGTTGGAGCAATAAACTACTGTACCAGATAAATTCATACAGCATTTTTGCTTGCTAAGAAACAGCACTTAATATTGAAGGAGGCTAAGTAAATAGCACCTTAAAAAATAATAATTCTTCAATGATTATTGCAATAAATGTGCTAGAGTTTTTCATTTCAACTGCAGTTCTAAACAATAAGAAGGTTGTCCTGACCATAGAAAAACTGTTTTTATTGCTCTGCAATTCTTCTGTCCAATCACTTCATAGGCAAGGACTGACTGCACAATGTTCACTACAATGGACAGAGACCAAAATTTTCCAGCTTACATACCTTACATCGGACAACAATATCCCTATCACCAGAATAAAAAACTGCAATTTCCAATGAATTGGTCACCTGTGTATCTCTCCAGCAGAATATGAGAATTTAAGCTATTCTGCTGCATTGGCTTTCTCTTTGGTATCCAGGAAATTGTTATTAAGTTCTAGTTTCAAAATCATGTTTTACATACCACAGGCTGAGTAGCCAGAAATAAGTCAATCTTACATGCAATCTTTTAGGAAAGTTAAAAGAAAGATCTAGTAAACAAAACGAAACAAAAAGTAAGATAACATGAACCACTTGCTTTGACTGGCAAATATACAAAGTCTGCACATAAAAAATAGCACAGAGGTATCCATTCCCCATTGCCCCATACCCACTTTAACCTGATGAGACAGATTTTATATATGTTGTCAACCACTCCCAGGGTTTTGCAGCTGCGTGTACGAGAGATTAACAGCAGGCACTAATACCAGTATCATGACTCTTTTCAGGCAGTAGGTGAAACCTTGAAGAAAAAGTGGCTCTGTCTTCAAAAAAGTGACCTGACCTTTGCTTTGGTGGGTTTTTACTCTGCAAGAAATAAAAAGCACTGCATGCTTTCCAATGCATCCTCTCTAGCTGATAAACTATTTTGTTCTATCACCCAGCACAAAAGGACTACATTCTGTAAAGATCCAAGAGCATGCTGTTAGTGCTAGCTAACGATAGCTCATGTGTCATACTGGAAACGAGCTTCATAGACCTGGAATATGTCATATGAATCATGAACAAACACGTAATTGGCCAAGAACCTTTGATATGCTTACCAATTAGAAGTAATTCTCCTTAAATTTAATGTATTTCATTTTACAATGACTTTGCAGTTCTTTGGATATCAAAGGCATCACAAATCCAGCATGCTTATCATTTGTGACACTTCTGCTCTGAGAATTTCTTGCAGCATGCAAAGAACTCTCTGTAGGGTACCTGTGATGTGTTGCACAACCAAGCTAATCTAATATTGACCTGACAGTTAATAAACTCTGTTTAGAACCTGCAATAGTACATAATGGTTTCACCTGCAATGGATGAAATGTTCCTGAAACATGGGGTAGTTCAGTATAAGCAATAGCAGGGGGTTATTTGACACAGAATACACTGCTTGTGAAAGTAATTCTTGGATATGGTGTCGTAGTAAAGAACCCCTTCTGTTAATAGACTTTTAAGTATTTAGATATATTTAAACCTAGTGTAAAATACTTCTTTTATGGAGCCAAATCCTGCAGTCCTTGCACAGTTAAAACTTCCATGGAAATCAATGGAAGCTTTTAAAGTATAATAATAAGGACATGCCCAGGGTCACTGGCATAACACAGCTCTGCTGCGACGCTTTATGTGTGCCCTCCAGCTTTCTCCGTGACTTGCAAGAGGGGGAGATCAAATGAGACGAAAGATCAAGACAGAAATCGATGTGAATTCAAGATGATGAGTATCCTCATTAAATAAAAATGAGGAGCATCAAACCAAGTATGGAACATAATGTTGGTGCATTTTTTGTTTGGCTAATAGATATTAAATAATGTTAGCATATCTTAACTTTGTCCTGAGTATTTGCAATATATTCAGTGAATTTTTAAGAAAAGTGAAATTTTAAACAAGAATCCTTGCAGTAAGTTCAATAACAATAATCATTTTGGGTAGAGCTGTAGCAATGTCTACGATGGCAGGATTTGGCTCCTTATGTTCTTTTAGTGAAAACACAGACTGTTTATATGATGTAAATTGCTTTTTAAAATGTTACTAGAGCTATAAACACTGTGGGTCCAGATTATACATTCAAATTTCAGGGAGAGTTTGCCTCAGTGAACCACAAGGAACTGTGCTTTATTTGCAAAACCAGCTTGATGTTATTTTTGAGAGGGGAAAAAAACAGCAACCAAAAGAAACCCAAAAGACCAAAATCAAATAGAAAATGAAATGGTTTGGATATAAACTTTGGAGAAACTAAAATTAAATGAAGGGGCTGATCCTCCAGCTCTTACTCCTATGGGGATCCCATCCTGCCACCTGAAGACTTCCAGCAGGTCTTGCCCCAGCAGGACAGTGCCGGATTCCTGTTGACTTCATTGGGGCAACTCTAACGAGCCACCAGACCACGGTTGAACCCCAACCGCCTCCTTGACTATGGGGTTTACAGATAATTTGTTATTATCTTTATTTTTAACCAGTGTGTGTGAGTATTCTGCTTCCAACCAAGCTTCGCTTCCAGCCACAGGTGCCTCCGGTGTCCCGCCGGGATGGTTCGGGGTGCGTGTGCGCGGGGGGCAGCGGTTCCCGCTCGCTGCTGACTGGAGCCATTGTTGATTTCGCTGTTGTAGGGCAAAGGCGCTAGGGCGGCCGATAAGGCTGTGGCCATGGTGATGAAGGAGATTCCGAGGGAGGAGTCTGCAGAAGAAAAGCCCCTCCTCACTGTGGCATCGCAGGTGGGCGGAGCGCGGGGCTCTGAGGAGGCCGCGGGCGCTGCGCGAGTCCCACGCCCCAGGCGAGGCGCGTAGCGAGTCTGGCTGAGCATCCCAGTGCTTCACTGGTGGGGGAAAGTAATGGGGGGCTAGATGTTTCCACGTGAAAAATTGAACAGAACTGCATTTTTGCCCCCCCCCCAGTTTCAGTTACGAAAAAGTTATTTTAAACCGACTTAAAATTACGGTTCTGATTCATGCCATCAATATTCATGCCACAAATAATCATTTGCAATTCATATAGGAAATATTCACATTCAGTGCATATGTAAAATAAGAAACAGCCAGTTGGCGATAGTATCATTTTCAATATTTCAGATCCCATTCCTAAGTTCTCACTGGGATTCTGTTCCTGGTCTGGATCAGAATACATGATTTGCACATCTCATTGCTTTCATTCTACAACTTCAGACGAAGGAAGGACATAAGGTCCTCACACTAAACTTTACTCACACCTTGGAGTAGCCACCAAACATTTGGTGGTTCCATTAGTTTCTTAAAGACAATAACTGAACACTACTGTAAATCACAGTGCTGCCATCTCGTTACAAGAGTGGATTTTTTTCCCTTATGCTCACGTACATGAATTTGTTCCCCCAGCAAGTGCATTTAGTTTACTGCTGATATTTACTGCACACAAATACTTCCTACTCATCAGGAGGTTTAATGGAAATTGCTGGAAGTTGTTTTTATGTGAGAGCCTTAAACAAAATCCACAATCCCGTTTTACTCCTTTCATGATTTAGGATAACAATGACTGTACTTTTAGAAAGTTTTTAAGATGCACACACACCAGGATGTACCTATTTTTCAGAGCATAGCAGATGTGCTGCACTAATACACATTCTAGAAATACCATCTACTAATTTGGAAACCAGGTCTGGCACCTCCTCCTCAGCCCCTGTTGAACACCAGATTTTGCTCATGGTGAACTCTAATGTCTATGAAGTAATCGCACAAAGGAAAAAGATGCTCCCTTTAAGGCATCATTTCTAATTTTCTCCTGATTAAAAAGCAATTAGAAACCAACATAGAATTCTGCCTCCTCTTAACCTCCACAGCACTAAAAAAAAAAAAGAAGAAAAAATAAATTAACATGTAAAAAAATTAACATGTAAAATTTCCATTGGCTTCAACAGTGACAGGAGTTCAGCCTGGGTTCATTAAATGTTTAACACACCATTTGTAGTGGCTGTCTGTCAGTCTCCTCAGCAACAGTCTATGATAAATTTATGAGTAAAATGCTTGTGTCTGTTAGTCAGTGTAATTTCTTCCACTAAACACAAATACCTACTTCCCTGCTATGCACCAAAGGGGTGCAGAAGCCAAAAGGAAGCAGAATCAAGTGAAAAAGTGAGTATTTTCCATAGCCATCTCTGCATCATGTATGTGTGGCGTGCAGTCGTACGACCATGTTGCATTCATCATTTGTACCCTAATTGTCTGGCTGAAGTGTTGGTTTGAGATGCTGTCTGTGCAGTGTGTCCGTGTAAACCTCTCATTCAGACCATCCATGCAAAATATCGCTCCGTTATGTCGTGATGTTCATTAACCATCACCATCAAATTGTTTGTCCCCGGTCTTTACATGATGAAACAGATGGATGTGGTTGCTGCTCGCAGGGTGAAACACTCCAGTTCCAAACTGGCTACAGACTTCCCAAGCCAGATTAAGCTGAGTCATGGCAACAAAGCCTGGTCTTTCGAAAGCTCTCACCACCACCAAACCCAGTGCAGGCAGGTCTATTATATTAGGAAATAATTAAATACATTGAGCATCTGTGCTGCTCCAGCCTTACGACGAGCTAAGCAAAATCCTGAGGGTAAAATGCAAGGATGAAGCTCAGATAGGGGACTACTGGCTTTTCTAAAATCTCTCATTTCCAAAATCTGTGATAAATGGAGGATTAATCATGTCTGACTGTGGGAGCAGATTCTGCAGGAAGCATAGTTGGAATTTGATACACAAAGAGGAGTCTCAATCCTCTTTTTGATAGTGATAATGTACGTAGGGCCCTGAATTTGTATTTTAAAATATATCTCTTTGCTCTCTTCCTCTGGAAAATGTTAAAAACATATCCAACACAGAACAAGACAGATATTCATATTTTATTGTACTGTTCCTGGCAAAGCCCAGCTTGTAAAATATGACACTTGTTTTTTTATATAAATACCAAGAATTAAATTTAAATGAAGTTTCCAATTCCCAAATTGTTTTATATCATCAGATATTGTTTTATATCGTCAGATCTGGAGGCAAGCATTCAAATAACATGAACCAAAAAAGTCCTGCAGACTCCAGTGGGGCCATGGCAATATGTGGCACCTGGGAATCTCAATCATCATTCCAGCAGTAATAAGTACACTACAGTAAGCAGAGGGGTATTCTTGGTAATTGAATAGGCCTTTTAGTATCTATTTTTTGTGATTCTGTCTCAATTACCTTCCATAAAAGTCTCTTTCTGCACACCTATTTGTGTGAAAAAGGATTCAGTGGTTGCCAAATTTAATACTTACGCATCAGCAGAGTGAGCTTTCAGTACTAACAAGATTTTCTAGAACATAACTCTATCCATGTTGCCGTCTCCTTTTAGCTTTTTAAAGGCAATTCAGAAGACTGGGACAAATAAAACAAACAAACAAACAAACAAACAAAAACAAAAAAAGATATTGTTTTCATATGAATAGAACCTAGAAAATGTGAAAGAAATTTTATTGAAGGTTCAAAGATTAACTGACCATGGAACTATGAATCAATATACTTCTAACTGAAGCAGAGAAATAAATGAGAGAAATCGTGCATAAGAATTTGATTTTAATTGTAAAATAAGATTTTTTTTTTAACCTCTTCACAACTTCTTACCATTTGTCACGAGGAAAAAAACTCACTCCAAAATTACTTTCTAATGAGAAATTGAAATCTAAATACCCCCTGGAGTCAAAGTTTAATTGTACAGCCAACTATGAAATTCCCAGTTTACTACAGGTCACTGAACTTCAAAGGATCTGATTCAATAAGGCACTTCGATCCAGACTTATACTTTAAAATATGATTAACTGCTTTATTGAGCAGTAAAACAGTCCATGGTTAAATGCTTTGGCAGACTGATCTTAAACAAACAAATCTCGCAGTGTCACAAGTTTTATTTGTCCCGGATCCACCACACCTAATTTAGATTACTCGTTAGAGTACACAAATTGGGAAGCTACCCATGGTAGGATCCCTGTACAGATAACAGAAAGAAAGAGGACCTTCAGGTGGGGATTCATATCCCTGACAATCCTGTGGCAAATATACAAATGTACTCTGGATTTATATGGAGCAGAAATGGGAGTCCATGACAAATTCACCAACAGGAAAAAGAAATGCAGAGTATATCCTGAGAGCTATTCCCCACTTCTGCTTATAACCAAAAAATATAGGAGCTGCCTACTTAGAATTTGCAGGACCTACACAGACATTTCTCAGAGCACAGTTTTAATCTCAACCACATTTAACTTAAAAAGTTAACCTACAGAACACTGAGGGTTTAGAATTTCAGCTGGAAAAAAAGCAATTTAAAAGGCTGAAGTTACATTATAAGAAACATGCTGAAATTCATCCTCTCCCGTGAAAAATGCAGGCTACAGCACACGTCAAAAAAAGAGATAAGTTTCATGAGAACACCCCAATTAACTCCACCAGATGTTTAAGACTTTTTTATAGTCTCTCTATGAGGTATTACTTAGTATTCAGAGTAGGAACTATTATTTTTTTTAAGGGAACTTCATTTGCATGCCATTAGTTGATCTAAGCAGATTTATGTTTGCTCCAGGGCTTATGAATAAAATACTCAAACATTTCCACAGCCTGAATGCCACTGTTTTGTTGTTCGGGTTTTCATGTGCTTTTATTTATTTTATTTTATTTTATTTTATTTTGATGATGGTGGTATGTTTTGGGTTGGGTTTGCTTTTCTTTTTTTGCTTGCTTTGTTGATTTTTTTTGTTTTGATCTGGGCCTTTTTGTAGGTTGGTTTGGGATTTTTTTAGTGTCTGATAGAAGATTTTCCAAATGTTTCAATTTAATTTTATAAAGGAAACAGACTAAAAATAGCTAATATTCAGCTCCCAGTGTTGTTAGGAGGTTTTCTGATGTGTGTATCAAGGACTCACTACATGAATTTTATTGCATAATCACAGTTTTCCATATAAAGTAGACAGTCCCATTTGAATCAATCATGTTCAATCTAATCTTCTTAGCATTAGGCTTGCTTTGACTTCCAGCCCACGCCGTCAATGTTTACTAAATAACATTATAACAGAATGGTGGGATGTTGCAGGGAATGTAATTAGCTTCCATTCTCTTTTAGAGACAACCAGAACTCACCCCATTTTCACTGGCTGAAGCACATTAATGTAAAAAAGTGCAAAAATTGATCCTTCTAATTATTGACATTATCTAAGTTTGGAGTACAATAATTCACTGTACATTCCAATTTGTCCTCTGAGAGCAGTGGCAATTTCCACACTGATCTTAAGAGAACTAGACCCGAGATCCTATTTTTTTTTTTTTAAAGGATTCTGGATAAATTCATGAGCAGTATTTTCCATACATCTCAAATCTCTCTCATTGGATTTATTATAAAATTTTCGAGTAGTTCATCTGGAGACACTTCATAAATCCTACTGATAACTCTTTTTCATCTATTATTAAAGCAGGGTAAATACATGAAGAGCAAAAAAAAAAAAATGCACACTTAGCAGTACAAATATTAATTGGTTCTTTACCTCTAAGTTAAATATTGCTCAACACTTATTGCTTTCAGGGCAGTATGCATAATTTCAGCACAAATATTCTCATGAGTTTAATAAAATTGCCTAGACAATACGCTTAAAAGTAAAAAATTGGCTGCTTGCCTAAAGTAATACAGATTTCTCTGTCACATAGATTAAATACATTTTTACATGAAATAACAAGTTTAATTTGAAATTACCATGGGAATCGATGGTGTAATTTTTTTAATAAAGTAAAAAAATTAACTATATTCTTTCATACACTGTAAAATACCTTAAGGACAGAAACATCGGGCAAACTTTTGTGTGTGTGTGTGAATGCCATAATATGCCAGTTTAACCCTGGTTTTTAAATGAATTAACAGGAGTTTTCAGAAACTTGTCAGCTCTTCCTTCATGCATTCTCTAAGTAAGAACACACTGTCCTGTTAAAGAGTTGCAAACCATGTACTACGGTTCTAGATTGATTGAACTCGCTGTTTTTACAGCGAAACTGTTCTACTGAATTGCAATTCACAAACAACTTATGAGTTTAAAGCTCTTCAATCTACGAAAAACATTCCAAAGCAGCCACACACACCATAACAAATCTCTACAGAGAAAGGCCATATAATAACAAGGACTTATGACTTGGTTCCTACACTTGGCCATAGTAACACATCCACAGCCTTACTGTAGTTATGCTACAGAACTTTGTTTGAAAAGAAAAAACACAGAAAGAACAAGAAAAATCTGTGTGATTTTGAAGTTATTGCGGCCTACTTCCAATGATACAGCAAGAGTGAGGTAAAAGACAAATGTTTTTGGATGGAAAATGAAAAAATGGCATTTTTAACATAGTTGAAGGTCAGTAGGAATGGCACAGGTTTTACAATAACTAAATTCTGCCAGAATCCATGTCTTTAATTCTCCCATCTTCACAAAGAACTTGTACCTGCTGCTCAGTTCTATATGCTGTCAGTCTTCTTTACTTTGACCTAGAGGAAAATATTAAATAATTTTATAATATTTTGTAAGCAAAGCTCAGAGTTGCTCCCAGAGATGCTCTAAGACTAGAGATGCATCACCTGCAATGTGAGGGAAGCAGCACTTCTCTAGTGCCTATCCTCTGCACCTTATTTAAGAATAAAAGTCGAGCTTCCTCTTCAGCTGAAGTTACCCCACAAAAAGTAATTGTAGTGAATGATAGAGAAACCAGAACCTAGCATGAAGAGTTCCCTGCAGATACTATCACAACACTTGTGCAGGTTTTTCCAGGGCTTTCTCAACAGATTGCTTTGGATTCTGTATCCTTCCTGTTCTACAAGACTATTCCAACCTGTGTTTACTCAGCATCCATGTCAAATTTGTTAATCCCTCCATTAACTAGCAGGCCATTTTAGGAGCACAGACTAGATACTTCTATCAGAAATCATTTATTTAAAGGAATGCTCTGTAACTTCTTAGTGACTATATTGCTTGCAAGGATCTGTAGACATCTATGACAGTGAGTTAATGTTGTCTTTGATCACTGTTGTAGGGCAGTTCTCCAATCCAGATAGTGATATGGGGAAGGGGAGAGGCTAAAACACAGATCACAAGGTAGCACCACAAAGACAATGCATAACCAAGTGAGGGAAAATAAAGAAGTAAAATCTTCTAACACCCAGGAGGTGGAGGCAGACTGTTTTAGAAAACAACTTCCTTTCACTTCGAAAGTGCATGGAGCATGCAGGCATTAATGCAATAGATTTACAATAAATCACATTTTTATATGACTAGTAAAGGCCACACTGTCAGTCACAGTCAAAATATGACAAGAGCAACTTTTCTCCTCTTCCCCCATGGCTCTGATCCAGCAGGACAGTTAAGCACATGCTTAACCTTGAGCTCTGCTGAGCACACTGAAGTGCTTTGCTGGAACCAGGCCAAAATGCAGGAGCCAGACACAACTCCCATGTTAAATTTCCTTTAGCCAGGCCAGGATGAACAGAGGGGAGCAGATACTGAGTTGAGAGATGTTTAGTTTTGCCTTGCAACAAAATGCCGTAACTTGTCAGCACTTAGAAACACAGGTAGGATGTTGCTGTGACACAGGGATCCCAGCAAGGGTTTGTCACCCAGCAGTTCAGCTGCTCCTTATGAGGATGCAACAGACACATTATTATTTACTGACCCAGACATCGAGCACAGATTTTAAACAGCACAACTGGTACGTGAATTTAAATATCCAGTGCAGTGTCTACAGCAATCCCCTCACAGCTTCTCTGACTTCACACCAACCCTGACAGCTGCTTGCAGGAAGCCCCTAGGGGTGACTTGGCCTGTGTGATTTCAGGTAAGATATTGTCACCTCTGATTCACAGGTCACTCCACACACTTCCTACTACTTTGCAACAGAGCATTGGTTATCATCTGCTGAGCAAATCTATTCTTCAGAGAGGCAGCAACACCAGTGCTCCTTGCAGGAGGGTACAAAGGGTTTGTCTCAGTTTTGGAGCTTCCCACAATTCACGTGGGGTCGAAGCCAGTTACACCACGTGCCACAGGAATTGATTCTCTGTTCTTGAGAAAACCAAATATTTGGCTGTCACATCAGTGTCATTGGGGCATAAATTCACACTGACAGAGAAAGAATTAGTATCACCCTGGCACAAGGATGAGGCAAAAAGCTGAGTAGTGATCACACTTATTACACAAGTGTAAATAAAGTGTGTGAGGCAGTAATTTTGATTGTGAGATATTTATACTCCCGCTAGAAAAGTGAGTGAAGAAAAACCTAATTCATGCAATTCGAACTTTTATCATGAGACTAGTGATTTTTTAATCCCCTTCCTCCCTCCGCAAGCACAAAACAAGGTCTTCCAGTTCTCATTCTGCCAAGATATTGAAACAGGGAGTTGACTGTCAGACCAGGACTTCCACTTACACTCCAGAGAACAATAACCTCAGTTTCTGCTTGTTGTTCCCATTTATCAGTTTTTAGAAAGAGCCTAGCAGTAGTTTGGGGCTTCCTAACTTACTGCCATGAGTAATTCAATCAGCCTCAGTTGACAAAGTAGATCCAGTACAAAATCCAATCCAACAAACTTGGTTAGCTAGTTACACCTAAATTTTAGGTGCCTCTTGAACCAGTCCTTCTAAGATAAATTCCATATATAGCCAGGGGGAAAGCGAGGTGCCTTTGAGAGCTTCCTGAGGGACAATCTAAATTAGGCAGGCAGAACCTCCCTCTGGAGTTGCTTTTCTAGGCATTTTTCTCTCCCTATTGAACGTGGAGGGAATCTTGGCACTTAATTTAAGAGAACTAGTTCACTATGTGCTCAAAACATAGGTGCTAATTAGCTGCCTATGCCTGACTGGAAGCCCCCCAATTTGAAGTTGAAATAATTTATCTTAAAGACTAACATTTTTTATGCCCTACTAAAAAAAAAAAAGAAACAAACCAGCATGCTTCGTGCACTGCAAACAGATAAATATCAGGAATGCAATAAGAGGGTGTATAAAATGGAATGGAAGGACCACACCTTAAAGTTGCTGCTAAATCATCCTTGCTTTGAGTATATTGAAGCAGTGGGGCTGGTGTCAGCCACCAGATGACACTTTTGACTCTCCCAGTATCTCTCCCAAAGCACCCAAAAGCCCCACATATCTGCTTTTAGGAACAAAAAATTCCAGTAGCAGTATTGGTGTGAATAAAACACCTTTCCTGTTCAACAGAGAATAGGTCCCAGAAAACTCATTCAGATTTAGGAGGAGTATTTTATACTATGATGAGTCTCTTCAGATGTCTTGATAGTAGGGAATACCACCCTCCACAGATTTTAGAAATCCCTCAGTTAGAGGAGTGTGTGGGCTTCTTCTTTAATTAAAATGAACTTTATAAAGAAAATTTAAATTCTTGGAGATATTATGAGAATTTATGGCACTCTCTGGCTAAATCAGTACTCAGAAACCCACAGTTCTCCAGGCTGAGTCTGCACTGCTTGATGTGTGTACAGATATTGTGCACATAAATCCAGTGAGGCAACGTCTGCCCCACTCCTGTTCCCAGCGCCGCTTCCTCCAGCACCTGCTGATGTTGGATGACTTCCTTAATTTCACTTTACTTCCCTCATCTGCAACGTAGAGATAATACTCCTCAGCTCTGCAGTGGTGCCAAGCTTTATTCATGAATGTTTTAAAGAATTCTGTGATATTCACCCGAAAGGTGCTCAAGAACCATAAATTATTAGTTTAATATAGATCATAGTTTTCATCTCATGAATCTTTTATATCACTACTCCAAATTAATGCCTGATATAACTTTAATAACTTGAGCAAAGTTAAACTAGGGATAAATTTGGTAAAATATACGAGGCAGCAAAATGAAATTCCAAGTGTGAGACCAAGGGCTTAACAAGCAGCACTGATTACACAGCAATGTCAGAAACCTACCCCACTGCCCACTCACCTACGGAAAAAATATCAGCTCATGGCACTCAAACATATTAAGATCCTAATTCATCATTAAATGTCTGCTTCACAGCAAAATAACATTTTTCTAATTTCTAATATGTAGTTTGTATTTATTGAGAGTTCATAGACATGATCATGTCTTTGCTATCTGTTTTGACCCAAATATTTCAGTTGAAAACAGATTATTTTTCATAGGAATAAGCCCTTTAATAAGACACTCATATAGCTTCTCGTCCTTAGTCATGGGAGCACAGGACACAGGACAGTGACCCTCTGGGTCACAGGCCACTTCTCAAAAGCAATCACATCATAAAGAGTTATGTACAAGGCTTGGCAAAAGTGATTTTGTCCCTCTACCCCGAAAAAAACTTTGTTCATATAGTTCTCTGCTGTGATAGGTTCACTTAATTCCCAAACCAGATCTATTCATGGTCAGTTTAGAACTCTTTTTTATTGTTCCAGCCTTTCTCTACAGTGGAAATAACTTTCCTCCTTCAATGTCATCTAACTACTCTCCCTTTATATATACAGGAAAAATAACTATATGCCTACTCAATCTTCATTTTGTTAGCCTAAGCAAGTCAAACTCTTTTAGTCACCTGTAAAATGTGGAGTTTATTCTGCTGGTCATTTCAGTGGCCCATCTCTGATGAAGTTAGTGTATTTGTTCACAAAGTCAGAGAAGTGGAACCTATTTGTTTTATAACTAAATAAAAATGCTGCAAATGCAGCAGAAAGATGCAATTTAGTAAAAATTAAATCTTGTTGTTTGCTGATGAAGCTGATATTACCACCAATCTTCTTCCAGTTTGTGGGTAGAATTATATCAAGGGTTTTGAACAATCCTCTGCTGGTATCAAACTAATGAATGCCTGTTGCTTAGCAGGTCTGCCTCTTATAAACACTGTAATAAAGAAATTTCTAAGGACATGATAACCATCTTTGAAAAGAAAAAAAATATTTATCAAACTTTATAGTTCAGTTGAGTCTTGGAAAAATTCGGATCTTTATTGAGTCTTGTCTCCCTCCCTGCCATGACACTGATTCTTATTATTATTGCTGGTCTTCCCCGAGTTTATCCTCTTATGTCCACAACAGGTTTGGGCAATAAATTGCCTTTTCCACTGGTCTTAAGATTTTCTATTTTTCACTTCTGCAGTGAGTGATCTTGGGTGCTTTGGAGTTAGAACCCCCCATGATTGAGTCACCGGTGAGGTGTCTCTGCAATCTGGGTTTAGCACATGTAAAGTTTGGGACAGTATCACTGCCAGATTTCTAAATGAAGTGCCCATATTTGCTTGTTGTGCTGCACAGCTGAAATCAACAGAAATCAACAGAAATCAACAGAAATCAAGTACTGAACAGCAGTGAATCTAAGCTGGTTTGCTGTGATAACTTTAGAGGTAATCCTGAGCTCAGTGTCAGTAATTAACAAACATGAGGATGAGTAAATACCTTTTTTTGCCAGTTGTAGTCCATGTTAGCATCCTAAACTTTAAAATTCAAACATATCTAAGAGAAAATTCTGAAAATTCAGTGATGTAAAGAGAGTGAGAAGAGAATGGCAAGAAGGAGAGAGGAGAGGGAAAAATAAACCTGAAAGTGCTCCAGGCAAAAGCAACTGAGGGAAAACATGTTTTCACATTATTAAGATAAAGTAAATGCAGGACACACCATCAGGCATCCCTCCATCTCAGCTTAGGTCTTGATCCTCCAATCAGAGATAGATGGCAAAGAGGAGACTTTTATTTTTGTTTTATTTACTGTTTTTTCTTTTTAATCCCTAATACATTACATAGCTTGTAATGCAGAGATTCCTTTTGCGTAGCAGAAAACCGATGCACTCGTGCAGTTACAACAAAAGTGGAAAACTGCTCACAAATAAAAACTGCACTGTGAGTGTCCCCGCAGTCAGAGCTCGTGCAGGAAGTTCATACACTCACCAGGCTCCATCCACTGTCATTCACATGTCGTTGTATGGCAGAGAAGTGTTTTCTGTCTCAGCAGGTTATTGTTTAATGGGCTAATAATGCATATTTGCTAGATGAAATGCTATTGTCGGAGTTCTGTGGGGAGGCATGCTGCTTGGGGAATAAAAGGCCACTTCCAAATAATAAAGAAGCCCTGTTTAGTCTTCTGGTGACAGAGAAGGCCAACTTCACCACAGATGTGAAGGAAGTTGCATCAGGCCTTGAATATTTTAGCCCTATAAGCAATAGTATGCAATAACTGCTAAGGAAAAATCATCTTGCTGCTTTATTTTTGTGTGACTTGTAAAACTGGAATATGATTTTGCCCCAAAAGAGCAATTAGAGTCCTTTTAGTTTAAAGCCAGAGATATTTGTGCATCATCTGATTGCAATACCTTACTCTCACAATCAAAAATAAAGCACATGATGTTGTGAGATGTGTTTTATTTCTTTAAATTCTTCATCCCAAGAACACTCTGTGACCCGGGGTTCTTTGTTGTTAGCTGGTGAATGAGCAACAGGAAAGCAGACCCCTCCTGAGCCCCTCCATTGACGACTTTCTCTGTGAAACTAAACCAGAAGCTGTTGCAAGGCCTGTAACATCGAACACTGCAGGTAAAAATCATTCTTTACTATCCCTCAGTAGATAGAAACAGTTTAATTTTATCTTATTTAGAGCACGTTTTTACAAGTAGCTTCTTGATTTTTTTTTTTAACTATCTGCACAAAATCACAAGCCAGTATTAAATTATAATTGCCTGAAGTATTTGTAGAAAAAACTTCGTTCATTGCATTTGAGGGCCAATAGGATGTGACTCAAACCACGTCATTTCCAGCAGATCTTTGGGGCTGAAATAAAAGTACTTTATTTAAGTCTCACAAAAGTATGACCAATTCTCAAGATTTGTTTTTAGAAAATTTTAACCTGTGAGAAAGCCACATTTAGTCTGATTTTAACCAAACCCATTCCTTACTCTAGAATGATTTTTTAAAATAAAAATTTGGATGAGATAGCGAAGAAAAAGGGAAGAGGTATCAAAACAGTTTATCCAGGCTGAGTTTGGACACCTTAATAGTGAAAGGATCTAATAAATTTCTCAGCTCTGTTGTGTTCAGCGAGATAGTAGAGAAGATAATAAAAAGTAAGAGTGAACCCTGAAAGCCTTTTGAATGATACTGAGTTCTATTTGAAGTATATTGTCCTTTGGAGGTATTTTTAGAAATTGGTCCCCTCTCACTCAGTATTTGTGCAAAGGTAATCGATGCAGTTGAGCAGATCAGCAGAGACTCAATAAAATCAGCATAACACTATTATGTTCTCTTGCTATCTCTCAAAATGACTCTGCTTGTTAGAAACCATTTAATTAAAATCTATATACATGCAAATTATTAAATGAATAATTGACAGCTGGCTGATTATCTTCACTTGTAATTAATATGTGTCTAAAGCAGTATGCAAGTTCTAATAACAAAAACTGGGACACTAAATTAAATAGCAATTGTAAATAATATTTTTTCCTTTTATAGATAGCTTAAGATATTACGGGGATGAATAGAACTATTTCAGGTTGTTTAAGAATGGTGTTTGTTGTAAAAAAGTATCTATAAATTGTATACTTGCCTAGAATATCTACCAGATTTAGGGGCGGGGGTGGTATTAGATTTATGTAATAGCAAAATAAAAATTTCTTATTCTATGAAGATTGATGAAATTCAGTCACTTGCCAAGAACACAGATTAAGCACTACAAGAGATAATACAAACTGATTTGTCAAAAAACACCTGTCCTATAAAACAATGATAAAAAGACAGCTTTCCTATATTTTACATGCTAAGGAATTTTAAATGTTATTCTTTAAGCAACTTTTAAATGAAGAACCCAGGAAGATATCTACTCCTGCATTTTCCAAAATGGCACGTGGCACAACAGCAATGCCTAAGCAGCTGTTACCAGCACTTAATAATTCATAAATCAAATCAAATCTTATCTAAAATCTCAATTGTACAGGGAACCCTCACAGCAGAGGAAAAACTGTGAAGTCCACAGCCTTAAGACTTTGGATGTCTTTAAGACTTTAGAGGAAAAGCCTTTAATGCAAATCCATTAAACTGCACTAGTTAAGCAGTTTTTAGTTAACTAGTTAACCAGCCAGATTCTAATATGCTGGTCATTGCCTTTAGCCAGGAAACACACACCTACTCTAGTCAAGTGCAAACATATCAGTTAATATTTTCTCCCATTAAAACAAATCTTAAAAAGCAAGCTTTTTGAAATAAAAAAACCCTAATTTTAACATTTTATCTCTAAGTATTATCAGCAGGTCTGGATCTCTTGGATCTTAGTGAACCTGTCTTACAAACCCAAAACAAAGCAAAGAAATCAGAGAATCCAGCAAGAAGTGAAGGCTTAAAAGCTTCAACCCACAGAAAGAAGACAGACAATCCTGACCTTATCAGTGTGGATTCTGAGCAGAAAGTCCAGGCTGTCAGAGTTGCAGACAAGTCTTCACTAGATTTTGGTAAGAGTGTAGCTATTTTATTAGTGCTCCATAGCCTTTCTTAGCACAAGCTTCTCCTGACTATTATCACGAAATAATAAGCAACACCAGATTTTTTGTTGCACCACGTTTTAGCAGAGATTGTAAACTTTGCTCCACCTTTGCTCCAACTAATTGAAGCACTTCAAACTTGAAACACTCTGGACATAATTTTACATTTTGCTATTATATGTATTTAATTGTCACCAAGTGTGCTAATAAAGATCTGAAAGGTTTCTTTGAATAAAAAATATATAGTCAGGGTGAGTAAAATGGTAGAAAAATCTATAGGGGTATGATGAGAAATTGGGAAAGGAGACAAATGAGAGGCAGCCCACATATAAATGTCCTTTTCAGAACTGCAGATGTCAGAAAGACACAATACATTTGTAAATGCTGCTGTATCTGTGCATATGAGGGAAAAAATTCCATTCTTGACAAGAGAGATATATTTATACAAATCAGAAAAAAAATCCCCCAAACAACTCAATATCCTGCCAAGCCTGATCTATCGACAAGCTTTGGAAAAGGTGAATTTAATTTAGTTCCATCCAAACTAAATTACTTGCACTGCAACTGAGAAATTTGCAAGGTAAATGTAATTTATACCGAGGCAGCAAACTTTCCATTCATCAGCACAGAATTCTTTTAGAGACCTTTTCTTCAAACAGGAGCTGAACATCTGATTTCTGCACAGCAAGTCTGACATATGACTGAATAATATTGACTGCCTACATTTTTAAATGGTAGTCTCTAAAAAAAGTTTTATTTTTACAATTAGACTAAATTACATATAAATCACTGATTTTAAATGGAGTTACACTGGCATTCTGACCATGAATGCTAATAGATTTTGAAAAAATGTTGTGAATTTCTAAATATTTTCACAGCATATTGCCTAGAAAGGTGCGAAACATTTCTGTATATTGGACCTTAAATACAGTCTTTGGTGGCACCATTTTCTATGCCATACATTTAGTAGAGGGGATAAAATTTTCTGCAGTAGTAGTTTTAAAAGATTCATATTTTCTTTCCTTGTTTTCCAGCTGATATTCAGACACAGATAGACAAATGGGATGATGTCAGTTTTCATGGAGACAGGAGTAGCAAGGTCCACCCTTCTGCAGAGCGAATATCATCATCATCATCTAGAGCTCCATCAAAGGAGATTTTATGGTACAGCTTTTTGCTTTCCTCACAAAAATATTTCCACTCTATCTTTCTTAATTCACAGAAATGCTTTCTTGATGACAAGTCATATCATTAAACCTGTTATGATTACGCCAAATGTGTTCAAGCACACATTTTGGACAATACATCATAAGGAAGTACGCTCTAAAATGACATTTCACCAGCAATTTTTAGTGTTGTGAAAAGTAGCAGGTGCAATTACTAAATAAATGGTGGTGAGAATTCTACAGAGACATGCAGTGATCCAAATCCAGCTACAAACGTGAGTAAAATGAATAAAACAGGATACTTGGCAGTGATTTGACACTCACTGGATATCCAGTGTATTTTGGCTTTACTACCACAAGGGTACAACTGGAAGAGGCAAGATAAAATATCCAAGCCAGGTGCTACCCCTTTAAGGCAGTTAACTAAACTGGAGGCGTTGTAAATGAGGGAAGAATTGGACTTTGCCTTTGGGAACAGTTCGTGTGGCATTTTCATACACTAGAAGAGGGTTTCTGACCAAAATGATGCTTATCCTGTATTTTAACCTACCCTTTTTCTGGGCATTTCATGAACTTAGAGCTTGACACAAGTTTCACCCAGTTGACTTGATTTTGGTCTACAGGGTTTCATTTTCTAGGAAGAAAGAATGTCAGCATATTGTGGCATGAAAATGCACGTATGCCAAGGTGAACTCCTGCATGGTGGTGCTTGATTCTTAGACACTGACTGCAGGTACAGTCTTGTGTCATTACCTAACCTCATTTTGCCTGGATATCACATAGAAGTGTAAGAGTGAGAACACTGAGAAGGGTCCAGGTACTTTTGATAATTCAGTTAAGAGAAATACTCTAATTAATTGGTGTGTGCTTATGAACCCGAAAGACGTAAAGCAGCGTGTCTTAGTGATGAGTGTGTAAATGCATTGTTTCTAGGTCCACAGAAAACAGATCACAGTCTGAGCTGACTAATGTCAAGAGTGCCTTGGACTCTGATTCTACATCAGAATTAGAACTTGCACCTGCAATACAGGTAAGGAGTTTTGGCAACAAAAAGGCAAGGAGAAATTGTCCCACTGGCTAACCGTTCACATCCTGGGATGGCTATTTAAGGGATATTTTCAGGATCATCAGTGAAAAATATTTATGCTGCTGAATCTTCACACCCCTTTGAAATTAATATTGTGAAAATAACTTACATATGACAACACTTCAAACATTCAGAGTTAAATACTGCAGTGAACTGTGACCTTCCTGTACAAAAACTTCAAACTGCAATTCACAGCATCATGTTTTTTCCCTTCAACCAGTTTTGAAAATTCAGACTTCTAATGGTTCCCTCTCCCTGCCACATATCTGTTCTCAAGGTCTCTTGATCAAGCAGGAATCCCCACAATTGGAAAATGGTTAAGGAAATCATTAGACCAATGTTCATTATTAGTTTATCTGCACAGGTGGGAGAGCAGTGTGGTCAAAGGACTTTTTCTGCAGGAAAAGCAACTCTAGTACAGAGGGTTCTGGGCTGAAGGTTTGTAGATATGCCCAATTCCACTGTCACAGTACATTGGACAGGACCTTGTGGCAATTATTACTTAGAGTTGTAAGCAATTATTACTTAGAATTGTATATTTTTTGGTATGTATGCATGCACAAGCAGATACAAACATAGACATAGATCTGCATTCACATAGATCAAGTTGCTTATACACCCTCTTTCCTGCTTCTTATTTTTTAACTGAAGGATTTCTGCCCTAGCCACTGGTCAGGGCAAGAGAGAGTTGTTTGGTGGATTAGCTTTTAGTTGAAAATAATTTTCTTCCCTTCCACAGCTATTTTTAGGCCTGGACTTCAAAAACTTTCAGTCAGATGGAAAATCTGGAAATTAATGGAAAATAATAGCCTCAGTTGAAAATGGAAAAATCAGACATTAAAATGCTAAATGTGTTTTGTTAGATTATGCACCAGTTTTTGAAGAAAATAGAAATAGAACCCAGTTATCAGATCCATTTCTATGAGTCTTCTTTACTTCCCTGCCATCTCTACATTACAAACAGGAGGGGTTTTTTGCCTCTGGAAAGCCTCACTCTAGTTGCATTGTATGATATCTTTTCTTTCTCTTCAGTAGGTTTATACTTTTTATTAATGGAAAAGATCTATTGCACAATATCATCCGCTTGAAATGGATGTGGTGTTCTCACATAGTTTGTCCATCTCATCGTGAAGTACCTCTGACCCCTTTTTAGGAGGCTGTTCCTCAGCCTAATGGATCTGAGCTGCAGAAAATTTGTGCTTAACCAAGATGTGTGTAAATCAAGTAGACTGTCACAGAATTTAAATACCATGGCTTTCTGTAAAAGCAGTTACAAATTTAGTATATAACAACTCTGCTTTCTGTGGTCTGTTTCCTGTTTATCTTCCACTAGAATAACTGTAGAAGCAAAAATCCACATTTTTCACTCAGTGTAAGTTCAGTCAGTTGAGGCTCCATACTGTTTTGGGAAATTACTGATATTTCAAAATAAAAAACCCATGAAGCTGAATAAGCC
This sequence comes from Empidonax traillii, assembly GCF_003031625.1. Taxonomy (NCBI): domain Eukaryota; kingdom Metazoa; phylum Chordata; class Aves; order Passeriformes; family Tyrannidae; genus Empidonax; species Empidonax traillii. Next base: position 432,564 of record NW_020955598.1, on the reverse strand, counting down.
AGCTTGAAAAAGAAGCAGAGAAAAAAATCTTATCTGTTGTTTTGGTATATTTCACGTTTGGGTTTTTTTTTTGTTTTGTCATAACCTGCTTTTTTTCAAACTTATGGTCCATTCAAGTAACAAAATGCTGAACTGGTAATTAGTAGTGCAGAGAAATGACCTAAAGTGAGGTTCAGTTTTTATTCTAGACAGCTAACTTAGAAATTTAGTGGGTTTGTTCACTGCCAGCTTCATCCTGCTTACACTTGGACTGCCAGAGCTGTCAGTTCTCAGCAAACAGGCTCATCTATCTTGACCGAGTTCTTACTGTGCTTGTAAAAGAAATCACGTTACAGCTTTTATCAAAGCATATGTTTTCCATACTTTGTCCTCTATAGGTCTTGTCTATCTCATTTAAGGGTAACCTTTGCCTATGCAACACATTCTGCCATACCCTAAATATTCCATCTTGTCAAACTTGCTGCAGTTTTCCATCAGCAGTTTCCCAGGCAATCACCTCATCACTCATCTTTGACACGTTAGATTTGGTTCCTCCAAGTGAAATGCTAAGTAACTAGGTCATATTTTCATTAAAATTATGCAATCTTCTTAACAAAATCCTGTGTTTACCAGAACTTATATCAATACAAAATCCAAAAGACGAGCTTTGAACTACTAAGGGAGGAATGTGTTTGAAGGCTGGAACAGGCTCTCATGGTGGCTCTCACTGGATGTGGCTGTTTCGCTTCTCAGCATTTTTCCACATCGTACCTTACCTGTCATTAACCCTTAAACAGCACTGGCATTGTCCTTTCTTTTCTCTGCCATTCTGTAAAGTCCCTTGTTATGCTTTTATTAGCATTGAGATATCCTACAGTGTTTGGGGCTTTTTTGAAGGCTTATTTTTCATCTTATAAGTACAAAGTGCAGAGGGAAGTAATATGTTCTGTTGTCCATACATAAATTTTGCTCATGTTGTAACTCTTTAAATGCTCCTCTGGGCATTATAGATATTTTACTGCTCACCTATAGTACAGAAAACCCCTGACAAGCTAAAAAGCTGTATCTAATTCAAAGATGTCAGCACTCTTAGACTAAAGTATAGTGCAAAGACTAAAGTATAGTGCAAAGCCTCTAAACTTTAGAAATCTCCAATTTGAGGCAACATATTTAGAATATAAAACTGATTCCCCCCTTCTCCCAACTTGGAGTGTGACTCTGCATTGTCTATATGCAAACACAGCTTCTGAGGGGTTTTTAATGACCTTTTTTTGCCTCTGACTGTGCGTTTCATGGAGTAGAAAGTTTATTTCTGTGGGGGTGATGCAGGGACAATGTGTATCTTCTGTCAGGTGGCAGAGGGGACCTCTGTGCTTCTTGTCTTCTTCCCCCTCACCTCTCTGCTGCCCCAACAAGTTCACTCTCCCCTTCTGCAGCCTGAACATCATCTTTTGTGGTATTGTCCTTGACCTGAGGAATGGCAGTCACTGGAAACAAAAGGGTAAAAAGCAGAAGTAATCAAACCATGTGCAAGAGCCAACTCATAAATAATGGAAAGGCTGGGAACATAATTAGTGCCTATTAACAGAGTTCTGTGTCAAGGAAAACAAATGTAATTCTTTGATCAGATTACAGGTCAAGTTGATAAATGGTGCTGTGTGATATTCTGCAAGATGTTTGAATTAACACACCATATTCTGGTTTTAAAATTGGCACCACACAGGTATGAATTGAGAAGGCATTTAACAGATTAAGACTGGCTAACATTAGATCTCAAGAGCAGTAGTTACTTACTAGGAACTGTAACCACATGGGGATTCTTCTGTGATTCCAAGGAGAAACTGTGATCTTCAGTATTATTGATCTGAAAATAAATATTCAAGCCATTCCTGAGAAAATTTCTATATGATACAGCAATGGAATGAAAAAAAAAAGGTAAATCAGGGAGTCGAAAAAATAAGCTGGTGACCAAGACATCTGCATGAATATGTATTCCAATACATTTTGGAACAAGACTGCAGTCTCTACTTACAAAACTGTGCTGGAAGGCAGTTTGAAAAGAATCAATGGTTCAGAATGTATGAGAATGTCAACATGAGGGCTCCCTGTGTGGTGCTGGAGTAACAGAGTTGTGTAGCAGGGAGACAGGAGATCACCTGATTTCAGCATAGAGAAACAGCAAGACAGGTACCAGAATATAGAGGTCACTTTGGTTGTCTGTGTGGCTGTGAAAAATAGAGAGCATAAAAGCGACCCAAAAAAAAGGTTGAAATCTGAATGTTTCATAATGGGATAATTTAATATTGCAATGTTTTTATTTTATTCAATGTCTTTTTATCTGATCAAAACAATCAGTATCTTTCTATAGAGAAAATAAGGACTACTAAAATGTGTTTTAAACTACTGGAGAAAAATAAGAAGTGGTAGTTGAAAATATCATTAAGGTCTCTTGATAACTTTAAATTAAATCCGAGCACCTTCCTCAAAGACATATTCCAGACAACCTCAGTTTATTCTCTGGAGAACATCAGTTTGATCCTGTGGATGCTGAGTGACAAATACCATCATGTGATACGTAAAGAAATGAATTATTTGAACCAGTTATCTCTTCTGTACAAATCCTATTAATCAGTAAAACAACTGGTTTGTGTGTAGGACAGGCTTTTGGTATGTTTTCAGTAACAACCTGAAATCTCTCCCTGGCCTCAGCAAGGGAAAAAAATATTTTCCAAAGCACATGGACCAGAGGCAGTAGATGTGAAAGCAGAAACAGATCCTCAGTGTGGACTCTCAGTGCTTTCTGTCACAGCAAAGTCCAGAAGCCAACACAGAATAACACCCACAGCACCCACCACCAGCATGTGCTTCTCACAGAATTTGTGCTGTATTGTTGTTTTCTTCCCCTCTGTGTATCATCCCCCCAAGTGTACACCTCACTCATCAATCTCTGCCTGAGAGACCAAAGGCTGGGTTGACAAATGAATGCCATTTTCTGGGTGAAAAAAACACGTGAAGAACCACAGACATAAAACCCAGGAGCGCGTTGGGTGTTTCACCCCAGCAGTGCACACACCAGCATTTGCAGATACAGCCCAATGAGTCTGATGGGAGCAAAATTAGTCTTTTAGCAATGTGGCTCATTGAAATTGAATATTACAAGTACAGTCATCAGAAATATAATCACGTAAATTAATGCAGTCGGGACCACGGGCAGGCAAGTGGCTAATGAGTTTAACCTCCTGACAAACACGAGGGAAGGGATTAGCAGCCAGAGCTCTATTTAGCAAGATTAGGCCACTTTGTGCCTTTCTATGCCATCCCTAAACATTGTTTGGTTTTGTACAGTGCCTTTTGTTAAAAAAAAAAAAAATAATAATTGTTTTTAATAAAAGAACAGGGAAAAACTTGTTCTATACCCCCAGTGGGATTGACCTATAGTAAGGCACAGAAGAGAGAGCTGCTGCTTGTGGAAAGGATTTGTCCTTCCAGTGAAATCCATGGCAAAACTGGTTCCCCAATGTGATCCTGAAAGAAAACTACAAAACGTACAGGGGAAGTGAGATGAGATGTTTTCTCCCTGGAGTGTGGTCAGTGGAATGTGTTCAGACAGTTGTAATGCAGGAGAAGGAACAATTAAGATAAAAGTCTTATATAGAACAGTCAGCTCTTTCCTTTTGCAGTCCAGCTCTTGCACTGCCTTTTCTTGGTTGTCTCTTTATCTTTCATGCATCCTGAGTGAAAAGAAAAATCTGGAGAAGATAAATTACTCTGCTTCCCATCAGGAGTGATCTTAGCTATGGTAGGAGAAAATTCAGGGGAATTCATGCAGGGGAATGACTAATTTTCCCCAAGAGAAAGGCCATCTGGGGCTCTGGACAATTGAGGAAATAACTAAGAAATGTGGTAGAGAGTCTATCATCCTTTTCTGATTTATTCTTTTATTTTTTTAGGCACGATCAACTAGGGAGCAGCGTTGGGGAGCACCTCTTCTCTCCAGAAATCACTCCTTGGAAGAGGAATTTGAAAGAGCAAAGGCAGCTGTTGAGGTATTATTTAATTTACTGTTCCATTTTCAGCTAATGTTCTATAGATTTCTTGTTTATCTTGCAACACAAGCATAGGAAAAAGCTGGAATTGGATTATTTAAAGCAGAGAAAAGACACAATTCCTGGAGTTTCTAATTTAAAATAGCATTTTATCTCATGAAAAAAAAAATAATAAACCCCCAAACCCTTAGCTATAAACTTAGACAGAACCAACTTTGCAAGCTCAATTTTTATTGCTACAGCAAGTGGGTAAAGAAAAATGCCCCATAAATGTAAGTACTTCCAAACTGAAAGAGGGAAATATTTTTCCCCAGCAACTGAACGTGTGCACTCAGCTATTTAAGCTCAGACACAAACCAATTCTCTGCAGGGGAGATGGAATTCAGAATCCCTGATAAACAGCACAATTACCTGCTGCAATGCAGACTGCACATGTAGCAGTAACCATGCACCATTTTCACATTTTTACACCTACTGGCAGAGCATTAAGCACAGGAATATTCTTGTTTCCTGAGAATTCAGTTTGGTTTGAAAAGGTGAAGGCGTTTGGACAGTTCTATGAGTGCACTTGCATGAGTTTTTCACTAACTACATTTCCAACATCTGAAACAGCTCTTGAGTGTTGTCCTATAATGTTAATCCCAACTGAAATCCTGATCCTGGCTGGAGACAAGGTGGAATACAGGTTTTTTTAAAAGAACTCAACAGAAAACAAGATATAAGCATCGATCTAGAGGATCATCTGGAGCATTGATCCGTAAATGTCAGGGGTTCCATTGGTAACCCTGCAAAATCCCATCACCACAAAGAGCCAGGACAGCTGCCTTCCACTGAGGACAGAATTTCAGGCTAAATTATGTAACAGCCGCTGAAATGAATTTTTAGGGTGGAAAGGATGAGGCTGTGAAACCGATTCCTCAACACTCATTATTTTTAGCCTGGACTGCAGTCTCATTAGTCTCCAAACCATCTAGAACACTTTAAGGTTATTTGAGTTTTGATTTAAATTTTAGCCATGTGTTTTAATAGTCCTCTAACTCAAGATTTTATACCATTCCAATTCCAGTGCTGGCAGTTGAACTATTCTAGATTAATATTAGTTGATTATCAAAAAAAACTATGCCTAAATCATATGCTGACCTTTAGCTAGAAACAGAACGTCCTTTTTAAGAAATGAATCTGATTTGTAGGGTTTTTTCAGGATATGCTATAGTAAGAGGCATGGTTTCTACTATGGTTTCTTGCGGTTTTATTCCACACAGGAAAAAGTCGTGTCTGAGCACAAAAGGTTAAAATGGACAGAAGCAGTAACCAAACTCTTTTATAAACTAAACACTGAAGGCATTTTTCTTGTCTTTTCTGCCTGCATTGCTTTTTCCAGATCAAGCAGGTTCTTTATAAACAACTGTTGGTGAGGCACAGGAGATGTTTTTGATGTCACACCTCACACACTTTTGATCCTGGCATGAAAGGAGAGACTTTGCTTTCAAATTGCCTCTGCTTAAAATGCTCGAGGTGTTCCTAATTGCACTGCAGACTGATCCTGAAGGTGGGACATGATGTGCTGTAGCCTGTGATGGCAACACAGGGAACCTGATGATGAACATCTTGGCTTTAGTGGTTTAAGCAAATTATGTCAGGACTCTTGCAATCGCCAGAAACTGTGTGTGATGGGGCGTTTCAAGACACTCAGAGAGAAAAATGAGTTGAGTCCAACAACAGGTTACAAGACATTATGGAATTACTTTATAGAGTAAACTAAGGAGGAGAATATATTGTAAAAAAAAAAAAAAAACAAAAACAACCAAAAAAAACCCCAACAACAACAAAAAAAGAAACCTGCAGACTAAAAGGTCATTTTGAGGCAACAGAGACAGGTTGTTAAAATATTTCAAAGTAGTCTCAAAAACAGCTATTAAAAGGAATCTAATTAAATGTTTCCCTAACTGTGTAGCTGGCAGTCTAAAGTTATTCTTTCTGCTTAAAATAGAACCTTGGACCAGGTAGTTCAAATGGAAAGGAAAGGATTCTTCAAGACCTTATAGAGCAGTTACTTCCATTTGCATATGAAAAGAGCTGAATTTTCATCCTAGATAAAATGAAGTGGTAAGAAAGCTGGAGTGATTGAAATAAATTGGAGCCCATCTCAGAAAGATTAGTGCTTTCTTAAGCGGAGAGCAGATACAGTTCAAAAATTCATTTTTTAGGCTTTGGACGTTTCTGAAATATTCTTCAATTAGGAAAGCTCCAAGTGGTGAGATTAGCCAGAAAACTGATCAAGAAAGGAAAGCAAATCTCAGGTTCTTTGTGGCCTAGTTCAGAAAGAATTAATTAACAATTCAGTAAATGAAGACACCAAACTTTATCCTCCACCCAGTATTCACTTTAGAGCTTTGGGAACAGTTTTAAGATGTCAAACTTTGAGATTAATGAAGATTTGTGAGGTAATTCTTTCTTAAGAAGGTTTAAAGATGTCTATGCCATTGGGGAATCTTTTAAGAATAAAGCAGTAAGTAAAATAGCTTTTAGAGTAGAGAGGGTCCAGATTCCCTGGCAGTGATCAGGTGTTTGCAGACCCCACTGCCTTTTCTATTCTTCTGGAAATTGGATTTGTGGTTTGCCTCATGATTTTTTATCTCCATGATTCCCAAGTGCACTAAGAACTATGTTTTAACTTAATTTTCCTAATAATTAGCTCTTTTTTACCAAAAATTGGTACTTTTGAATTTTTAAAAAATGCTAGCCCAGGGATTCAGGTCCATCCTGTACCTATATTCTATTAAAACAACTTTCTTATCATCTGCCATCCTATTGGTGATAGATTAGGATAAACAGAAATAAAACCAAGGAAATGCAAAGACTTCCAACAGAGAAATGTCTCAGAGACAGGGAAAAAAAGCAGTTTTGTTATTTTCTTATTCCACATTTCCCTGATTAAACTGCAGATGCCACACTGTTTCATGAGCTTATGCATAAGAAATTCTGAGCTGTCCTTCTCAGCATCCCTTTATTTACAACACAGTGTCACTTGAACCATCTGCTGTATAATGCACTGTTGTAAAGCATCAGAGTATATTACAGCTAAATTATGTGACAATAGCAGGAAAAGATGGGATTAATTTCTTCCAGCCTAGGAAAACACAGTCCAGAATCATCAGCTTTTTGGTTCCCATGAGTACAGGTTAGGAGTCCTTTCTGTGCCTGTAGTGCTCCTGTCTCACTATTTAGACATCAGATGTGTCTGGGAACTAAGAACTTGAGTCACCAAGATGCATTTTATTTGTCACTCTCTCAAATCACAGTGGGAATCTTTGCCTTGGTATATCAATTTTTTTATATCTTTTTTTTTTTTTAACGCTACATTTTATTAAAACTTTCAAGTTTCATTTTAAGAAGGTATCAGCTACAGAAATCTTACATGGTTAAAAGCACACAAGTTTAACTAATTGTGTCTTTCACATCAAAGAATATGTTGATGCAGTAATTCAAAGAAAAATGACAGAACTTTTCTTTGTTATGCATTGGTCAAGAAGAAATATTGCAAAGTAATTTTTGTCACTACAGGACAGGCAAAATTCTAAAAGTAATGAAAATAGGTAAATTAATAATTTAGCCAGCAATATCGAAAAAGTACACCCCCCTCCCCCTTTCACTGTATAACAGGAAGTAGAGAGCCTGGAAATATTTTGCCTCCCATTTGTTTAACTGCTTCAGTATATTTTTAAATACTAAGAGTAAAAATAGCCTCTTTGAGAAAATGCAGAATTTTCTGCTTGGAAGTAGTCAAATGGTACGAACATTTTTCCTGGTTGTCACTTCACTCCTGCAGATGATCTTAGAATGTGTTAAATATGTCCAACTGGTCTTTGGTACTTTTGGTACATCCAAAGTAATTCACCAGCATTAAGGCAACAAAAACACTGAAAGGAGGTTAATTGGCACCAGTGATGTAGCAGAGTTAAAATTAGGTCTGGGAGTCTTGGTGCAAAGCCAGATCTTCAGGAACATTGAATATTAATTTAACCCTCCTGCCACTGAAGTCAATGAAAAAATTGCTACTAATGGCCCAAACAAGCAAATCTTCTCTCATCCTTGCAAAATAACAGTTGGGTCCTGCCCCATGTCCAAGTAGTGTAGGATGAGTGGAGAGACATTACAGCAAAGCAGGTCTTCCTTCTCCTGGCTGCATTTTCCCTCCCCTTTTGACTCACTGCAGATGGACATCCAGCGTGGCTACTTGAGTGCACAATAATTCATTGGCTTTTTGCGTGGAGTATAAACACAGTGAACATCTGTGGGAACTAAAAATATGTGATTAAACAGCAGAATTTGAATTTAAGACCTAAACCCACTTACATGCTTGCTTACTATCTACAGAAATATGATTTGGTAAGTTACCAAACCATTGATTCATAGGGAATTTCTGTGGGAAAAATACAAGCAAAAATTTAATATAAACATCATAGATATACATATATATATTCATTATGTGTATTCATATCTATGAATTTATTTATTCATACATATAATTATTTCTATAACTTAATCTGCCTAAAAAGACATTACTAATTACTTTTCAGTAGTTTTATTAGTTTTAATCTGCAGGAAAGGGAAATTTCACTCTTTTACCTCATCCTGAAACTCAAAATTGCTGCTTGTATAAACATGGTCCTGTAATTTTTATTTCAGTGCACTGTAAATTTGTACTGAGTGAGAAACAGTTGATAGAGGCCTCTGTTGAACAGGATTGTTTGGGGGGTTCAAGTGCCTCTGGTCCTGGCTAAGAATTAAAGAGGGAGGGACCTGATTCATTATCCCAGCCTTCTCATACCCTAGAGGGACATTTCAGCACAACCTCATGACTATTTATAAGAACGTATTTCCTTCAAGTCTGGAATGAAAGCAAATTCTGCAAGTGTGGAACAGAGTGGTCAAGTGCTGTTCGCTTCTATTACCCAGAGCGAAATCTCCTCTCCAGGAGTGAATGATTCCCATTCAGAGGAACATTGCAGGTACCTTCACAGATCCCATAATTGCTTCACTCAGACAATTCTGAATCCCCTGGAAGAAAGTGCTGGATATCAGGAGGCACCTGCTTTCCTTTTTCCAAGTACCTAAGGAACGTTGCAGCAAGTCCTGCAATCACAGACTAAGCTCTGTTCTTCTGATCCTGCCTGGACATGGAGCAGTAGCCGAGTTGTCAGTCTTGTAACAAATATTACATTTCTAACCTCAGTAGATTTGTTTGTGCTGATTTCCTTGACGTAAATAAGCTGGGAAACTGTGCCCCCAGTAGTGTCATTTCACTGAAGCTCTGGCCATGAGCTTGCAGGAACTGGAGAACTTTGGAAAGGCTCCTATTGCTGGGCAGATACTCTACTATGGATCTGTTTTGGGGGGCTTATGGCTGATTTGTGGAGGCTGAAATGACACCTAAACTTGGATTCTCCCCTCTTTTTAAATCCTATTTCTGTTTTTTGGAATAATTTTCTAGTAGCCACAGTGGTTACCTCTCTCTGGTCATTGCACATCCTAAATCTCATTCTTTTTTTCATCATTTCTGTTTCCCTTGTATATGCATTTTCCCCTTGTCTTTGAGCTGAGTGTTAATCATATTGTACAATTTTATAATCTCTTGTAGATTCCTCTCACCAGCACAGTACATAATGCAATATTAAGATTTCTCCACCATGTCAAAAAGCCCAATTTCTATTAAATCTGTTAGGCAAACACTCTGTCTAAGCTTTGACATTTCCCTCTCACAAAGCTGAGAATGATGCTGAATATACTAAAGTGGGATGCTTGTTCTCTTTTAAACTGTTTTGTCTATTGTTATTCTTTAGCATATGCAGTTAGTTGCTTTTTTTTCTTTCTTTCTTTTCTTTGGCCAGAGACTTGCAACATTCATTTCCTTCAAATTTTCTGTAACAATTTGCTGTTACCATCAATAAGATGCAGCGTAAGCTGCTGCAAATCCTGCTTCAAATAGGACATACCCTGCCTCTGAGATAAAGAGTTTTCTGTTGACAAAATGCATTCCAACACAAGAGATGAAATTTATTTATATGAAACCCCAAAAAAGGAGCTGTAGCATCTTGGTCAGTGTGATTATTAGTAGAATTAATACCATTCAGCAAAATTGACAGACTCAGACGGGTAGAAAGACATTAAAAGCTTACCAGGTGTTTTTTTTTTTAAGTTTTGTTGTTCATTTTTTGTTTTCCTCCTTTTCCTCTAGTCAGACACGGAGTTTTGGGACAAAATGCAAGCAGAATGGGAAGAAATGGCTCGCAGAAACTGGATTTCAGAGAACCAGGAAGCACCAGGGCAAGTCACCATCTCAACCATTGAGAAGGTAACACCCTGTTTTTAAAACATTACATCCCTCCTGTGCAGCACTGAGATGAGACTCAGCTATTCAAAAGAGCCCAAGGAAACTCATTGGACATGGAATCTAATTTTATCCAAAAGAGTTCATCCTCTTCAATTATCTGTGAATGGAATAGATTTAAAAGACCTTGCCATAGTTACAATACATTAAACTTGCATACTGCCTGAAGTGAGCTGAAAGGTTGACAAAGCAACGTTGCTGGATTACGGGCAGTTTTGAAGACAGGCACCTAAGGAAGAGCACCAAATAAAAATATCTGGGCCACTACATTCAAACACTGTTGAGGACAGAAATGACAGAGATTCTCTCTCTCCTTCATTCCTTCCATTTCACATTTTCATTTGATTTCCATTATGTAGCTGATATTAGCATACGCTCTTTACACTGCAGTGACAAGAAGAGAAAAAGGCAACATTTAAAGGAATGGTAAAATAAACTCAGGTGCCTGCAACACTGTTCTGTATCCCGAAGGTTGATTGAAGATTTCAGGATTTTAACTGAGCAGACATGAGGTTACAAGCACTGCAGGGAGTCAGCTGCTTGATGTGTGCTCTTTACCACCCAACTGGATGTCCTGGGCTCATGATAGCTTCAGCTCTGCTGTTACTGCAGGCAGTGTGAGTTGTTGCCATTATCTCTGATGGGAGTAGGAGAGTCCACCATTAGTACCAGTAAGTATGACTTCACAGCTAAAGTAAAAATAAAGACAGCAGAAGCATAAATGTCTAGTAGCATTTTACCTTTTTACCCTTTTTGTAATTGAAGTTCCACGGAGGAGTTCACAGCATTTTCACAGAACAAAGTATGTTTACATCCAGCTGGAAAATAGTGAGTCATTTAATTTTTGGGACTCGACATTCCCGGCTACAGTGCTTCATCACGGGCCCATTATCTCTCTTCTCCAGGGTTATTATTTCCATACTGAGAATCCCTTCAAAGACTGGCCTGGTGCTTTTGAGGAAGGACTGAAAAAAATGAAAGAAGGTGACCTTCCTATTACAATCTTGTACCTGGAGGCTGCTATTCTACAAGAACCCAACGATGCAGAGGTATTCACTTTTACTGACAAAGGGAACGGGGACTTCCTTTTTCATGCAGTGATGGAAGGATTTCAGGGCTCAAACCTTTGCTGGTCATGATGGTCTGAAACAGATTAAATTCTAAGAGTTTTGAATTAGTATATGCCTTTAAATAGATAACAGTGAGTCCTTCATAGGATAAGAATCTGTTTTTGTAATATTATTATCATTTGAAATATTTCAAACCTTTCCTCCACATCTGGATGTTTTCAAAGCATCTTGCAAACAGCGCTATTGTAAAGATAATATTTTTTAATTTAATTTAATTTAATAATCTATACAACTTAATAATTCTTCTTCATCATTTTCTGTAAAATTCTACCAACATTTAAAACGTACAGTAACTCAAATCTAAGAAATCAGAATGTGACCATACACTGACACATACCCTTGCATTCATTGACTATAAATATTTATCAGGCCCAAAGATATTCAGAACATTGTTTGGTACTGTTGGTATCACCCTGTAGAAAAATCTGTAGTTAATGCTGGACAGATCTGCTGCTTTTATCACCCCTCTGTTTAACAGTGATATTAGTTGTAACTCTGTTTGGAATCGGATTTATAACTAACCAAGAAAATTATGAACATTTCTGCAGGCCTGGCAGTTCCTGGGTATAACACAGGCAGAGAATGAAAACGAGCAGGCAGCGATCGTCGCCCTCCAAAGGTAAATGGAGTTCAGGGCTAAATCAGGGGGCTGATGGGTATTTGGTAATAGAGACCTGGGGATATTTAATGTCATTCTTATCTTGGAATGAGAAGCATTTATTTAGCTAAGTAAAGTATTCACATAGATATAAAAACTTTCCAAGTGAATTCAGAGGGTGGTTAATATTTCTGTTTCATTAAATAGTGGAATATTTAACCTAATAATTGAAGTAGTTGCACAAAAGAAAAGTTCCATGGCCTGATAAACTTGAATTAGTCCTAATGCAAATTAAGTGCCTTTTTGATATTCTAGCCACTTGGCATATTTTCTGTAGTCAGTCCTTTAATGAAGAGGTTTTCTTAATTGGAGTCAGCTCCCTTCAGCTGCTGAATGCTAGACTGACAATGTTTTTAGGTTGATAGAGATGTGAAGATCATGGAATGCTTGTATGTAAAATGTGAGTTCCAAAATATCATCATTATTATTATCTTTGTGCAAGGGGCTTTTATGTTTCCATTCGCAGCAATATTCAATTGCATCAGCACTGTTAACCATGAAGTTATTCCACCTAAGGATACTCAAACTTATTTATATGTAACTTACGAGTTTGCCTGGATAGAAATGCAAGGGGTTACCTGATTTAGGGCTTGCTCCTCCCCAGTTTTCAAACTAGCAACAGCAATGTTCACAAAATAGATGAGATTCAGTTAACAGTATATAACCAGAGAAAGACTGCTCAAGATGATTGTCTCCAGCTTTGTCAAAGGAAAACTGAGAAATTAGGATAACTGTGAAGATTCACAGAGATGGAAGAAATTTTGGCTCCAAAATACTTTTTTGTAGAGCTGAAAACTGTATTAAACTGTTTGCTTGAAATTATGTAAAGCTTCTCTTTGTTTGCTAGACAGATATTACAAAATTGAATCTACCTACATTTCCTTGTGATCAGAAGGATAAAAATAAAAATTGTATGTGTAGGTTTCTTTACATAGGTGTGTATGCACAGCAATGTGTGGCATACGTGTGTATGCATGTGCATAATGCACTTATTGTACAAAAATAAGACAATGTCCCTTTTTACAACTATTATTGGGTAGATTTTACTTCTGTGAGTGATTTTCTTTACACGGATTATTTTGGAAGAGTTCAAGAATTGTGTTTGGCTACAGAAATGTTTCAATATATTTTTATTTTCTGCCTAGGTGCTTGGAACTACAGCCAAACAATCTAAAAGCTCTGATGGCTCTGGCTGTAAGTTACACCAACACTGGCCATCAACAGGAAGCCTATCAAGCTCTGAGAAACTGGATAAAGCAAAATCCAAAATACAAGTATATAGTGAGAAGCAAAAAAGGGTCCCCAGCACTTAACAGGAGGATGTCTAAGACAGCAGATGAAAGGTAAATTCAGTGTAAATCCTGATGGTGGAAATTGTAACATCACTGGAACTGGAGGTAGATGCTGTGCCTCTTTGCTCTGTATAAATCCAGCCTGTTCCTTGTGATGGAACACTGAGTGTCTCTAATGGCAGGAGTGGGAAGACAACACAGAATATTTGGTTTAGTGACTGAAGGCTTTATCTCTTATGTCATCTCTGAAGGTTAAAAATAAATCATAAAGCAGCTAAAAAAATATGCTTCCCCTCAACTCCCATCACTTTCCTCTGACCCTGCCTCCTGCCTCTGTAATCCCACATCCTGCACCCTCATTCTTCAGTTGCTCCCACGTCCATACCAGGCCTTCATCCTGCTCTACATGTGCGTGTTCTTCCTACTGTTCGTTGTTTCTCCTGTATCCCAACCCAGCCACTGGAATCCAGGAGTGAGCCACTTTGCAGTGTGAAACGGCTTCAGTTCTCTGAAAATCCTGGGAGGTGCCATCTGCTTGTTCGAAAGCTGTTCTGGTTCTCACCAAAGAGGCAGCATAGTCATTTTATTTGTCTTCAGCTGGCATCCATTTTAAATAACAAAATAATTCGTGAGTTGGCAACCCTTCATCATGATTTCATGAGGTCAATAAACAAGTACCTCTGGACTGTGAGATGCATGATAAAGTCATTAAAGGCATAAACATGATTTGCAGAACTGAAACAGTCGGGCTATCTCACTGCTTGTCATTTTGAAGACAGGCCTTATGTTTTACCCTTATCACTTACAAGTCCTGGGTTGACAAGATAATTGAGTATGAACAAAAATAAAATATGCAAGTTCTGCTTAATTGCTAAGTGTGTTTTTCCACTTCAGCTTCAACCCGCTGACATCTGGTGCTGTCAGTGCAAAGGTTTGATGAAGCCTACAGTGGGCACAGAAGTCTTGTATTTTGGCATCTCTCTTCAAAGGTCTTGGCTAGTCACTTAGCTATTCCTCTTAAGAATACTACTATTTTTGCCAGTAAAGAACTCTTTTATGTCTGAGAAACGCATCTAATCTGAATAGCTTTAATAACTCTTCATGTAATCTCACTTGGGTTCACAGCTTTACATCATTTTATAGATGAAATTTTTATTCCAGGCATGAGTTTACATCACCACCTCAAAGTAGACCTTGGCTGTGATGAAGAAGCTTATTTACAAATTTTAGGAATATATTACTTGTGATAAAGCCACCACAAGGATTTTAATTTCCAGCTATGCAATCAGTACTGAAATATTTGTAAATAACTGTGTGATGGATCTTTATTTTTCACCCTTGTCTAGCTCATTACTCGAAGAAGTAAAGGACTTGTACCTGGAGGCTGCTCACCAGAATGGTGATATGATAGACCCTGACCTGCAGACAGGACTTGGAGTTCTTTTTCACCTGAATGGAGAATTTAACAGAGCAATAGATGCATTTAGTGCTGCTTTAACTGTTCGACCAGAGGTATATTTTTTACTTTTACATTTTAAAAAATTTATCTCTGCAGGCCATTTTCTTTCTCCTGTCTCGATCAGGCTGTTATTAATGAGATGGCACTTCCGCCATTAAAATTTCAATACCTGAAATAGAAACATTAATTACAAGACAGCCCCGTTTAGAAGCAGAATTATACATGTCCAATTTCTAGCTGTGTGCTGATTAATTGTAGTAGTTACATAAAGTTGCCTGTGACCACGAGTCAGAACCTCACATCCTGCGTCAATTAAGACACAGCACTGTTATTTTCTGCAGTCCTCAGTTTGCAAGTGAAAATGAGCGATTCTGTCCCTTTTTGACACCTACAGTAGACAAACTCGTTTTCTCACCAGGACTACACGTTATGGAACCGTCTTGGAGCGACCTTGGCAAATGGGGATCGCAGTGAAGAAGCTGTCGAGGCCTATACCCGTGCTCTGGAGATACAACCTGGCTTCATCAGGTCCAGATACAATTTAGGGATAAGCTGCATCAACCTAGGGGCATACAGGTAAGTTTAAAAAAAATGTGCACACACAAAGTCAGAAATTATAACTAGCAAGTGAATATTCATCTTCTGGCTGGGGCTACCTAAGGAAAAAAAGTAATCAGAATATAGATACATAATCTCAGCTGTTGTAACATTTTGTCATTCGTTTTTTATGAAGAACTAACAAAGCAATGATACTTTTCTTATAGCCACACACAAATTCTACATAATAAAACTACCAAGCTGCTTAAGTATTTTTTTTGCTCTAAGTGCAAGTACTCTCATAATCAGTGGGATTGTTCTCACACTGCAACTTAGTCCTGTGCTTAAGAACATTTGTAAAAGAAAATATAAGAGCCTGTCGTTGGAAGGGGAACTTCAGTTAAAGTAGTGCTTCAAGTAGTTAATGTCACCAGAAACACCTGCAGTATATCCTTCAGGAATGGAGGATGGGTATTCCAGGGTCCCAGCTGTCAGGTTAAGACAGGTAAGACGATGGGGAGCTCTGCTGCAATGAAGACAGTATTCCCAGATGTCTGACTAGACTGGGCTCTGCATTGCTGCAAGCCGTGCCCGCCAGTTTAATGAAAACCAAACAAGAGCAGCACAAAGGGGCTGATGAACTGCATTGTAAAATAATGTATTAGAGTCTGGCATGGAACTTTTGGAAGTTTTACTCTATTCTGTCTTTTTTCCCTCTTCCCTACAGAGAGGCTGTCAGCAATTTTCTCACTGCTCTCAGTTTGCAAAGGAAAAGTAGGAATCAACAACAGGTTCCCCACCCTGCTCTATCAGGCAATATTTGGGCTGCACTTCGGATTGCTCTGTCTATGATGGACCAGCCAGAACTATTTCAAGCTGCCAACGTGGGTGATCTAGACATTCTCTTAAGAGCTTTTAATCTAGAGCCGTAATAAAAAGTATCCACAAATCGATTAAATTGTATTAGGAAACAGGACTTTTTTATTACTCATCCCAAAATGACCACATTTTCCACTAGATCATGACTGTAGATCAGTAGGGGAATTATTTCAGGCATTATTAGAAAAGGAAAAGTTCAAAAGCACAAAAATACTGTAAATAAATTCAAATTCAAATGATTGAAATGAGCTGTGGTAATCTGACAAAGCCCTGAATTAGATGAAATAGCAATTTCTGAAGAATCTTCATCCCATGCAAGCTATATCCTTCTATATATACACAGCTTTACAAAGAAATGTATACTAAGAACAAACCTAGATAATGGTTATTGCACATTAGAATGGCAAGCAGTGCATCCAAGGAATCTGCTCAGTAGCTCGTTGCACTATGCTGACCCCACTTTGCCCCACAATGGGGACACCCTATCCTTTGATTTCTTTGATGAAAAGTCTTATCAAGGTCCATTTTTAACACAGCTCTGAAAGTAGATGCATGTAAAATGGATGTGTTTCGGTTCTGGATGTATTTGTTAGCTGGCAAACAATTTTTTTTGCTTCCAGAGGTACCTCGATTAATTTGGGCCCGGTTCTGCAGGCTGACACACCATGTGCAGTGTCAGGAGGGACATTGCCCATGGAGCTCCAGGGGATGAGCTGGGGTTACACGTGGGAAGGCCAAGTGTTGTTGCCAGCAGAAGGGGCAATTTGCACTAGAATTGTTACTGTTCAAACCAGCTGTCCTCAATCTTGGACAGGGTCTGTCTGCTTCAAAGGAGCTCATGGCAGGGTCTGCCCCTCTCTGTGTACTTATGCACTTTAATCTTTCTTTTTGTAAAATAGTGCTATGCTTTTACTTCAGTTACCAACAACAGAATGTACAGGATGGCCTTGTTGGCGTAGAGGACCAAATATCTTTTCCTGAAATGTAAGGAGAGGGTTTTCAATATTCTTATGTTTAGAAAGATGCAAATACAGTATAAACTGCATTAAAAACTAGAAAGATTATTCTATTATGCATCCATCAGGTACTATACATATACATGCATGTGCATGCACATACATGTTGTATGCAAATGATGTCATTTCAGAACATAAAAAAGCCACAGATCTTTATTGCAAATAAAGAAAAATCTTCATAGGAGTTACTGCCTGCAGACCATGCTCAAGGGAAAACCTTCCCTTGAAGAAATTGGTCTATACAGTGCTTGTAGGATTAAGACCAAGACTTGATCCTGCTATTATGGCAAACAGTAGCAAGAGTGTCTGTGACCTCCATGAGAGCAGAGTAAATCCTTATATAACACCAGTATGTGTAGCTACTTACAAATGTGTACATAAACACACCATCTTAATTTTCCCTGATTGGATGAACAGGGAACAGTGTTGGGGCAGTACATTTCCACATGGTGAATGGACTGATTGGCTACAATCAAACACATTTAGCTCAGGGTGAATGCAACAATCAGAGAAGGAATAGAAATTTTTAGGGGGTGATTTTCCGTTGCTGATATTTTTAATGTTTTTCCAAAATAGCGAGAAAGTGTAATTAGATGGCTACTGTGTTGACCTGTGGTCAGGAATTCAATGTGCAGAATAGCTTCTGGAATGTAGCAAAGTGGGACAAATAGCACATTTCTCATAAACAACATTAAAAGAAAAATCCAGCTCAGCCAGACAAAAAAGAAATCCAACTGCATGGATCACAGAGAAAGAAGCTCTGTGGGAGTTGGACAGTTTCACCAGTACAAACCTTAAGTTTCTTGCAGCTGTCTGTTATTTTCAGCAACCACTTAAAGGAAAATTCCATGTAAGACAGTGTAATCACTGCATCTAATCACCATCTATAGTTTGTTAAATACAAATAATTGATTGTCATTAAAAAATAAAAGGCTTACTCCTCACTCTCCCCCAGAGAACAGAGATGCTGAAACAGCTACAGAATTTTTTTAGGAGTGTTTTATTAATTCATTGTCTACATCTATATTCCTGTTTATCTATCGTTTCATAACCGATTCCTGCAGCTTCCTCTAAGGATGGGGCATGGGCCTGACTGGGAACGTCACTTTAGCTAAGTGGGCTGCTGTATTCATATCTGCTGACAACAGTTTGCTCTTTTGCTTTGACAGCGATGTGTGATGACAGCTCTTTATTGATAAGGCAGAGCAGAAGGTGCAGTGCAATTGAATCTGGGAAGTGATAAGAGAGAAGGGAGGCAGCTTTGAGAAGAGGCTGTAAAGCAAAGGCATATGTGCTTAGATTTTGCTTGATGCCCTGCCATCATACAAGTTCCTCTAGAATATCCTCAGTGCTGTGGTGTAGGATAATCAGTGCTTACCCAGACGAATTAGCTGTTCAGGAACTTTATTTTTATATCTTAAAATTATAAAACCAGATATTTTTATATCTCTAAATTAAAAAAAAAAAAAAGTAAGTACTTGACTTCTCAGAGTCAGAATGACAAAGGGTATTTGATATCCATGGCAGTTCACTGAACATCTTCTTCAGCCTGTGGACGAGTAACACAGCGGTTGTTAGGAAATGCTAAGACAACTCCAAGCCTCTCCAAAAAGAACAGACTAAGTAGGAAGTAGCTTTTAGTTTATCCTGAGATGCACTGCTCCCAACTACACTCATCTGCTGATGCACGTCCACGTCCATGGGATTGGTACGAGCTGTGTGTGTAACCTCAACACAAATCACCAGGGCTGAACTCCACCTTTCGAGGGAAGGCTCAGGCCCCTGGGTCCTTCAAGAGCGCTGTGGTTCTGCTGCACAGGACATGGGCTTCAAAGCCTGTCCAAAGAGATGGTGCACACCCTTGGAGACTATCCCAGCTGCTCTCTCCTGTTGTAGACAGCCTGTGGCCAGTTAAACACGTACCACTGACTGAGACACTGCCAGAGGGGAGGATAAAGCAGGCAGACTTCTAGGGGCCAGGGGCACATCTCCTCACACAGCTCTGTCTGGTCAGTGTGGGAAAGCAGCTGGAGGCTGAGCTCACCTCTCTCTAGCAGGTCAGACCCAGCAGCTCTTGGGACTTCGTCTGTGTCCTGGGCTTTATCATCCTCCTTTGGCTCCCACTGTCAAGCACTGTCAGTGCAGCAGACAGGATTAGACACAGCTTTGATCTGACCTCCTCACGGCATTCCTTAAATATTCAGGGGCAAGCACGTATATTTGCCTGAAACAGCAAGAGGAAATGTGTGGAGGCTGCAGCATATTAACAACCTGAACAGAAAATTCATCTACTTGCACTTCTAACCAAGCATGAGGCGGGATAAATAAGGCGGGTGCTAAACAGTGGCAGATTGAGCCTGAGAGTGAGAGACAGCAAATCTGGGTCCTCTTCTCAGTGCTCCCTGTGAGCTCGACCAAGCCAAAACCTCCTGCCACCCGTGACACCCAGGTGTGCAAGGAAGGAAGATGGGAAATAACAGTCATTGCATGTGATGGCACTACGTGGGAGCAGGGGAGTGGTGCTGTCCCACACACTGCATGGGTGAGGTCACCACTCACCTGGAGAGGAAGGTCACACACAAACACTAGGTTGCCCAGCCTAAGGAAGCAGTTTCACATACAGACTAGCAATTTTGGCAGAGAAGAGACTCAGACATTTCAGGAAAGCATCCATGGGGTGAGGCTAAGTTAGAGTGCTGCAATGGTGTATCACCATCTCTCCCACCCCTTCTTATTACTCCCCTCTTTTTCCAGAGGTGATTTATCACTGCCAGGTAACTGATTCCAAGTTTTTGAGTCTTTTTTCTATTTTATATTTCACGCAATTATAAAAACATTTTCCTAATCCCCAGCTTAGGACCGTCCTTGTCATTTTTCTCTGCAAAGCTTTAAGAATATTTGTGACCTAGAAGCCTGATCCATAAAGCTGCTGAGCACTGGAAGCCTGGAGTCTTCACAGGAGTGCTCAGCACTTTGCATGATCAGCTCATGTGCAGGTATTCAGTGACCAGGCAAGGGCTGGCTCTGGTACCACTGCACATGCTGAACAGGCACTGGAATCACGGGGATTATTTACAGAGTGAGGCTTTGCAACGACGGCAAAAGGCTCCTTTCTGGCTGATCTCATTAAACTGTAACGACCACAGAAAATTTGTGGGGATAGGCTTATGTCAGCTTGAAGAACTGATTTGATCTTTAGGTACACAGATACACATACCTGTATCTAACAGTATTTCCTTATGATCTGATAACTCATAGCACTTGTAAAAATATCGAGGGGGAGGTTCAAATGACACAAAACCTCACATGACAATATTGCATGCAGCTACATTAACCAATAAGCACTCTGAATTATTAACCCAGTGCATGCAGTAATGCTTCCTGAGCATGGGTTTACAGAATGCATGCAGAAGGCCCACACATAGGGTATTTTTAAGGTATTGGTTGGTATCTTCTACGGAATATTTTAAAAGTACTTTGCATCTGCCAAACTCAAATATGAGTTGTTCATATTATTTGGAACAGGCTAGACCAAAAGCAGAGCCCTTTTAAAATCCCATCCTTAGAAATCACTTTGTGTTGTGGGTTTCATGTTTGCTTCAAGTGTTTAATTAATAACAGACATCTGTAGTAACAGTTTTTGCAGACATGTTTTAGTATCCTCTCAAGAATTAAAAAGCTAAATTTGCACAGCTTTCACAGTGAAGCTGGGTGTTTGGATTTTCACATTTTCTTCTCTAGTCTGAACCACACAGCACAAACTAGAGAAAAAAATTCTCAGAATCAGTGAAAAAGCTGTTGTCTCAGTCTGTGCTCTCTTACCATGGCCAGGCTTTTCAAACTTGCCCAGTAGCTCTGAAAACATCTCATTGTTCAATGTCCTGTTTGAAACATGTTGATGTAAAACTTCACAAGATCTGAATATCTGCTACCTCCAACTGCAGACACTTAACTCAGCTGAAACCTCAGCATATGGAGTTAAGCTAATGAGCCAAATTTAGAAAACCTGGGCCTGAAAAGGAGGACCCTGACAACACTAACAGAGCAGCCAGGTGATCCTAGGAACATCCACAGAGCATGGGCCTCCAGGACACAAAAGCCACCATGGTAGAAATAACAACTGACATAATTACTGGCAGACATTGCCTGTTGGAGCCAATGAGAAATGGAGCAAAACATAAATTGGTTGTAGATCTCTTTTGCCCAAACTTGCATCTGCAAAATGAGACATATTAGTTATTTCGCATGAATAACCTGCACAGTTGAGAAAAATGTGATTTCTGGTCACCAGTGTTGTCAGCTTAGCAGTCTGTACAGTGAATTTATGTAATAAATGTTTATATTATGCCAAGTATTCACAGACAAAAATGATAAGACAAAATGCACTGCACGTTGTGAAAAAGCTGGTGGATATGCAATACAGTATTATCTACTTATTCAAACCTTACCTAGGCTAGAAGTCAGATTCCTTCATTGTGGTTCTACTGGTTTTGGACTGGTGAAATAAATCAGGAAGAAAGGATTGCCTGGCATAAAGAGATCACTGACCCTTTGAACAAGACTAGGCAAAGTGAAAAACAGGCATGTCACAGAATCCACAGGAAGTTTCAGAGCCTCAGCCCACGAAGTAACAGGCATTCAACAAGGGAGAGACAGAAGGAATCTAAATTTTCCTAAAATATGCTGTAACTTTACAAATGCTTGCATATGTGACAGCCCATTGAGCAAGCTTGCATGGTCAAGACTTGATGTGCTTTGATCTTTTTTCCCCTTCTACATTTACAGAATGCCATCGACATTGGCTAAACCTTTAATTTCAATAGCCTTTTTAATATCAGTAAGCTATTGTAAATTCAGAAAAAAAAAAAAAGAAAAAATTTATAAATATATTTTATATATCAGAGTATAACATATCTAGAGTAAAATAAAACTATATAGTTTTGAGAGGCATTCTGTGTGGCTTCTTCTCTATGCTGTAAACTGTTTGAGAAAAAAAAAAAAAAAAAACAACAAAACCAAAACCTTTGCAATCTCGCATCAGTTCTTTTGGCTTTATTTTTTAAGCCAACGTAGGGGAAAGAAGAGATTCTAGGGTTGGCAGATCCTTTCACCTGGGCCATCTGAAGAGCCCTGCTGCTGCACAGACCTGCCCTGGAAGGGGGAAGCGCCGGTGCCAGGTCTGGCAGGGCGGGCGGTGGGTGCCGAGGTGGGAGCTCAGCCCTGACACCTGAATGTTTACATTCCGTTACCCAGGCTCGTATTGACCCAGATCAAGAATCTGAATGTAAGAACAATACGGGGTAAAAGATCAGTTTCTTACTGCAGGTAACTCTGCCTCTGTATACTTAGTGCATTATCAGCTGTGTATAATATTAAACACAGACCTATAGTTTACTGATGCTTTAATTTGGTGTTTCCTTGCACTGCTGTTTAAAATAATCTATTTCCTCAAAAACAAAACAACAACAACAACAACAAAAAAAAGAACGATGTGCATACTGGATGTGTTAAATTTATTAAGGTCATAGATGACTATTTGCAGAGCACCACACTTAATGTAGTATTTTTGTACTGTAATGGAAGCATGCCTTCCTTGGGTTCTTTTCCACATATTAAATTGTATTTATTTACCTGTATTTATAACTGTGCGATTTTTAAATATGTTTTAAAAATAAACTTTGTCTGTGGCTTCAAATATTTCAAAATCTCTTTTCAATTTGAGAATGGTCTTGACTACAATTACTTGAACTGAAAGGAGGGACCTACATCTCCAACTGAAAGAATTTTTTCTATGAGATCTTCTATCCTATTGTTTACTTCTCTGCTTAAAAATTAAGCCCAGAAGATGCTTTTATTCTCATTTTTCATAAATTCATTGCTACTTTGAGGCAGAGTTATTTTCAGAATTTATTTTTATTTCAACATGTTGATCTCTTATACTTAGAGCTGGAATTCATATCATCTGAGGCCTGGCCCAAAAGATTTTGTACAAACAGTCCACATGAGGAAAATGGGGGAAAAGTAGATCTAAATTTTTCCTGAAGACCACGCAACAATTAAACCAGAAGGATTAATATCACAAAACAATCTTTATGGAAAAAACAAACAAACAAAATCCAAAATAAACAAACACCAAACCAAACAAAACCAAAACAAAAACATCAACAAAAAAAAAAACCAAAACAAAACAAAAGAAAAAACACCAAAACCAACTTTCAGTGACTGAAATCACTACTCAAGCAATTTCCCAAACACCAGAGTAGGAGTTTGCTATTGGTATTTTTCAGTTTTGGCTTTCACGGGAGGAGGCAAAGAAGCTGATAAGGATAATGTCGTTCCCACTCTATGCTTTTGCTATGAGACACCAACATAAGCACAGACATAAGGGACAAAAATTCCTGTATGATATTGTGGACAGAAAAGCTGGGGGCTGTGGACAGCTAGGGGAGTTGTGACAGGACAAAGCAGGACCACACCAGCAAGGATCTGAAGGCTGACACTCTCCATGAACACGTGGGTTGCTCCAGAAAAAAGAACCAGAAGTTACAGCCACAGCAAAAGGAAAGCTGCCCGAGTATGGCTATAACCAGAACCTTCCACTACAGGTGAAAAAGGAATAGACATTAAAAACACACTAACGCTTGGGATGAAAGTAACTGTGGGCTCTTGACACTGGTGTGTTTTGCCAGGAGATACAAAGGTTAGTTTAGTTCTTACTGCTCAAATGTACCAACAAAGCAGCTCAAATGCACCAACAGGAATACCCATGAGTTACGTGCTCGGTAAGGAACCCAGATCAGGAACACAGCACTGTCATCCTGAAGCCGAAGAGAAAAGCATTAGTATCAAATACACAAAAAAAAGCTGCTCAAAAAAATCAGGGAAGGATACTGGTGAACACATCTGAAAACACCATCACCCACTCCTCCCCAGCTGTCAGTCATGCTGTATCTGTCTTCAATAATTTTATGGCATTTGTCTTCCACCACAGCTGTCAGTGCCTCCCTTCTTCATGTTAAACTTGTAGAACACCTGAGGGACAGAGGAGTTACTTCCTGCTTCAGTGAGGGGGAGAAGAGTGTGGTAACTTGTGAGTTATCCAACACCACCTCCCACAAACAGCCTGCAAAAAGCTAGCAAGTACAGATCCTACACAGGGAATTCTTGGATGAAGAATTCAGCCTTTAGCTTGCACAAGGAGCCGCTCTCCCACCTCTGCCAGCTGCTACAAGTGGCGTGAACAGTCTGGTGAGACTTGCCATGGTCACAAAGGATATCTGCCATAGAAAAGAGACCAAAACAGATCATTAAATTTGGATTTCAGAAGCTGAACCAACTTTACATTTCTTATCAGTCTACATGTCACATGCCCTCCATTTCCACTTCAGGAAGCGTCACTCAGAGCCCGGCAGATTTACCTCTTACCTCTCCTCCGGTTCCTGGTTCCATGATCCTATTAAAAGTAGAAATGCTTGTCATCCTCAGTCTTCTTTCTTGGCCTATTCTTGCACCTACCAGACTCCCAGTGGTCACATTGCTATGTAAAGTCCTTACACGTGAGGAAAACAGACCTCTCCTTTGCTGAACAGCAGATGAAATTTCTAAGTGAGTATGAGAAATTATAGACCATGATAAAGCAGGAATTTAGGGGGGAAATGACAACACTATTCCACACAAACATCGCCAATTCTTGTGATCAAAGAACATCAACTGGGTTAAAAGTTAAAAACAAAACATCAGTCTTGTCTTAAATCCTATTTTCTATTTTTTCCTTTGTTTATATCTACTCAAGGCTTGGGGATTTCTCTTTTTTTTCAATCCACGAAATGCCAGAAGTCACAAGAAATCAAGACTCTCACAAACCTCTCTGTTCCCTCTGCAGGTTTTTTTTTTTTTAAGTAAAACACCAAGAGAGACCACAGAGAATAAGAAAAGAGGTAGAATCAAAACACATTCCGTCAATTCCTCTGCAGTTCAAACAGGAAAGAAAGAAGCAAGGATCCACACATTCACCAGATGTGAGAATATTTCTTTTTAATTTAAAACAGTTGCAACAATGTCATTCACAACCTTTCTCATCTTGGACAAATACTCTCCAAAAAGTTAACAGTGCTTCAAGCAAACAACTCTGAGTGGTGCAAAGTAAACCAGGACAGACAATTCCAGGATACAACAGTAAAACCACTGAAGAGTGAGTAGAAATCAGACACTGATTTCAGCCATTAAGGTAGGAAGGGTGATGGGGAAAACAATAAAATGTCCAGTTACATGTTTTGCATAGTCATTCAATGCATGAAAACAGCAAAGAGGATAAAAATGGCTGCTGCCAGGATGGAGAACAAAAGGAATGAATTGGAGAGGCTTCTAAAGCAATCTAATGAGCTCTGGTTGCATCCATATTCCAAATGTGTTCTGTGACCCAGTGGAGGCTGCCTGAATCAAAGAACTGGTCTGAGGCTGGTTTCAGTTCCATCAAAGTGAGTCAGAGGTAATGCCACTGAGCCCAGTAGAGTTTCAAGTGATGGGAGTTCAGAAACATCTACACAGCTCTGAATAAATTATTTTTTTATTCTAAACAAGTAGAAGTTGTTGAGTTTTATTTCCTTCCAATTTCCTAACCTAAACGTATCATACATACAAGTAGAAATCAGTCTGAGAACTAAGAGAATTATTCACTGCCAAGTCCTGGCTTGCCATAATTCTCAGGTTAGATTGTCTCAAACAGCTCACAGGGATTTTTCTTCCTCCATCCCTTTTTGGCAAGAAGCCCTCAGCACACTGAACTCCCCAGCAGCTCTTCCAGCACCCAGACACAGGGAGTGTGCCCAGGTTGTGTACTGAGGCCCTGCCCAGCACAACTCAGCACATCTAAATTTTAGCAGGCAAAGCCTGATAAATTAGTCATCTATTCAGTACAGTCTGTTTGAGTGTGGTTTCTGCATGTTAAAGTTTAAAAATAATAACAAAACACAAAATAAAACAAAAACACCAAAACAGACTTCTCCCCCACATTAGGCTGAAGAGTCAGGAGTTTACATCCTGCTCCTCCAGATTCAAGATGTTCTTCACACATAACCCATCACAAAAGGGAGGCAACCAGCAATCTGAAAAAGAAGGGAAACCACTGCTTTGGAAGAAAATAAAATGATGCCTCAAACAGCTGACTGAAGAATTTCTACCATATTTCTGACTCCTAAATTTCAGAAGTCCTGTAAGCCCTTCCCCTAAACCGCTCCCTGCACTCCTCACCAAGCTGGTGGTTTTGGGCAGGCAGAACACGAGCCATGAACTGAAAAGAACTTCCAGGAGCTGAGCTGCTACAGTTCCCTTACCACAGCCCCCCAAGGGCTCTCCCCTTTCAGTTACTATTTCCAGTTTATCTCCTGCCAGCCTTCCAAGTGTGCCTTGTGACATCAGGCAGTCCCACGGCCCCCGTTTTAGGATGCACCAGACAAATAGTTTGCAGTAGTCCAAGCTCCATCCTTGATCTTACAAGACCAGCCACGCTTCCAGTTTAATAATGAACATGGGAATTACTCTGTTGGCCTTTATTTACCCAACGTTTCTAAATAAAAAGGCAATGGCCACCAGATCTTGTTAGTTTATAAATAGCCCTTTAAGTTCATGAGGCAAGAGGGAAGCTGTTGTGCCGAACTTCCTTGGAATATAACTGCGAATTAAAAAACAAACAAACAAACAAACAAAAATTTTTTTAAAAGAAAAAAGGGGGGAAATAAAAAGGCCTTTTCTCCTTTTTCTACTGCCAGAATGAAAAAACACGTGGATATACAGAAGTTTTGCTCTTTCACTTAAAATAGATGATGTATCACTGCATAATTTGCTGATCCCATTTTCAAATCTGCCATTTTCTGGTGAAGTACACAACCATCTAAAACCTGGAAGAAGGAAAAAAATTTACTGGCAGCTTTTATTTCATCCAGAACTGGTGCCTCAATAATTAGAAGGCAGCTGAATCCCACAGGGGACACTTATTAATATGCTAGGACACCACGATTCTGTGTCAATAAGAGCACTAAGTGCTGGGAGCTTTCCCAGCAATTAGGCAGTTTTACACTGTACAGAATTATTGCACTGGAATTTCTCTCCAAATCTTTTAAGATCAAAAACTGATTAAAAAAAAAAAACAGTGTTTTTTGGCTCTGCATGAAGCTTTATGATCAGAGGGAGAACTATTTTCCCCCAAACATTGGGAAAAAAATAAAATACCCTACTCGTTACCAGATGTTTAATTTGGGTTCTCCTCTGTAGTGCGTAGCTGCCTGAATTTTTGCTACTGAACTTGCAGGAACTGACTGCAGAGGAAATGTAATTTCCTTGGCTCTCCTCACTCTGTATGGAAGAGGGTTTTTTTGACTGTTGCAATTTATTTTGAGGGCTCAGCAACATTGTACAGGGCAAGTCCAGCAACAGTCTCTAAGCAGTGGCCAACACTGTTGAACCTTTGGGGTATTTTTTGGAATCATGAAAGGTTTCACACTCACCATTGTAATTTTTCTAGAATTAGCGTGTTCAAATATAATTTAAAAGCCCACATATATATTCTTGTGAAATAACACAAAAAAACTCCAAAAACAGACAGGAAAGGTCAGCCCCTACCTACCCACCCCTTCAACCATGCCAGGGACATCAAACCCCTTTCAGAAGGTGTCTGTTGAAGAGATCAGACTATTGGTGTGTTTGCCTGTTTTAAGAAAGCTGAAATATCAATTTAAAGTTTTTTGTTCTTGTTGGGTTTTGTTGTTTGGGTTTTTTAAGGGGGAGAGAGAGGGGAAAATCAATAAATCAGCAATTTTACTAAGCAATTTCCCCCGCTCACAGAGGAAACTCAATATTTAAACAATCCTTAGCAGAAAGCAGATTTTCACTGTGAATACTTTGTCAGGGAGTTGATTTCAGCTGGAATATGAGTTGTCTAGATGCAAGTTTCCCTGACATAAATATAACAGGACATTAAATCCTTCCTTACCTCCTCCACGTGAACCCCAAATTTAAATAATAGCCTTGCCTTTCCTGAGGGTATGCCTTTAATTTCATAGTCAGAAAGCCTGCCTCTTTTAGCCATCTGTAATCCTGTATCTGTTGGAAAAACTTGTAAAACGAACATTCAAGAGAAGATGAAGAAACCTCTGTCTGCAAGAATAAAATCTACTATTTCTCTTTGGCAGAAAATGTACCGGGCACTGACAGGAGATTGCTTTTATCTCCATTAGGCTCTTAGGCTTATGCATTGAAAAGGCAAATCAAAACAGTATACCAATGAATTTCAACAGACATAACTTCAGCTGACTTTTCTCACTGCACTGAAAATAACCACTGAAACAAGACAATCTGCTTTGAAGAACAGTCACACACCCTGTCCCTCCAGCTTCTGTATGATTTCCCTACGTGGTCTGAACTCTGGTTGGAAACACTGGCTTTGTTACCAAAGACACCAGTGTCTGTCATGGCTTTCAACGGAGGCATGGACAGAACAGGCAGGAGCTGGGCTGAACTGGGCTATTTTTGTTCAACACTGAAGCTTCCACTTTCTCCACACACTGCCTGCAAACTCCACCAGTAATCTGCATGGCCTTTAAGGTGTATAAATTTAAAACAATGTACTATACAGCACCTAATAGAAATTTCCCGTCTAACACTTAAGGCGGCATCAAACGACTGTTTTTTAAATACACTATAAACATCCCATGTTTTCTTTTGCTTTTTGGCAGTCCAAGGGTTAGGGGTCTTTTGTTGGGTTTAGATTTTTTTTTTTTTTTATTGTACGCTTTTTTGGACAGGTTAAAAAGGCTTATGGCTTCTTAAGGCCAGAGAATAGACTTGAGGTCTAACTTGGTATCCTGTGGTAAAAATAAATGTAGCCCAGGTCTTTGGGAGGTCGTTCTGAGGCACAGACTCTGAGGTCGTTGTAGATTACCCATCTGAAAGGGAAAAAAAAGATGGATGTGTATAAAAATCATCACTAGCTTATCAGGGACTTCTCAGACACAAACTTCAAAGAGCTTAAAATCTAAAATTAGGCATTGCAACAAGAACAAAAGATCAGAGAAACAGCCAAAGCAGAGTGTTGGCAGAGTCAGGAAATGAAAAAGAGGACATGTGTAGCTGCAGTCCAAATGAAGGAAAATCAGGGATTCCCAGTGTCAGATAATGGGAGCATATCAAAATCACAGCCCAGATCAGCACCTCAACACCAGCACCACTAGTATCAGCCCATAGTTTGATGGTTTTCTATTGACGGGGAACAAAAAGAAGTTGGGGATAGCTCAGATAAACTAAGCCAGACACAGAACTAATGCCCCAAACTGAAGAAATTTGGAACAACAAGCACAGGAGAGCCAAAGTTACGCTTCAGCACAGACCTCGGTGGAATCAGAACTGACTCATCACATCAACAGTCTGTAACAAATTTCATTTCTTTGTTGGGAAATGTATAGATGGTAAAACACATGTTGTCTGCCGTGAGCACAGCCTGCTCTGTAAAGATTCATGCCTCAGAACAGGCATTTGCTTCTCCCTGCGTGAGTCTCCCACCTGCACTCACCTTCCTTCCTTTTTGAGATGACAAACATAGTGGCCACTCATGGTGGATGTTCCCATGTGGCTGATGAACCCGAACAGCTCGTACCCTGTTTTAAGAAATACAAATGGCATCATAAGGTTTTTATTGCTAACACTGCAATATGACTCCAGGGGGAATGTTCTTTCTAGTGCTGGACTATCAGCTAAGCTCTCCTAACTCACACTCTGCATCCCCAAAGAGAGTTTCTGTCAGCACTGCAGCACACTCTCGCTCTATCTCTTGGTCAGATTCACTGCCAAACATCATATTCACTGTCAAACCAATCCAAATCAAACCCACACAGGCCTGTGCACACACCAGGGCTGTTATCACAACCCCTGCCAGGAAAGAAAAATCAGCAGATTCATTCCCAGTTCACAGAGAGCACCACAGAAAGTGCCAGATGTGGAGTTCATTCTGCACACAAATTAGCCATGCCTGTAAGTGTGATCACAGATCCCCTACAAATCAAACAAAATCCAGAGGTTTATATTTTAGCAGCCCATAAAAGAAAGGACAGGAAAGAAACCTCTTCCTTTAACACAAGGACAATTTTTGTGCCCAAAGTCCCTGGAGAACTCAGCACTGGTTCTTGATCCCCACCCATTCATGCCATTCACCCAAACTACCACCAAAAGTAAAAGGGTACCTTCTTTCAGGATATTGCATAAGGACATGGGCCTGGATTTTGGTGGAGAGGGCTTTCTGGAGCCATTTTACAGAATCATGTTGGTTATCAGGATTTCAGGCACTCAGTAAATGGTCTCAGTCTATAAAGGCTAAGTACCACAAAAAATAATTATTCCAAATCTTTTTTTTTTTTTAACCTAACAATAATCAGTGTTTCCCGTGTCTCCAAAAGACTTAAGGCTGATATTTGTAATGTTAATATAACAGTAGCAACCACAGAAACAAAAATCAAATTGTCTCTTTTTTTTTTTTTTCATAAGACCTTTACATTCAAGAACAGAGATAGAAGTTTAGAAAATACTACAGTTATTAGAACTGGTCACTAAAGACCCTTCAAAAACTGTTATGTGCCATCCTTACGTTAGCACCACCGCTGAGCTTTTGGACTCCAGTGCTGTTCCACTTACATCAGGTTCTCTGCCTGCTTCACAACTTTGCCTGCTGCACATTAGCCCCATCTTGTGGTTTATTTAGCAGTAGTATGACAGAGAATCTCAACCAAAAGAAAACAAAACAAAAGCAGCACATGCAGGATACAAACTACACCTGACATATTTTGAATAAGGAGCTTGGTTGAAGGGATTATAAAATTGCCCAGCAGACCACGGGAGGACAGAAATTCAGGTGGTCTGTAAGAGCAGCGTTGTCTTTAGGATGCTCAGCCTCTGAGGATTTAAACATCCCAGCTTTTCTTTGTCTTTTTATCTTACAGCAACAGAACAAAAAGTAAACCTAGGCCAGGACAGACTTGCATGCTCTGGTAACAACAAACTCGGGCTCAGCTTATTCAGAGAGTCCAAGCAAAGAGTGTTCTGAGCAAACACAGCCCACAGAATTCCACAGCCAACAAAGCTGGATTCAACCCCAGAAGCAAGAGTGGAAGTAAATTGTCTGGATCATGGCCAAAAAAGCACAGTAACTACTTTCAAAACAGGAAGGAGCTCTATGAATGGCGTGGGTGTGACGCAACGACGTGATAACCAGTTCTAAGGTGAAGCAGAACTTACTTCCAGGCCCATCTTTGATCCTGGGTCCCTCTGAGCCTGTGTCTGCAAGGATATTGGCATTAGCATTGTTCTCCATATCCATCATGTCCAAGGCAGGCTCACTTTCTTCCTCAAGGTCAGGGTGGCTGAAGATCCATTCCAGTGCACGCTCCAGGTTACTGTTCTGTGAGCCAAATAATCAAAAGAGCAGCCTTTAACACATTCCCTACCATCATGCTGCCACCCAACAGTCTTTGAACAGAGTAAGGATCATGTTAACAGCACTTAAAACTTGGAAGGTACACAGCCTACCTCCAAGTAAAATAGTATTCAACAAGCACTCTGAAGAAGCTTGGCAGATGGAAAAGAAGTAATCCCACAACTAAGACCCATGACTCTAGGTTCTTATCTTGCTGACACACAGCCTTTAGGCATCCAGGTTATTTTTCAACTGATAGTAAAAGCAGGTAAGTTTTCCTCACTGTCTTCCACTTCTTTGAGTGAAACACACAAACCACGTTCGTCACTCTGAAGAAGTCAAGGAATCCCACACTTTGCCAGAATAGTTCTGGTGCATCATCCACTAACTGGATTTTTACACACATTTCAAAGGCATCTGAGCATGCACATGTACAAAGTACAGAACATGGAACAAAATCCAAATGCTACCAATAATCCATGAAACTCACTGTTGCCTTCAGCGCTTGAATTGCTAGATTCCTTTGGAACCCCATGGAAATGATAATTGCAACCATCTCTTCAGGAGGCTGGTTATCTAACCCTACAGCTCCTAATGCTGCTGCCCCACTGGAAGCAACTTCTCCAAATGCAGGTATGACCAACGGCTCAGCAAAGTCTGGAACAAAAAAATATTCATCAGTTCATTCTTTTGCCTCACTGAAGTGGAGAGTCAACAAGAAACACAAACAAACAACAAGCAGGACCTCAAAATCAGTCCTGAAATCAACGTAAGTTCATTTCGTGGGCATCATTTAGATGGGACTTAGATGTGTGGAAAGCCTTACAAAAACCAAAATGAATGTGCACATTACAAAATATCCAGCAGACTAGAATAACTTGGCACATGGTAGAAGTCAAACAACTGCAGGGAAGTAGCACAGATTGGTATGGAAGCAATGATGTCACCAGAATAACAGACAACCCAGAGCACAGATGTAAAATGAACTGATTCCATTCCTGAAAATGTCAGCTAAGCCCAAGTGAAACTCATTCCCCATTTACACAAGCAGCACAAAAGCCCATGGTGAAGCGTGAACTTGACCAAATCTGGAGTTTCCTGGTAAGGGAGTTCTCAGATATACCCAGTGCTGGATCTGTAGCCCAAACTTTGCATGGATGAAACACAGGACGTGGAGAACATCTAGCAGCCCTGTCCATCACTAGATAGCCCAGGTTCTAAGTACAGCATGAATGCTCTAGGCTGAGCTAGAGAAGGCTGATATGGAAGAAAAGCATCCAGACCACAGGATTCTTTGTACTTACACTTGATCACAAGTCAGCTTCCCCCTTAGCAGCACGGACCTAGCCAAAGGGTGGAAACACAGAGCTGGCCCACACCATTGGTGAGGACAGGAGGGTGTACTTCTGGTGTAGCTTAGTTTGTTGTCTTCTTCTAGGCAGAGGATACCACATAATGGTCAAGATCTGCACATCCCAGGAGCAGCTTAGGAAAATTCACTCACAACCTCCAGGTTTCCCAGGTGGGGAAGGGGGCCGTTGTTTCTCTGTCACACATTATAAAATTTCTACTGACTGCCAAAATACACAGCGAGGAACTGAGTTTAACTTACACCTTCCAGTCACTGACCTGGTTCTTCCATGTGTGCAATGATCCAGTTGAAAGCAACTTCAGCACCCAGGTTGCCTGTATAGTACACAGCTTTCCGACACGCTTCCAAAGGAAAGCCCATCTCTGCCAGTTGCATGACTGAAGACTCATCAATATCTAGGGCTACAAGAAAGGACCTTCTAAAATATAAAAGTCTCATTTCATCCACTGAATAATATGTCTTATTGCTATTCACGGTGCCACATATTACAGTACCTATCCCTTGGATTTGGTTTAGTACTTCAATAAACCCACAGCCATAAGTCTTGTACGGAGCATTACAGGAGCTGCTATGGACTTAAACGAGTTTACTTTCACAGATCATTAAACCTTGATGAACGACTACAGGACTTTATTTATTAAGAAATCTCACCGTTGGATTTCAAGGGGTGAGGAAGTCGGTGAACTTAGCTAGAAATGGCAGCCAAAAGCAAGCACCTCTCAAAGGCAGGATCTTGCAGGTTAGAGAAACAACAGCTGCCAGATCTATCAGTGTCCACTTGAACTGCATCTCTGAATGACAGATTTAAATTAAATCAGTGTCCAGAGGGAGCCAAGATCAGGCAGCTGTGACCCCCAGAACTGCAAGATCAGATGGAGGAGCAGCAGATGGAGGAGCAGCTCACATCCTGGCTACGCTGATGCTACTATAGACTCTTTTCAAAGAGAATCCTGCACACGTGGAAGTAAATGCTGAACCAGCACAGAAATCAGCTGTTATTTAGAAGCATGCAGGGCAACATTTCATGCATCTCTATAATGAGAAGCCATCAGCTGAGCAATAGCATGACAATTTTTTTAAGTAGCTGAAATACCAGTCTGAGAAAAATGAGATACATACACTCCATGAAATGGTTCGTCATACGATCTGAAAATTAAGAATAGGGAAAAAAAACAGGGAAAAGGACTTATATGAGGGTTAAGTAGATCCATATGTGAAAAACAACTCCATATTTTTAAAGTCATAGAAACATTCAACCTCACAGAGACAGGGCACACTCATCCTTACATCGCCAATGTTTTCATCATGAATTAAAGCAGTAATTTCTCTAACTTAGTTCAGAGCATAATGTCACTGGTACTAAAACCAGTAGGAAATAAAGCTGATGGTTGACCTAAGCAAGAATCTGTTTTGTAACAAATAAAGTACCATCAGCCATGCATTTACACTAAAACTAGGTCACTCCATTCAACAAGAGGGTAAGAAGGAATAGGCCTTTGTGAGAAACCTCTACAGATAAGGGATGAAATCAAAACCTTTAGAGAACTGAATTTTGCCATATCCTTGCTCTGCACACAATTTCAGGTACTGGTGTCCTTTCACCTACATACAGTTTGATATTATGCCACTTCTATTAAAAATATCCAAGCAAATGGGGCCATCATGTCATGAGAGTAGTTGCATTATTGGCTTCGTATTAAATACTGAGGCACCCAAACTTCAGTCACTTGGAGGAAATTGTAACAACCTGGGTCTAAGGTCACACTACAAAGGCATCATTTTACTTGCCATAAACCATTTTATTTTCCAGAGAAACCCAGGGAAGGAGGATATTCTAATATTCTTGTTTCTGAACTTTAGCATAAAAGGAACAGCATTTAAGGGGGAAAAAAACCACCAGCATAGCATGTTATTCACTCCTCTTTCTTTCTGCTCTAGAAATATTTTAGTTAGCTGTTTGACATCATGTCCTCGAGACAGAGCCCTTTTTAATGGGCTACACAGCCCCATATATCCAGAGAAGAGGACTATGCATGCATGGGCAGCTGCTAAGGGTCTAAAAATTCTTGTATTTTAAAAATTAATAAAATCTTTAATCTTAATCTATGCCTGGAAACCTGTTATCTTAAACTGTGGCCCCTTGTGCACTAAGTATTGTCCTGTGAATTAATCAGTTGTGCAGACATGGTGTGCTCGTTGTGCCACGTTGAACCAAAGTGCTTGGAATTCTGTAAGTAAAGTCTGTGACTAAGGAGAAGAGCATCTGCTCAGAACTGTAACACTAAAATCTTACATCAGTAATTGCAATAAAAGACAGGTTTTAAAATTCCTTCTGACCAGGATATACTGGACCATACACTGCGCACAACGGAGTACACAGGAACCAAGAAATGGATTCAGGTACAGGGCCTCCCAAACTACTTTATCACCAAGTTTTAGACAAAATTGAGTTCAAAACAACAGCAGTTTAGTAACACCTCTTATGCAAACTTAAGGATCAGATAGATTAATGCTCCATGCCACTTCTGACACCTGTCATGAGACCCAGGGCAGGACTCTGAAACCAAGTCCTTTGCACCAGACCCTGGGAAGTGAACAGTGACTTTACTGCAAAGGATTCATTATTTGGAGAGAGTCCAGAACAGCAGTATCAGTTATCAAACCTTCTAGAGGAAGGTGCCCCTGCCCATGGAACAGGGGTTGGAACTAGATGATCTTTAAGGTCCTTTCCGACCCAAACCAGCCTGTGATTCTATGATAAATCCTGAAAACATCAAAGCAGAAAAGCTGGAAGAACTGGGGCTGTCTAGTAGGGAGGAAAAAAAGGCTGTGGGGGTAACAGTCTTCACTGACAGAAGCACAGAGCTGCTTTTTTTGTTCACAGTCCCAAAATGTGAAGATTGAAGAGAATCCCTGCGTGCTAGAAGGAAAGGGGAGCACACGAGACAGGAGACAGTAAATACCTTTTGGGTCATCGGGAATGACAATGGGAGGAGCAATGTCTGGAAGTTCCTCCTCTCCTGGCTGGAGCCCCCTGGCCCGAAGGTGGCTGATATCCAGGAAATCTGGCATGTCTATAGAAACATCTGCAAAAGCAGAGAAACAGGCTAAGCTTGTGCACACAGCAAAATGACCCTGTGGTGTAACCTATGCCTTGAGAGAGGGGACTCTGATACTCAAGGTACAAGCACAGACAGGATTCTCTATCTGAAAACAGTTATTTGAGACATCTGGAACACTAAAACAATTTAACTAGGAGGTTGGATTACATGAAACTGTGTTTTAACTCCACAGACGTGATGGATTGGTTTGATTTGTCATAAAAGGGAAGCAGATTCAATTAGGATCTTCAAAGCACAAACTTAAGAGTTAAGTCAGGTCCCCATTATAGACCAAAGCATGTACACCTTATCAATTATCTTGGATAGAATGAAGAAAAGGTAAATATAAGAAGCACATACCAAGCTTTTTGGGTATCCAATCAAGGCCAAAGGTGAATTTCTTTATCTGCACCACTAAGTACTCAGGAAATGAAGCAAAACGGGAGGTCCTGGCAAGGACAAGAAATACAATTCTTTGAAACAAGGCAACAAAATCACATGGAGCACAGATTTCAGAACCTCATGCACACTGAGATGAGCTACTGCTAGTTGATAGGATGAAATTCTAAAATGTAGGTAAATAATTAAGCTACAGGCATTTAAAGTTCAAGCTCTTAACGAGACTGCATCACCTCTTGGAGGCTGACAGTTGAGAACAATTGATTTCCTGCTCAATTCATCATTACAACTCTTGTCAGGCTTGATCTGCACATCATATTTATGACATCCAATAATAATACAACACCAAAACCCACTGTGCTTTTGTCTGTTCCTCTCTGCATCATGTCCAGGTAGCAAGACAAGCACAGAGCACAGATTTTAACAGGCAGTCAGACACACACTTACTTAACTCCTGCAGATTTTGCTTGAAGGGCACTGCTCCAGAAATCCTCTACATTGCTGGGTTCAGAAAAGGCCTGCAGACATGCACTGAATGGGATCTTGGCACGGACAAGTTCTGGTGGAGGTCTCCTTGTAGCTTCTGCTTCTCGCCTCTTCAATTCATAGGCAATTAATTCATCTGAGAAATATGCACAACACTAATGGATATTGTCATGATTGTGCATTCCTCGCTAGGCTTATTTTTGCAAGTTTTACAAATGCAAAAAACTACTCAGTAATAAAACTTTTACATGGCTTTAACTAGGTATCAAATCTTTTTGTCTGCCCGGGGTTCAGGAGCTACACTTACAGACACATCTCTGTTTTGAAGGGGTTTGTTCATGGTGAAAACACAGAACTGGAAATGCCAGGCAACCACCAATGAAAACCTTTGCATGACAGTCAGAATCCTTTGTGAATAGTAACACCAACTACCCACTTTATCAGCTCAATCTGACTTGGAAAGTTATTGCTGTCTATCTCTGTCATCTGACTATCTGGACAGGACAGGATTATGTATGATCTAGAAAAAGTCCTGACACCAGCAAGCTGAGCAGTGCCATAGGTCAATTTATACACTAATCTATCTTCTGAGTCATTACCTGGGAATAACATGCTCTTTTATAAGCAACAGAATCATTACTGAAACCGATGAACAAGATTGCAAAGTTATCCTAAACTTATTGTCCAGTTCAAGGAGCTGTGGGCTAGGTGAAAAGCAATAGGTAGACTCCTCAGCTTTGTGCTACTTCAAAAGATCTCATCAAACAATCAAAATAATTCCCTCTGGCTAAAATGTATTTTCCATATTGAGTCTATGTATGAAACCAGAGGCACATCCCTCTTCAAGTGTTTCTGTGACGTCCCCTTCACTTCTACCTCAAGCACACACTTATTGTTAGTCTGCAAGACTCTTCACCACTGATTGCAGGGGCAACCATGATTTGTCAGTGCCTCTCCTGCTTCTAAGTTTTCAAGCCTCCTCAGCCATTATCTCCTTTAAAAACAAGTGTCCTTTTCCAGACAGCTCGTAAGCATCAAAAAGCCACTCCTGTTTATTAAATCAACATGCAGTGCTTCATCTTCCTTCCCTAAAGGATATCCAAATTGTGTATTTTGACTTTATAGATGACAAATCTGTCTTATACCCCTATTGTCTATTATCATATTAAGTCTTATCATCTGCTGCTAACAAACACAAAGCCAATTCAGGGTTTTTTTGTTGGTTGGGGTTTTGGGGGTTGGTATTTATTAGCTAGTGTGTTCGGTTCCTTTTTTTATAATGAAGTTAGTTTATAAACCATTGCACTGTCCAGGACACAGGAGATTCATTCCTAATGGGGATCTTTGGGCACACACATGACCCCCCCTACCCCCGCAACACACACACGAACGAAGGTGAACACGTTGTGCTACAGGTGATGTGGTACATCCCTGGGTCAAACACAGCAGTTTCTTTCTTTACCTTTGTTTGTTGCTGCCTCCATGGCAACAGGTAACTGCATGATGTAGTCCACCCTCTCGGTGTAGCGGACCTTTCTGGACTGGCAGCACTGTGTGCGCTCCTCCACCACGAACCGGAACACATCACTCGGGTTTTCTGAACCCACAGGGTTCCTCTGAAAGGGATATG
This sequence comes from Empidonax traillii, assembly GCF_003031625.1. Classification (NCBI taxonomy): domain Eukaryota; kingdom Metazoa; phylum Chordata; class Aves; order Passeriformes; family Tyrannidae; genus Empidonax; species Empidonax traillii. The sequence goes on along the minus strand of NW_020955598.1, from coordinate 393,734 downwards.
TGACCCAATCACTTTTGTGATGATCATTAAAAGGACCAGACAACCCAAAGGCTGCTGGTTCTTTTATGGCAAGCACAAAGACACCCATCTAGCACCCGGATCTGGCAGCTCAGCTTGCGCTGGATTGCAAAAATCTTGCACCCACAGAGAATCAGCTGAAGTCCACAATGTCTGCACCCACAGCAGCATCTTTTTACACAGGAACTTGTAGAGCATATACTTAATGAACCTGACTGAGTCAAGGTGAACAGAAGAAGGCAGGGAAGGGGCAGGTTACAATAAAGACAGAAAGCTCAGGTAAATAACACAGAGCATCCTTTCAGCAAACAGAATTGCTCCCACCACTCTGAATCTGCACTGAAACAGAACAAGCAACTTGTAGTTCATTATCCAGACGGGAAGGTCAAACAAATAATATACCTCCTCTTTGCTGTTCATGTTAATGCCTGTTATCAGGCAAGAAGCAGAGAAGTGTCTTCTAACCACCCTATAATCAGTACATGCATTTTGGGACGTGGAGCATTATGCATGCAAATGTGAGTAACTTCATCTAGAGACTGTAACACATGAATAAACACCCTCGATTCTCGGGGAAAATGGGAAAACGAGGGAGGAAGGGTAGACAAGAAATGCTTTACATCAAAACTGCATGTATTTGTAAATTCCTTTTCAGGAAGACAGCATTAAGATTCACAGTACGGTTCTTATACACACAGCACTGAGCTGGAGCCCAGTGGAACTTAAGGTTTTATACTGAAATATTCATCTGACAAACAGTTACTTTGTTTTCAGCAGGGGAGTCCTTCCTCCCGTGATTCAGTGATGTACAGCTGGGGTTTTTTAAAGAGCTGGACAGGATAATTAATTTTCTCCCAATGATTATATGAACTTGGAATAATAATAATAATAATAATAATAATAATAATAATAATAATAATAATAATAATAATAATAATAATAATAATAATAATACCCAGTTCAATAATATTCCATGACAGACTTCAAAATGGTAAGCAAACAAATAGCATGTAACCATAACACAAACAGCAATTTAAGAGGTCACATATGTTTATAAATCTTGACTTCTTTATCTCTCTTTAAATGTCTTACAGTTGCTATCAGCAGCATTGACCCTGTGCATGGTCATAGCAAGAGTCTGAATCAAAGAAACAACTGTGTCTAAACCAAAATTCATTTCCATTAGTGCCATTTTCTACATATCCAAGGCCTAATACACTATAATTAAAAAATTAGACCCTCATATAATGGATTTGACATAATTTTCTAATTTAACCAAGGAAAAAAAGCAGTAATTGGGATTTTCTCACCTCTACTAGATTTATAAGATGTAGGAAAAATTCCTGTGCGTCTTGTTGTCGATTAGAGGAAAATTCTGGGTGGCCTTTACTTATAAAAGCCTTAAACATTCTGGGAGATATTCCGTTGCGTTGAGGCTAAATAAAACAAAGGGAAAAATTTTAAAGAAATATTTTTATTCAACCCTGGACCAAATACCCCAAAGTCACTCCACTAGATCTATCTATGGCCCATTTCTACCACTAGAGAAATGATACTTTCCATTTCATCTAGTTTTCCATTTTAATAGAAATAGGAAGGACCCTGAAACATGATTTGGAGGTTTTAGAGTCTTTCAGTAGGAAACTACCCTAAATCAGAAAATCTCAGAGAGTCCTAGTTTTGACTTTCTCATCCTCTATGCTAGTTTAGGAAGACTCCCCAACCATTCCAGATCCTCAAGACAACACTAGCTATTTTGCCATTTAAGTAACACTTTTGAAGGGGTCAGAATCTTTTACTCAGATTTGCTCTCATCCTCCATGAAACCAAATAATTTTCAAGGCCATCCAAGCAAAATTTTAATTCTCACAGGTTGTTAAAAACTCAGTCAATCTCATTCATTACTAGAGTTGCACTATCACACCAACATAAAAATAGAAAAAGCAGCATGAAATGGAAGGCACAAAAATGCACACTAAAAGAGCAAAATTTTATTCTTTGTTTTAACAGCATAGAATATTCCGAAAACCAATGAAACCAGTGGGAGATTCTCCATTTTAATTCTTTTTTAATTTCTGGCAGTACACCAGCCACCACATTAGCCCAAGATGCTCCTTAAAGGCTCTTGTCAAGAGACAGAGTCTCAGCATTGCTTGGACAAAGAGATGTCCTAGGGATTTCAGAATTTTGGGTTATGTTTGCTTCAGTGTCCTCAACTGCCTTCCATCAAAACTAGGACTGGGGAGAGAAATGCATAAACCAGCTCACATTACTATATACCAGGCTTCTTCCTGTGCCAGAAGCAGGATTGTGGCAACTCCTCCTGCTGTAAAATGCAGTGAGTTTGGAATCAAGCCTCGTTTACACCTCTACACTTCGAACAGGAAGAAGAGAAACATGCTATGTGTGACAGTCTATAAAACAGGATGGAACCCTTTCCACCTCAAGGACACAAGAAACCACCCCAAAGCTAAAGCTCTAAGCAGAAAATCAAGTAGTAGCTGATGACCCTTTAGGCTTTCAGCCTCTTTTTAATGTTATAGTGGGGCCAAGAAAAATGCTGCCATTTCCAGGCTAAACCCCTGTGGTGAAAAATTTCAACTCCACAGTACCACGAATATTTATAGAATACCTGGCATACTTTCCCCATCAACAGTTGCAAAACAGTTTAGCTAAATATAGATTGTGCTGGACCACTGCAGATCTCATATGAATGCTTCTACAAGCAACAACTCCCCAAAACTTTGGGTGAGTTCCAAAGGCTCAGAAAGCTAGAGAACTTCTCTGCATACAGGAAGGGGGGGGGGGGAGGAAAGGAAAAAAATAAAATGAATAATTGATTTTATAGACACAAAGCAGAATCACTTGAAAACACTGAAGGCCTAAAATTCTATCCAGTTATATTTATTAAAAAAGTCATCACAACTCTCTGAAAGACAAAATAATATCCCAATATATACCAACATTACTGGTGGGGGCAGGAAGGCACCAGAAAAAAAAAAAGCATTTCCAAGCTTAAAAAAAACATGGATTCACATTTCCAGAGTGAAGGAATGGAGAAAATATCTATACCTGATTTTTTAAAAATAAATCTTCAACACAACAAGGAACAAAAGCTGTAAAAGCTGTTTCAAATCCTAATATCTGCTATGAATTGCTTGATAAGGAAGTCATTTGAGGCACGTAACTTCAACTTTATTAAACTGCACTTATGAACAACACAAGCACTGTTAAATGCCAGTAGATGCCTACTATAATTTAACAGAGTTTTATACCATCTGTCATTACAAAGTTCTCAGTATCTCATTGCCAGTAGTGGGTGCAGGGCTAAACATGGAGGTGTAGCTTTATTTGAAGGATTCGGGTCCCTGAACTTCCAGCACATTATTCTTCATTCACATCCTGTGTGTGTTTAGCAAAGCAGGTCAATCAGTACACATAATTCAATGTATGGTGAAATCTGTTCCACTATTCCTCAGTCCCAGGGGTGGGTTGATAAGTTTTGACAAGCAGGATTCATTATTTGTTGTTCCAAAACAATGAATAGCTACTGTACAAACCAAGGAGACACAGGACTTTCAGATCATGTAAACTACTCTGTATCAGATGCTCTACCTGTCCAAAATCTCACTGGCATTCTGATTTCAGGAGAAATTCCTATATTAATAATTGATAGATGAAGGTAGAGGAAAACATCTATTTCCATGGAAACTATCATCATGGCTCTGTGGCAGAAACATGCATCACTTCTGTGGCTCTGCACGGCCCCTCCATCTACATGAAAACCTCCAGCACCACTTAATCCTGCAGTACCTAGACAGAAATCAGGTGTAATATTGTCAGACCCTTCCTGGAAAGAGTTCTTTAGCTCTTTATACTTCTTTCTGAAGTCTACAGAGGGTTTAGAAGCTTGCTTCCAAATATTCAGGACTCTCTGGATTTTTTTTGTTCCTCAGAGAAGATAAACATTGGTTGCCAGCTCTGTGAACATTTGCACTCATCACTGGAGCAGCAGAATACTTTATTAGCAGAACCAATGCTTGCTTTAATGTGCTGCACAAATAGAGCCTGACTAATATATCCCTGACTGGTATCCTGCACATTCCACCTTGCTGGACCCACACGTGTTCTTCAATGCCCAGCACCTGTTCCCTTTTCTCAGGATATCACTTTTACCTCGTTACCAAGCTGTACAAACTCAGGCAAATACCTTGTGTTCTTCTTTCATCACCTGCTCAATAAGCTCAGATTTCATGGGTGGCTTAGAGTATTGGCCTGAAAGGAGGCCGTGTCCCAACTTTGCCCTGTAAGGAAGAAGGTGGGGTGGAAACAAATATGTGAGAAAAACAGAGAAGGAGAGAAGACTTTTATTTCAAGCAAAAAAGAAGCTTGCTGCTTTGGAAACGAAACATCATCACCTGCAACTAAGTGGGGAAATCTTTCCATTCTGCCTTGTGTCATGTCTCACTTTCAAGCCCATGAAAAGGTGTTCTTTTGCCCTGCCATTAAGCTATTTAGATTCTATTTAAGTTGACCAAGTAAATAACTGAGAAAACTTACATCTGAGTGTTGAAATCTTGTGTTGGATCAAGAGGAGAGTAGTCAAATATTCGTGGAAGATTTCCCACATACCTGGGCAGAAAGAACAAAGCAGCAACGCTCAAATACTGCAGCTTAATGATTCAATCTATCCTTGGTGAGTGCTTCTATCATGCAAAAATAATGGTAAAGAAATTAGGAAACAGATATTGAGGTTTTACTTAGAAGCTTCTAGATATAAAGGATATGGCAGTCTTGATCATCTGGAATTTAAGTTCCATTCCTTGATCTTGAAATAGCTGCACCATGGTGTTGCTCAAAAACACAGAGCTGAGTTGAGAACCAAGGTACTTGCTACTCCTAACCAACATAAGCAAATAAATTCAAATTTGTATCAGGACCAAAACATGTAAAGAGAGTGTTCCTATTGAGATTCTTCAGAGGAACCATTCTGACACAGAATATACATAGTTCTAGCCAATCTGTTGGAAAGCAAAGCTTTTAGCAGCACACTGAGCACAAATAAAAGCAGGCTAGGTAGATATGGCCATGCTGAAAGAATACACCTGATTTCTGCCTGGACCCTCTTCCAAAGATCTCCACTACTTTGTTGATTCTAAGTGCTCCAGGTAAATCCAAGGCCCATGTTGTGGAAAATTACCTTCCTTGATAAAACTTATTTTGATATTTATCAGCAATGGAGGTAGAAGAGCTGGAACTTAATGAATCTACAGACTGTACTCCATATGGCCAACAAAGTAAGCAAACACAAGTTTTCTTCCTCTTCTTCTCCAGAAGGCAATTTTAACACGAAAATCTGGCAGGCTTTCCGAAATCTAAAAGCTTTACTTCTAGCACATGCACTACTGGTGCTGTGGAAGGAAAGGGCACTCTGAATTTTACTTCAAACCACAGACAACTGTCCTTTATGAAAAGGTTTCTCTCCTTGGAGTGATGTGTTCAGTTTTGGTCACCAGGAGTATTTCATATTCTTCTATTGTGCTTTTGTCCTCTTAATTATTCAGTGGAAGAACAGGTTTACACTACCGTTTTCATGATTTCAAAAATTTTAATTAAAATATGCCTTTGACAGTTTCCCTCCTTAGCCAGACCTGTGTTCAACAGGTGCATTGTTTTCCACTGGAATGGATCAATATTAACATGTTTGGGCCAGTTTTTTGCACAAATCACACTTGAACAACTGTCTCCTGCAGTGATACAAAGGCATGGACCCAGGACAAAACCCCTAATGTGATACTGATGATACCAAGATAAATAAGGATCTGTGCATATGTATATAAGCAGCAGAGATAGAGACATCAAATTTACAAGGTGGCACATGATTTCCCACCACTTAAGCTAAGTCAGTAAGTTCTGGTTTCAAAGGCAGATTGGCAGATTGTTCCAACCTTTTCCAGACCAAGAAAATCACCAAATCCTCTAAGCAGCCACTGAACTAACTGAAAGAGGCCTGTTTGCGGGGGGGACAAAAATTAAAGCACCATTTTTCTTAGAAAAACAACAAACTGAGCAATGCAGCAGCAAGTGACAAGAACTGGTGTGAGGCTACTTACGCTCGCTGGAACTCTGGGATGCTGAAAATGGCTTGCATGACAGCATTGAGGTAGCAGCTATTTCCCAGGTTCTTTATGCCAGTGTATCCTGGGCCATACATGGGCTTGAGTTTCACGCCAGCTTCCTGAATCACTTCCCATTCTGAGACTCTTGGCTTTATATCATTATCTCTCAGCCCGTTCTCTGTCTGAAAGCAACAAGATTTTCTTTTTAATCTGTTTAGCTTCTGCGACAATTATGTTGCTGCCATCATCACCAGCAACTTTGTGATCTGTACTCCAAAAAAAAAGGAAAAGCCAAATTAATGGGCAAAAGGAGGTAAATGCTGCGTGTAAGGGAGAATATGAGGGACAGAAAGCTGGCAGCTTGTTCCTCCTCAGCTCTTTACCACAGACCACTGGCTCCTCGAGTGTTCCCAGCTGGGACCTCAAATCTCAGCTGGGAGTTTCACTTCTCTCAGGGCTGTGACCTCAAGCCCCAGCATCAAACACAGCTGTTTGTGTTTTTTTTTTTTTTCAGATTTTCTACTCCACTTGTAATGGCCAGGAATAGCTGCTGCTGTAGGAACTGGTCCTCACAACAAACCACACGAAAATCTGCAGATCCAAGAACTCGTCCCTTCTTTCAAATGGGAAAAGCCCAAATTTGTGGCACTGAAGTTTCTCTCCTTTTCAGCTCAGCCTTCAGCCTGTAGGTACAGGTCACTGCAGTGTCATTCACTGCTGGCACTACTGTGTCACTTCTCTAAGAATGGTTCAGACTGGAGGCAAAGCCTTTGCAACAGCTGAGACTAAGTTTTTGAGGTTGATGAGTAAAACGGGTTTTCCAGAAAGATCACTGGATAAAAGAAACTTATTATTCATTATACTGGCGAGGACATCAGTACACCAAAATTATTATTAGTACCACAAAGGTTTTTGAAACTAAAGTGTAACTCTTCTCTCTCATTTCAGTTACTGTTAGTTTTCTCCCCCCTTGGACAATGAAATACACTACACCAGTGTCAGGTTTGTTCATTTTTAGCAGTTCAGGTTCTCAGGTAGTGATATTAGGTTACGTGCTTGAGTGAAAAAAAAATCAAAAACAAAAAGCAAACGACAAAACCCCCAACATAACAACAACCCCCCCACCTGCCTCTCTAACCATATCATATTCTGACTTCTTACGTAACTGAAACAGAACTGAAATCAACATCCACTAAGATACAAATTATAGGAGGTACTTCTTCACTAATACAGACACAAACACATGTTCAGGAACAGGACCCTTTTTTCCCCAGTCCCTCTCAACTATATCTCACCCTAGACCAAACTGTTTTCTAGACTTGAATGTCTTTTTTTTTTTCATTTTTCATTTGCATTTGCATTTCATTTTCATTTCATTTTCATTTGCATTTCTTAACAAAACCTAAGCTGAGATTTACATAAAGAACTTGCAGCCACTTTTTAACTTATCCATTGCTTAGCCTCTTTTTGCTTAAGACTTGTATCTGTTTACATATGCAACAGGCTTTCCTTCCCTCACTGTCATTAAGGGTTCTAGACACTCTTCTCTAGTTGAATGAGGTTTTTCATCTTGAAGGCAAATGGTACATAACACAGGAGAAGTGAAAAATGAAAACTAGAGAACACAAGGACCTCTTTGGGAAGGAACCTTTTGGATTTGAGAGTAATGGTTCCCTTGGATCTCAGACAATAAAACACAAACTGGTCGGCTGAACTTTACACAACTCAATACTATAACACGGAAGGAATCACACAAACAAGCTACAAGTGCCATTCTTCTCTTTCTCTCCCACCCCCAACTGCAAGTAAACAACAAACCAAATAAAAGATGGATTTCCTACCACTTGCATCTGCAGCATATCAATCCCAAAGTGTGCCAAATGCTTTGCTATGTGCGGATCTAAGACCGGCTCCTCTTCATCAAAGGAATAGACATCTACAAAAGTAGAGAGAAAGCAAAGGATCAGATGATTTCCCCTTCTCTTTGTCTACCACAGGGCTGCCTACATAAGATGCCTTGTTCATACTATCCAGGTTTGGTTATGGCCAGCAGAAAAGTGCACAGACAACCACATGGCTCAGTAGGTACCTTAAATGCTCTCAACACAATCACCTCAAGTGCTTTCCTCAAAAGCAATCACAGGCCTTCACAGTGTTAAAACTTAAAAATATTTATTGTGATCATAGTATTGCCCCTCCCCCAAAAGAGACATTTGTAAGGAAAACATGGAACAAGGCGTGCAAAGTTCTCAGATATATGACCAATCCACATTTTGAACACGACAATGAGAGATTCTGAATTTTTGTAGAGCTGCTAGATACAAACAGACACACCAAAAATGTGAGTACATTAGGCCACCTGACTACTAGCAAAAGTATTTTAATTTCTAGCACAGTTTAAGAAATCCATTTATGCTCTTTTCCCATAGAGATGCAAGGAGAACAGAGAAATTCTTTATTAGAAAGAAAGAGGTGTTTTTTTGGAATGGACTCCGTTGAATTGGACTTTGAAGATTAATTTAATCTTGCAGTTAAGGAGAAAGAACAATTCTATGAGTGAGGTGTCTTGCTTAATCGTATGGGAGATCTAGATTTCAGTTCTAGCTCTGATAGCCCCTTAAGGCCTTAAGTAAAAGCTCATAAACATTCTGGCAAGGCAAAGTTCACACTGTAGAGGAAAGCAATATATCTAATGATGATATTTTCAATATGAAACCAAGTTTAATAAATTCAACAGAAGGACAAAAGAGATGAGAGAGAAAACCCCATTTTTTAGTGTATACCAAATAAGTCTTATGCTGATGCTGAGATCAGAGCAGGTTTCACCTACTTGAGCAAATAAGGATAAAGCTTCAGGCATCAGAAAGAAATAGTGTAAAACAAGCACTAGTAAGACTTGACCAGACCTTCCATCTTTTCTCTTCTCAAGTCTCTTCCTCTCTATTAAATGACTACTCCACTGCTTTGGTCTCTCTTCGTACCAAAATCTAGAATTCCTCTGCCAATCTGCCTGCATTTCTCTGAGGCAAGTTTCCTTCATGCCTGGCAGAGTTTCTCACAGTGACCTTGTTCCACAATGCCAGATCTGGGCTGACAGAGAAAACTTAGCCAGGGGAAAGATGAAACAAACTCAGGAGAAGATATCAGGAACCCAGATAAAGTCTGCTCACAGCACAAATATCAGCTTCTGAAAGGTCCTTACCCTGGCCTCTCTGGCAGCTACAGACTCAGCTCATCCCCTTTGTAAGGCTTTCACAAAGGGCAGTCTCACTGAAGTCTGCCAGTACCCAACCCACACAGAAAGGAGAGACTGAAGCTTAGCCAAGAACTCAAAGCCATAATGCACCTTTTAAAATCGACCAGCCTTATGAAAAACATTAATACTCTCAACCTATTAATACTCTCTACCAGCAGACACTCTAATAATGTTGGTCCCAATGACCTTCCTGGCATGTGTGTGGCTGGAGCTGCCCATCTGCTGGAATTCCACTGTGTGGTAGCAAACGTGCCCAGAAAACATGACTGTTCATCCACACACAAGACATCACAACATTCCCATAGTATTCTGGTGAGGTCACAGCGCAGCCAAAAGTTCAAACACCTAATGGAGTGAGATTACACAGCAACTGAACTTGGGTGACTGCTTTCTATATGGAAGTTTTAATATTGTTTTCCCTCTGCTCTGACAACTGCAGGGAGCAGTCCACTGGGACTACTGACCCAAAGCAGCAGGAATGGAGCAAATGACTAATCTTTTGCTCAAGCCCAGCTTGTGTCATATCCTTTAGTACTTTCTGCTGTGTAATGTATTTTCATGGGAGAAAGATATAATTTACTTTTCAAGAGATCAAGGAAAGAAGAAGAGAGTCACCAAACAGAGGTCTGCAGTGCTGTCATATAGACTTTGGTAGATGAGGAATGTAGACAAGTCAGCAAATGTGACACACAAAAGGCTGGTATCATTAAAGTGAGAAAGAGGAAAAAGGGGGGAACATAAGGGGAAAAAAATCCCACCAAGACAGATCTGAGAGAGAGAACACAGAATTTTGTTAAACAGGGAATAATCACTATGATTCCTGTTATTGTAAGAAAAGAAAAAACCCAACGCTACCTGTACTTCCTTTTCTTTGACAGCTCAAGATTTACACCTGTTCTGGTTGTGTAGACATCAATCCTTCCCACTGAACCAATAACAGGCAATGTCAGCACTCTCCCTGTGGAAACAAGTTGCTCAGGGTCCCCCCAGAATTATCTGACAATTGCTGACATTAGCACCCACAAAGGAACTCATTCAAGTACCTGCCACATAGGGCTTCCCCCTGCCAATCCCCCATCCCATGCCTTCATCTATTTCCAAACAAGCACCCTCACAGTGACTTGAAATCTAATGGCACTGTCACCAGAGCCAGCAGGTAGCACAGTCTGCCCAGTGGTGCTCAACCCACTGAGGCAATCAACTTGTCTGACTCTCTGGTGCATCCTGTCCAAGGTACAAGAGCAGAAAAGAGAAGTTTGGTTCAATTTCTGCCCCGATCCCAGGTGTGACAGAATGTTACAAAACGGGGCTAACTGCCTCAGAAATCTTTCACAATGTGCACAGCACAGACTTCTCAGGGCAAGACAAAGAGCTCTCCTCTGTGCACAGGCAGAGGCATCACCTCTTTCTCTTTCCTACTGGTGTGAAAAAGGAATAATTTATGTCAGGAGAGGGACTAATGCTTATTACTCCTCTACCATCACCTCTTCACCTCTAGCCCAGGGAAGCAGAAAACAGACAGACTCTGAGTCACAATCAGCCACGGAGCCTCTTTCCTGAAGCTCATCTGTCACCCAGCCCTGTCGAGGGGTTATGAGTACCACGGAAATACAGCTCATAGACAGAATAATTGCTGAAAAGGAAACAGGGAAGGCTGGGGGAGGGAAATCTTTTCTATATGGAAACCAAGTAAACATCAACCAGAAGAACAAAGGTCTGTGGAGAACAGCTGGTGCCCCTCATTCAGAGGGAAGGATGACAGCCTGTCCTTTGTTATCCCAAAGGCCACATAAGAGGAAGTAGCTGATCAGTGGGAGGCACAAGGACAGCAGCCATAAGGAAACAAGTACTGCTGCTGAAGATGAGAAATAAAAGAGGGGGAAAAAAACTTGAAAAAAACACTCAAGAATACGCTGTTTCTTTTGTAGATGCAGTTGAAACCTTCAAATCCTAAACACCCTCAATAACTGAGATTTGGATAGAAATCATCCAAGGTCAGGCTCATGCAAGGAAATATTATTCCATCTGGGAGAGAAAAGAACAAATTTTGTTTAATGTTTCTCTGGCACAGCTGGTTGAATCTGACTTCAGTCTCCTTCCCCTGGCACTGAAAAAAACTCAGAAAAACTCTCAAATGATTCTTTTTGAAAAAAGGGGCTGCTCTAAACAGCTATTTTTCATTTCTGTAGTCATGAGGACTAAAACCAAAATATAATCATGCTATGAGTTCTTCCATTTTTACTTCTCCATACAGCTGCAGCAAAACATCTCTTTGCTTACGACTTTTTCAGCTTCTCACATTTTTATTCCATCTAATCCTCACATGCCATAATCCCCTCTGCAGCAACACTGCAGAACATCACACTTGGAGAATATGCAAACAAGGATACAACTACAGCTTTTTTTTCTCTCTCAAAATCTTGAGGCATTTTACAATTGAGCATCTCATCATCCCCCTGAAGATGAGCGTTCATTAGGCTGTTTCAGCAACATTTTGTTCAGTGAGAAAAAAGAGCAGTTTCCAGTTTTAATTAAAAAACCCCAAACATGCTGTCACAAGCAGACTTTTCTGAATTTATAAACTCTTTACCCTGCTTTTGTTTCTTTGTTATATGAGATTGAACCATTTGCCCTAGCAAATGTAGCAGAACTAAAAACAAATAGTTTCTCCACTGTTGTTTCAAAACAAAACCATTCTTCTATCATAAGTGTACTATTATACAAATTTAAAAAAAAAAAAAGTGTTTACACAAAATATAAAACAGGAAAAGAAGAGCTTTCTCTGAATGGAGTGTGTGTTGGTCCCCCTAATCAAGACTTAGACTTACAGGATTTCCCTTCCATACCACACTTTCAAACATTTGCACCAGAAGCGCAAACCCTCCTGGTAGTAGATATACACTGTTAGCCTCATGCACAACAGATACCTCACGTCAAAACATGCCACGTGGCTGACCTGCTCCATCAGGAGTGATGGTTCCCAACTTCACTGCCAGGGGATAACCCGTCTCCTTGTAGTGCTCCAAGGCGTGCCCGTTGCCCCCACTGCCATCGAAGAACCACCTCCCGCACAGCACAGAACCGTCTGTCAGGTTCAGCCACAGATTCTCCCGCAGGTCACACTTGGAGCACTTCCAACCACTGCGAGAGGAAACGGGAAGAAACCGCAGAAATGTGTCCTGTGTTTCCCATTGTGGCAGGTCAAACCAACCCACTCACCCAGCCCGGGGTCAGGCAAGGGAAACGTGGGCCGAGTTCCTGGCTTTAATTACCCCGGACTGGACGAGAGACCCTACAAGGAACAAACCTTATCACCCTCACCTGGGGGGAATCCTAACACCATTGTCTAACTGCACAAGTGTTTTGGCGTGTTTAGATGCCTGTAGCTCTTCTTCCCAGGAGTCGGGTTCCTGCTTCCTGTAGGGCGATTTTGCACTGAGGAGCGCGTCACAAGCTATCGTCACCTGGAAGACAAATGTAAGTCAATCAAAACCTAACACAGTTCAGTGACTGGACAGAACTTGGCATTCAGCCTATTGCTAACCACATACAGAACTGGTTATCATTAAGGCTATTTATACATTCAAATATGCATCTAATCTTTTAGGGTGCTGTTGTTATTTTAGCAGGAGAGTAAGCACATGTACTATGTGAGCTTTCCCAGGACAAGCTGGCACCATAAGGGAAGGAATACAAGAGGTAAAGGAAATCCAAGAAACAAGGACAACTTATAAAAGTTGTTAAGAAAGATCTTTATGTCCAAACAAGCACCACACATAAGAAAACAAAGCACCATCTTGGTAAAAACAGAAATAGGAAACAATTCCTATGACCGCTTCCACACACTCACTGACCAGTGCTGGTAACTCTTCTATATTGGGTAATGAGATTTCATAGTGATCAGGAAATATGACAAGTTTTGCTTCATCTTCATATTCAAAGTCCTCACTGTTGAGATCACTGTTTGTCTCTAGATCTGGAAAACAAGATGGGGAATGTTAGGAGACTGCCCCGCGACCGAGGTTCCGAAATTGTGGCAGGGGTACCACTATAAGCACTGCTTGCCTGGCATCAGCCTGCACGTTCACACTGTCAGTAGCGTCTTCTGGCTAGAAATGTTTGTGAAATCCTGGTCTGAACTGATATCTGACCATTCTGCATGAGGACGTACTGAGGACAAAAACTTCCACTTAATGTCATCCCCAGTCACAGACACAGTTGATTTGTCTCCTCCCCAGGTGCTGCCCTGTTGCAGACATCATATTCCACCAAAGCAGCTAACAAAATTCTGCTCATCTGGGACGGAAATCAGGGTGTAATACTGCTGTGTCTTTTACCCAGGACCTTGAAATGCTCTCCAGTATGGAGACCAGAGCACACTACACATGCCCGAATTGCAGAGCACAAATAAATAAAGAGCACCCCATATTTTCCAGATCACAGACCTGGCTGAAATGTGCTATGGCTCCCATCCATCTTGGATCTGCATCCTTTCTGCCCATGAACATGTCCCTGTCTAGAAGCATTCCTGCATCTTATCCAAAGTCTCAAATCACTACAGCAAGTACAGTGACACTAACATTATCCCTCTCCACTCCTTAACCACTGTAACTATAAGTTTGAAAAGCATGCCTTAACTGCTAAAGCTTTCTTTTGAAGACCAAGCCTTCCACAGTGTTTGTCTACATTCTATCACTGTAAGAATTATTTTTTTGCTTAAATATGAGCTTTGATCATGCAACATCAGCTGCAATGCTTGTCCAGAAATATGTGGACCCAGAGAAGAGCCAGGAGGGAACTAAGTGGATAGTGTTTGTATCTCTATCTTCATGAAAAAAATATAATTATTAATTAACATATTTATCACACAGTGACAAGACTGAGTTAAAATCTTGTTCAGTTCTTTCCAGGACAAATGAAAAATTTTAGACCAAACATGTACATATTGTGTCAGACTTTTAAAAAAATTCAACTGCAAGAATATGCCAGATGACAACGGGGTCTTCTGGATCCTTCTCCAGGATCTACTGTATTCTGATGTATCAGACAGTCGCTGATAGAATAAAGCTCAACCATAAATGAGATGCATTAGTGGTAGCCAAAACTGGCTCTTATCTTCATTCCAAGTACATGCATATCCTTAATGAGTCCCTCAACACTAACAGAGTATTGGCAGCAACCACTGCACCCCTGGGAATGCCTGAAATCTCAACTGTATGTTTGAGAGAAGTGAGAATGACAGAAGCCAGACACAGAAAATTAAGCTCTCCATTTACCCAGAGCGCAGTAACAGACTGAACAACCCCAATGATAAAACAAGTATCAAAAGATATTTTAACTTGACCTCCTGAGAGGAACATCGATTCTTGGCTCACCTGCTGCACCAGCCAGTCCTGAGGGGTGACAACACCCACTGTCAGTGACTTCCAGCAGCACAACCTCTCTCCCTCTCTCAGCAGCCACCAACAAAAGCCCCTTCTCATCAGCTCAATACAGACACAAAAGCAAGAACTTTTTCTCATACCGAAAGCATTACATTTATACAGAAAATATTAATTCATTAGTAATTCCACAAATCACGCACTTTTCATAATGAGCCATTCTCCTACTGAAGCATAATAGAGATGACCAGAAATCTCACTTAACTCCAGGCTTCTTTCACAGGTTGTATTAGAGCCCTGTGTCTGATAAATGAGCCAATCTCCACAGGTGCAATCTGTGGTTGCTCTTTTGCTCTAAGCAAAGAAAATTAGTATCTCCAAGCTCATGATACACATGGCAACACATCACAGAGAATTTTCACATAATGCCCAGAAATTTGGTGGTGACCAGCACAGCAAAACCAGAAGTACTGACCGTCTTCTAAACAGGACAATGGATAAAAACTCAGCGTGTGTTCAGCCAGGTTTGCAGGCAGCAAATGCCTCTTCCAGGGCTGTGGTCATACACTGTCTCAGCCACCAGAGGGAACCTGGAGCCAGCTCACTGCTGGGATCTGTGCAATAGTGTAAGACCCGCCGGTATCTTCATCTCCTTGAGATACTGACATTGAGTTTAGAGTATTTACAATCTGCTGTACAGGAACAGCAATGGCACTGCTGCCTCTGTTCAAAATTCTGCATGCAAACACTGCAGCGCATCTCACAACATCCAGGGAGCAGAGACTTCACTGCTGCTGACCTGACCTGCATTTGAACCAGTGATCCAGGGATGAAAGGCTGAGTATCCTATTAGCAATCATCTGCTGCCACCTAAGGACTTCACATGCTTGGGAGTATCAGCCTTCTGTGTGCAACGGGTAGGGAAGGGAAGCTCCTTTTTACCCTTTCAGGCTTCACGCCATTCACGTCAGCAGAAAAGCAGAAAACAAGTGTTCCATCAGCACGGAACTCTGGATGTGTGACACTCCAGTTTGGCGGCATCACACGCCTTATTTTAAAGAAGGAGCCACACGGCTTCATAACAGTCCCAGGAAACATAATGAGGATTTCACTGACTTTTGAAGGTGACCACATCAACCTGGTGCACTTCCACCCACACACCTACTCCCTCTGATAGGAATTAAAAGGGACTGCCAGTGCTTTCTGATAATTATCAGTCTGAAGACAGTTTCTCAGGGTCCAGACCCCGGTATATGAGAATGGAAAGGACTTCTAAGGTCACTGACAGAAATCCCTTGATACAGCAGATGACCATACAAACTAATCCCTTTGGCTGATGGTCAGGGAGACCCCTAAAGGATGTTAGTTGAAAACCCCCAAATAACTACTTGTATATTTAAATCTTGGCCTGTGTGTGCTGAGAGCCATAGTGGTTAAGTTCAGTAGAAAGTTCTACCTGCATTATATTTTCTGTGCCTGTGCAAGGGCCAGCATGGCTGAGAAAGCATGAGGATAGATATAATAAAAACAGATGACTGTAACTTTGGAAGGCAGTGGAGCCCACACCAAATGAGGGCAGAGGTTGACCCTGAAGCCATGGGCATCATGTGCAGTCTGCAGGCAGTTTCAAACTAGTGCAGAGTCTGGGAGAGGAACAAGAGCAACTATAGGAAAGAGGAACAGCGTGGAATCTACTTGCAAACAGAGCATATTTGATTAAAAATTACTCTGAAGGCACTGAAAAAACATGAAGTTTCAAGAATTATACTTAATCAAAAGCTGTGCCTTGGACAAAGATGTCCTTCCAAGATGCACTGTGATTGCATCTCTGGGCAAAAAAGAGGCTTTACTCAGTTTTAGGACTTAGCCACAAGACAACCAACCATCTTTTCAAGGAGTGACAGCTTGATGGTCAATGTCCACATGACAATATTTCCCTTCTAGTGGACTAACAGTCCCAGTCAAACACTGCAGCCACTAAAGCAAAGTACCCATAGGTCATAAATGTTGTGTTGGGAGGCCAGGACGACAGGCAAAGCAAAGTAACAGACATGTTAAAGCAGAGGCTTGACTGACATTGTTATTTTGGGCAAGTGGTCAGTAGAGTAAATTTACTCCACCTCAGAGGCATCACTTGGTGACGGTGAGAAAGGCACTGCAGCTGAGCTGACTGAAAACAGCAGCTGGAAGACAGAGTACTGTAATGTAAACCAACCCAGCAGAGGGGAAGAAAAGGAGTGGATGTGCCCAGATCAGATTTAGACAAGTTACCAACTGACTGCACTAATAATAGGGGCATAAGGAGACTCCAGACAGGACCCCCAAACAGGATTTCCTGCGCATATGGATGTGTCTGTGTGTGTGTGTGAAAGGGAATACAAACATGAAAATTGGATGAGGATGTTGACTAGCGAGTCTACGACTAATTTTGGAACCCTAGAAAGACATCTTAGGAATCTGAGCTCGATCCTGGTCTCACTGAAAGCAACGAACAAATTTGCATAGACTTGGAAATGGAGGCCTGAGTCTTCAGTTCAAATAGTTTCTTCCTGAAGCCTCTACATAATAGTGAATTGCAGCAGCAGCACTTTGCAAAATATAAGCAATTCAGTTCATTTATTTTTGGGCACATTCAAAACCCTGACTTAATCGATCAACTATAAAGAAGAAAAAAATTAAACAAACAAACAAAAAAAACAACAAACAAACCAAATCACTTTACAGTCATAACATTTTGCTTTCCAGAAAAAGGAAAAGCAAAACTTCCTACTAGGACCACTTAGATGATTCACTATTTATAAAATAGCATTCACATCACTCGCTACATCTCCAAAGTATTAGTATGGTGTTCTTATGGCTACGTTAGACATCACCCCTTGTATTTCTGGCAGAGTCACATGTTAAACAAGCCAAACTAAACCACCAAAATTCAAATTCTCAACTATTTTGATAGAAGCATTAGCTTGTGTTAATCTGGCCTAATTTTCACAGTTCTACCTAAACCAGCAATCCATTAAGACTCAATTAGCGTAAGGTATCTGCTTAACATTCTATACTTCATTCAAGTTTAGATGGCAAAGCCGGAAAGCAACAGAGTCACTCCTGGTCTAAGCAGTTCCACTACTGCTCCTGGGCAGTATGCACAACTTTACTGGGCTAAACTGTCAAAATATTGTCAGGAAATGCTCGAATTCTCCTACATCACAGCTTTTCACTCATATACTCTATAAACTTAAATCACTCATGGAAAAAGTCCTCTTCAGAAGCTCACCAAACAAAAATATCCTCACTGAAAACAGGGTTCTGCCCCTGACCTGGGAGAACTGAGCAAGGCTGTGGTCAGATCCAGTACAGCCACTCTTAGGAATGGTCTTTACACTCAGAAACAGCAGCCATGAGTGCATTCCCTGCCATTGGCAGGTAGGTGCCATCCAGGAAAATCTCAGCAAGTTTACAAGTTGTCCCAGACTCTCCAAGTGGAAGTTTTGTCTTCCTTTCCGAGACCTTCTGAGGCCAGCTCTGTGTCATGGATATCACTCCTCACTGACAGTCTTCTCACCACCACCCCCACAGATCTGCTGACAGAGGTGTTCAGCTGAGGACTTCAAAACACTTTTAACTGATGGTCTAAGTTAGCCCTGACTTAGCTCAAAACAGATCTCCCACAGCTTGCTGCACTGGCAGATGATGCTCTGGTAACCGATCTGGGAGAGGACATCTGTCTACAGACAAGTTTTATGGCAGCCACTGTGCCAGCTCTGTTTAGCCCAGGGTGTAGGCTTGGCATGGACCAAAAGATGTCAGGAAGTGAGTACAAGAACAAGGCAAAAATGTGGTGATTCCTTCCTCAGTGCTTACATCCTAGCTTCCAGATATCTACCTGGGGTGGGTAGGGGCGTGTGTGTGTCTTTTCTGGTTGGTTTTGGAGAAAGAGAGGCAGGGGGAGATACTGTGTGCAGATGCAGTTTCTCTATTCAAAAGAGAGGTTCACTTCCTATTTATAAAGCAAAACTATAGAGAACAAAATATAAAATATCGTTATACTGATGTTCCACTTGACTCTTTCACAACTGAGCTGACATTTCAGAGAACCATTCACCCCATCTCTCTCTCAGAACCAGCTCTCTGAACTGCAACAGGTAACCTGACAAGCACAAAATACCTCCGAACTTGCTTGCCTAGATAACAATGCAGTGAGGATATTATTCCATGAATCCCAACAGTCTGCTTTAAATACCACCCCAAATTCCCTGAAAGGTTGCACAGCCTGAGCTGAAGGTATCATGTCCACACTGTCCAGCAACACCTAATCCAGCCAGGTTAAAGGCAGTGCATACACTTCAATAAACAATGCTGTTATGCTTTCTGATCACACAGAACACTCACAGCCAACACCCTCCAGCCTTCTCCAACAGAAAACCAAACCAAAACGTGCCCCAAACCTGAGGCATGTGTGCACATGCAGTTTCCTGTGAATCTTCTCATGTCTAGGGAAAGATAAATCTTCCAGTTGACTGACCCAACCAGTCTGTGTCCCTATTGCATTTACTAGATAGCAGCAGTGTTAGAAAGTAATCAGAACATCCAAAAGATGTTTTCCTAATACTAAGGAGATTGAAAAGGGTTTAGTATCTTTAATAGTTTTACATCAAAGAGGATTACTACAAGCAATGTAACGAATGCCCAAACTGGATTGACTTTGTACACAAAGCTTAAATCTCTGGGCCTTCAGGGAATTATTCAAAGACACCCAGAACCACAGGAATGTTAGAGTTACCCACTGATCACTGTCTGGGTTTTGTCTGACAGGGTGAGCCCCAGATGGCAGGTGCAAACCTCTGCCACGGGACAGGTTAACCATGAGCCAGCAACGTGTCCTTGTGTCCTCTAAGAAGGCAATGGGGAAGGCCAGTCCTTTGGGGCATTAGGAAGAGTGTGGCCAGCAGGTGCAGGGAGATCATCCTCCCCCTCTACTCTGCCCTGGTGAGGCAGCACCTGCAGTACTGTGTCCAGTTCTGGGCTTCCCAGTCCAAGAAAGACTCCAGAACTACTGGAGAGAGTCCACTGGAGAGTTACAAATATGATTTACGGGGGTGAAGCATCTCTGTTATGAGTAACAGCTGAGAGGGCAGGACCTGTTCAGCCTGGAAAAGAGACTGAGAGGAGACCTTATTAATGCATACAATTATCTTAATGTCAAGAGAATGGGGCCAGATTCTCTTCAGTGGTACCCAGGGGCAGGACAAGGCACAACAAGCACAAACTGAAACACAGAAGTTCCATCTGAATATCAGGAAAAGCTTCTTTACTTTGAGGGTGACAAAGCACTGGAATAGACTGCCCAGAGAGGCTGTGGAGTGTCCTTCTCTAGAGATATTAAAAACACCCCTGGACTGGATCATGTGCAAGCTGCTCTAGCAGGGGATTGAAGTAGATGATCTACAGAGGTCCCTTCCAACCCCAACCTTTCTGTGACAGGTGCCCAAGGACACAATGAGAAAGACAGAACTAAAACAACCTGTTTAGATGAGAAGTCCAGCAGCTCTGAACCAATGAAATAAATGTTGGATTAAGAGATAAGATGCCAAATTTTGCTAACCACCTCTGCTGCTGTCACATGCAAAATCATCAAATCAGCTGACCTCTCTGTGGTTTTGTTTCCTCATCTATGAACAAGTAGAGCAGTAATTCTTTGTTCTTTACTTTAAGCATGGCCAAAACCCAGTAAAAACTGCTGAGCCAAAGAAGTGGATACAAAGCATTTGGATGCATGGAAGTACCATTTCCAGGATCAGAGCAGAGAGCTGATACCATTTTACTCCCAGTCATCGGGGACTGAAGAACAACAACTGACCAGATGAGATACATTTTCAAAAGTCCATTAGATTCCAGAAGTACTGGATTAAATGGTGATAGTTCCATGTGCTAAATCCACCCCAGCGAAACTGCGCTGCCTTCAGAAGTTCCCTGGGATGTGGAGCACTTGGAACTGCGGCACCAGCTCTACCCAGTGGGAACTAAATGCTCATGTGTAAGGATGGAATTTGAAGACTTCAACATGGCACATCAGAGACTATGCCAGTACCCTGTGTGCTGGCACAGCCCAGTGACAGGAGTCTCCTCCAAACGTAGGCAGAAGATCAGCAAGAATAGATGCTGACCATACTTTTGTACTTCATGTTTACACTTATGTTGCTAAGACTGTACAACCATTGCTGCACTGCAGCCAGCTTTGTTTCTCAACCAATTCTTTTATAAGCATCCAGTGACAATCATTATTTTCAATGTAGACTGGCAGTAAATGGCATTTAGACCAGCATCTGTGATGTAACAGTCTTTTCCTACAAAAGAAGTTTAGTTTCTTTATGACTCATCTTCAGGCCTTTTTCTTTCTCAGTCCTTGTAAAACTTCCTCCAGACATTAACAACAACAATTTAATCGATCACAATCTGTAGAGGCCTCTTAGGGACACGTTCCACAGATCAAAGCAATTCCAAAAGAAGGTCATGCTATTGTTTCCCTTTAGCCATAAGAGCTGGCAATTGTAATGAAAACATTTAACCTCTACATTTCCTGAAGAAAAAATTCACTCTTCACTATTAATACAGAGACAATAAATAATACATGAATTGGAGAAATACCACAAACGGTAGGAGAAGAGAGAATATAAGCTTTGCATCACATTTCCTCATCCATATTTATGAGGCCCTCAGGTTTTCTGGGTAATCTGAATAAATGGATTTTGGATGATATGGACATGGTAAGAAAACTGTTTTCTATGAAGCAAGGGGATATAGCTGTGGATGCTGCAGAATTAGAGATGCTGGTGTGATATATACAGTTGCATTCATTCCAGGAGAGACCATGACATCACTTGAGAAGATTTACCTGTGTAACAATTTTAAAATGGTAACAAACCTTCCTATGACCACCTGCTGAGCAGAACCGTGTCACACTGAGGCCCTGATATATCTAAACATTTAGATAAATACTTTTAAGAAGAGTGCTTTGTGGAAATCACAAAGAGAGAGAATGGACAGAATTAGTCAAAAAATGTTATCAGAGCCTAGGTTGTTTGAGAATAGTTGAGGGCCTAGTTTAGATTAAAGTGTTTTATGTATATATACACACACATCTCTTAATATGCACCAAAATTGCTAAGAATTACTTTTTTGTCTGGACAAACTTTGAAAACGAGTGCCAAAAGTTAAAAACCAAACAACAGAAAAAGAAAAGCCTCAAGGAGCCCAAAAGCCAGACACAGTGGTGGACAGAACCCAAGTACACAGGGAGACAGGGTCAGAAAAGGACTGTGTGGAAGCAGCTGCTCACAATACCTAAAAATAGCTTTGCGTTCCTCCTTTTTGGTAAAGCTCCACCAGATGCTCCTGGTACCTTCTGGAAAGAGAGAAAGAAACAATTAAAAATCCATCAAGTAAGACAACAGTAAAACAGCAATAATCCCACCCCATCACCGTTTGTAACACACATTTGTCTGTTCACGGTCCTTCTATTAAATCACAGTCCTTGATGAGCAAGAATTTAAATTCTCTTCATTCACATCAGACACTGGGACTCAGCTCATCATTGCCCACCATTCCCATGGAGTGAGGAAGCTCCACCTGGATCCTTCACTCTTGTCTCTGGACCAATTAAGCTGAGGGTGTCTCGTGGTCAGACTGCTGTCCTGTCACCAACACAGTGACATCCAGCACCTCTCAAACCTCTCACCACTTGATCCCCAACAGTATTTCCTAATGATTAAAGCTGAATTAGAGGGAGAAAAAAAGGATATTATTCACATAAAATATTCAATCCTTCATAACTAATTCCAGTAGGACCACTTTGATGTAATGCATTAGTTCACTTAATTTTCTTCTTCCCAGGAAAAAAAAAGCTCTTTTCATCAGGATCCATGTCTGCTTCCATCAAGATGAATCCAAATTACCACCATGGTTTTTTTATGTCTGGAAGAAACTTGACAACACCCAACCAATTGTTTATTGGGATTTCATCGTATTTTTTTTAATTTAGGCTCCACAGCAGAGAACAGCAACTTCCAAGTGAGATTCAGTTTCAACCACTACTTTTCCAGTTCAGGATACTTCAAACTACTACGGAAAACAGTAGTAGCTGAGGAAATGTCAAAGCCAATGCACTTGCTTCTTACGCTGTTTATTAAATGGCACCATTAAATAAATCAAATTACATCAAATAAGCCTCTGTGGCTATTTGATGCCAACATGATGCATTATGTAGTGTGTAACGTTAGTGTAACTGGCAGGGTTGTCAGGCAACTTTTTTTTTTTTTTTTTTTAAATAATAATATTGGGATACAACAGGTGGAGATGAACCAGCCAAGAACCTGTCAGAAGGTTCATGTTCACCTCTGCTCCTTCACAGGCAAAAGGGTCACATATTTTGGGTGGTTCCCTTCACCATGTAAATAAAGCTTTGGCCTGAGCAAAGTGCTTGAATCATCAGTGAGGTCTTATACATCATAGGAAAATTTTCCATTCTTAGAAAGAGCAGATGCCAATAAACACCCCTTGGCTGCATTGAAGAACAGAATCCATTATCCACATATAAAAGCCCGAGGGAAAAGGAGTCAGGGTTGCAACTCCAGCATTTAAAATTAAAAAAAAAATTCTTCAAGCAAGTGAAAATAACAAGCAGAACTTTTCTTTCCTTAATACTACTGGAATTTCACAAGTGGAAAGGAAGCAGACAGGAATCCAAATCTATTTTTAAAAAGTAGCAGCAAGAAACGACATAACCCAATCACAAATATATTATGAGTAAATTAAACATACTCCAAGGATTGTTGTTTGCAATACTAGGAAGCTTCAATCGACTTCTTATGTCACCAAGTAGGATATTGTGAAAGTCATTAAGACTAGAGATTTCAAAGAGAAAGAATTCACATGGAGTGTTCATATTTAATTCAGGCTGGAAATTATTTCAGTTTGATTTTCCAAACTGCTGAATACATCAGAATTGTAGATGCTCAATACTCCTGAAAAAAAACCACAACCTGACAGTTCTACCTTGTTCTTCCACCTGTCAGAAACCACTGAAAACACTCCCCATTCACAAAACCATTTTGACTTCTAACAGATGTAACACACCCAGTGAATGGGAGGCCACAGGAGGCATCAGCAGTGGCATTAAATTCCATTTGTGATGCTTCTTGGACAAGGTGACAGCACAGCCTGTTCTGCATTCCCTTGAACTGCACCAATGTCACATTTTTTATAACACTGCCATCCCTGAATAATATCCAGGAACCCAGCACTGTAGGAACCTTCATGCTTCTCTCCCAGTGTTTTCAGCAGGGCTGAGGTATCGCTACAGCACCAAACTAAAGCTCTGCCTGGAAATAAATAGTACCCAGTCAGCTGTACTCAAGTCATACACTACAGGAAAGTGGCTGATTGAAAAATTCTGAAGAGTGAAATTCTGTGGAAAATAAAGTGAAAAAAAAATTTCTTTATTTAGCTAAGAATTTTACCAGAGGGTGCTCCACAGCTTGCACCTTGTGCACATTTCTGACGATTCAGCAGCTGCCTCTGGTGCTGATCTGCCACTGGCAGATACCGCAGCTCTACTTAAGCCAGCAGGCTGAAGATGTGACCCTTATTTTCTAATTGAATTGTGACAAGATTCCCAACTGATACTTATTCCAAACATCTTGGGAAGCAACCTGGGATTTCTGCAGCAATGCAGTGCATTCTACAAGGATGATGCAAGGGAACCACAGGCAAGAATAGCAGCCTCACTGAAAGAATCTTAACACGGCATATCCAATGCCTCTGGCTTTACTGTATCCCAGACCACCAAAAGCTTGGCTTAAAAAACCCAAACCACAACGCAGCATGTGCCAGACACTTCATAAAACTGCTCCAGTGAAGGGTCTGATGCTTCACATTGCTCAAAGGAAAGGAAAGCACTTAAGAAGCAAACAGTCGCGGTAAAAAAAAAATTCCACCGCTAATATATGAGGAATCCTGGCTGTGAGCCCTATCAGATGATGAAATCTTCACCTGCACTGTAGAGTCAAACCCTGTTTCCTACCACATGACCCAGAGCACCGGTGCATTGCCACCTTCAAACACAGACCCAGCCCCTCTGCCACATCGTGATTCACGGTGAGAAAAACAGGAACCACTGCACTGGTTCGAGGGAATGGCTGCGCAACACCAACAAATGCTGGGATGTTTTTCTCCATTTTGGAGTTCTTCAGCCTGGTCTGCATCAGGAAAGGAATTTTTGAGGCCTCATTTTAATCCCAGCTTGTGCCCCAACATACTGGAAGTTATATACTAGGAAAGCTGACAGGATTTCTGCCCACCTGTCTCTAGATAGCATCTCTCAGAAGTGTTAAAGTCAGTCAGAACAACTGTTGCTAAAACTAGACTAGGTTCTCCAAAAACTCAGTGAACAGTGTGAAGTAAAATGTTGGTACCACCCTTAGAAGGAAAAGCAATTCTTAAGTATAACAAACATTATTAACAATCCCAACCTGGAAGACCTCCCTGTAATTCTGATAAAATATGAACAGTCATCTACTGGAAATAAGATAAATGGTCAGGGCACTTTAGGTAACTCAGGGCCTTCATCACCCAGGGGAAACATTGCTGTAGAATGAGAAACAAGTATTCTAACCCACTCCAAGCAGCTATTTTAAGTCCTCTAACTTGCCAACAGAGACAGAGCTTATGGGAGAGTGAGCCATGAGCAAACCCAGTGCCTTCCATATAGCTCAAGTCAGAAGTCATTACCAGCCCTTTAAAGATGTCAGACAAACCACACACAAACAGATGCCATGAAGCAAAGGTTGTAAGTTGCTGTTGGTATGCAGTGATAGTATGGAAGAACAGTGAACACAAAGTTTGTATGTACATACCCATGTGTGTGGGGTAGGCTAAAGGAGGGGAAGTGTGTCTCTAGAATCCAGCATTAATTTAAGCTAAACTTAAGATCCCAGACCAGGTCAGGACTTAGCTGTACAGGAGTTTTAAGATAAAAAGAAGTCCTGTCACCCTGAGATGAAACATCATATAAAAAGTAGATCTTTTAAGAAAGAAGCTTCCAGTCAAATCTTAACCAAACCCAGTAATTCTACACTTCAAAGGTAGGTTTCAGAAAAGTATTTAGCTACCTACAGTATGAATATAATATGCAGACAATATGCATGTGATATGCAGAAACAAGTAGTGAAAAAGATCAATGGCAGTCAGGAACAAGCTGCCTTTAAGATCTGACACTTTAAGGCTTTTGATTCATGTCAGAACCGAAGTTATAGGATTGGCTGGGATCCAAGCACCTGAATTTGATACCCAGCCCCAAATCTGAATGTGTTCATTTCTGCCATTTGGGATTTGGCCTGTGCCTGAAATGCATCACCCAAATTAGCACAAGAGACCAAGAAGTGCTGGTTAGTCAGCTGGGAAGCCACAAGTCTCACCTCTGTCACATGGCGTTTCAGATGCAAATACACACACTGTCCTGTTTTCCGGTAATGCCTTTCAATGTGTTCCCTTCCAAATCCCAGAAATGTGTTCATGCACACATAGAGACCTCCTTCTGAATCCTAAAAGGAATGACACAAACAGTTACAACATAGAAGGAACTGAACAGGACAGGAAGGACTCAGCATGCATTAAAGAATCCCAAAGAATTGCAGACCCTTTCTGTTATCACAGCACTTAAAATATGGCTTTCGTAGCACATCATGGTGTTTACATTATCAGTCCTCTAAGACACTTCCACATCATATCACATATCATATCACATCATTCCACAGCCTACAGAAACTCTTTGAAATGGGTTACAACTGCAGATTGATGACTGTCCAAACTGGAGGTCTAGAAGTTAGTCTTGAAAAGTTCCACTTGAGTGCCAAATCCACAGAGATTTGCAGGTGCAGAAATTTGTAAAGCATAGAAATAACGAAGCACAGGCATTTGTTTGAAATATTAGAACTTTTTTTTGCCGTTTGATTGCAAGAACACAATTTCAAATCAGAAGCACGGCAGAGCTGATGGTCCAGGGGTTCATCCTGTCTGAGGAAAACAGATCTCAAGTGACCTTACAGCTCTCAAGACTGGCTAACAAAAAACTGTCCAGTGTTTTGTGTACATTCTTCAGTATCTGTCAGGGATTCTCTCTACTCATGCAACTAGAGAGCTTGAAGACAAGGGCACTACAAAGGAAATATAAAGATATATAATCCTGGTGCTGATCACAAATGCTGACATTTCAGCAACATAATCTGGCAGAAGTCCCACAGCTTTTTGCTCTCCCAGAAGCTGAGTGTTGATGCTGGCTGTTACCAGGGCCTTGCTCAGTTTTAACAACACTCTAAGATCTCTCCTATATCAGGCTGCCAGAAGGACTTTCAGTCATCTGCTCATTGGTGCTGGATCAATTTTTTCAAGCCCTCTAACATGTATTGTTTTGAATAGGTGGTGCATAACAAAGATTGAGCCTTTCAGAAGCTCTGTGACCTTCCTTCTATTGTGAGCATGATTGTACTATTGGATAGCACAGAACATCTCATGTTAAATTCCCCAAAGAACAACATGATCTAAACTCATTCATGGGCACCTTAGAAGGAAATTTTAAAAAAAAAATTATATAAGTAGGGATCATTATCCCCAGAAACAAGTCATGTTAGACACACACAAGTATATAAAGATGTATTGGAAGTTGTTACAGCAACATCCACTTTGACAGGATACCATCTGATCGTGCCACACAAGTTTAAACCAAGCTTGAATGCGACACTCTAAACCCAGTTAATTCTCCCCAACCTGCTTCAAAGACTGGAACTGAATATTTTTGTGGGACTTGAAGGAATCCAAACTTCCAGCTTAGCCCACACCTGTATGCTACTCTTTCCAACATGCTCCTTTCCATCAATACAAGTAAGGCCAGAACTGCCTCAGACTCCAATAAATACTGGTATTTCCAAAGCATCCAGCAGAGCCATGGAGCTGAGGAGCAAAACATGAAGACCAGAGAATGATGTTTCACCCCAAGAACTTAGCAAATACTCGTCTCTTCCACATCTCTTAATGGGAAACAACACATACAAACTTCAGCTTTTCAGATTTACCTGAGAGGTGAACGTGTAATGAACTACAGAGCTGTTGCTTTACCTACTTCTAAAGGTCAAGAATTGCCTTGAGCATTCCAGAATTAAAATATGCAATCTGAAGCAAGGGTTTAGCCTATCTGCCATTCACACTTAACATATACCATGAAGTCGTTCTTGTAGCATCAAGATACCACAGTGATTGGATTTGCAGATGAAACCACTTAGCCATCTCATTTCTGATCCACATAACCCCTGACATTCTACATTAAAAAAACCCCACAGCTATTTTTAATTTGAAATATTCACAGTCCAATAATATTCACAGTCTTGAGAACAGGGCTGATAGCTACAATCGTGCTCAAAAGTATTAAAGTTGTTAAAAGAAAATTCCAAATCTGGTATTCAAAATATTCCCCAAATACAACTGTATTTAAAATGCATTACCTTTATTTTAATTTCCACTACTCTTTCACAGATTTATCTGCCTTAAGGCCCATTATACTTTTGCTGTCTGCTCTTCTGTCCTGTATTCCAAATCCTTTAGCATTATCTCCTCTGAGAAAGCCACGGATGCGTCCTCTACACGAGGATCCTACAGGTACCCAGTCTAAATAAAAATATACAGTGTTGTCACTCTAGGGTCTCGGGAACTTTGTTTAAAGATTTGTTTTCTTGGAGACCAGTCTCTCTTTTTCTGGAGGGAATCCAAGAGACCACTGAACCATTTCTGAGAAGCAGCCTATGACAATCTGACACTTTGAATATATGAGCTAAATGTAGAGTCTGAGTAAGTTGGTTGTGGTTACTAACAAAACAGTGATTTCTCCTGGAGAACACGGGTAGTGTTCTCTCACACAACGTGGAAAAAAGTGGACAGACTGTCCAAAAGCCTAAGAGGCCACAGCAAAACAGGGGCCCCTGTGAAAAAGACACCTTTGTAGATGGCTGTACAAAGGATTAGGCCCCTTTTGCTGCTCAAAAAAAACCTCGTCTCTGATCTAAGACAAACTTTGTGCTGGTTAATTTAACCCTACTGAGCACACAACCAGTTCTGGAAGGAATGATATTTTACACAGGCTGTGGCATGTAAATCTTTGTATTTGACATTCATTTTAAATATGCATGACATTTTATGCTGGAGGAAGGCAGCATATCTAAAGTGCTGAAGACATTACTTTAAACCAGAAAAATATAAATTGTCCTGACAGACAAAGTCAGGAACTTTAGCTGGGTATTTTTCCCCCCTCACCCTCACTTGAGCATGAAGTGGACACGTAGTGTGAAGTTTAGGATAAAGTACAAACATTGCCTTCCTTTATTACTCCAGTTTAAAGACACTGTTGGGGCTGAAGCTTGTACATGCTCAGGCCTTCATCACTACTCAGAAGGGCACTCAGGAGCAGGACAGTCTTCTCCCCTCCTAAGGAGAAGGAAAATTGATTGCTCTTCACTTTGTTTCTTCCTGTTCTTTGCTGCTAAGATGGCCATGGTATTTAATGAGAGAGAGGGAGACACACATTCCACACCAGGGAGAAAAATATTAAAAAAAAAAAAAAAAAGAAAAGAAAAGCTAGCTGCTTTTACTTATTTAGATAACAATTCATGTTTTGAGGAAGGAAAGAGGTGGAGAATCCACAGGGAAAGAGAGCAAAAATGCACCAGTTACTCCCTCTCAGGCCTCAAAAACAGAGCAAGGAAGTTGGTAGGTGAGAGGTCTGGAAATACAAATGCCAGTCCATGAGGACACAGAGATCACCCTGTCGCTTCACACTGCTCATGGCACCAGGCACTAACAGCTTCCAAACACTACTAAACTGATCAGGATTTGAACTAATGACCTCTTATTCCATTACCAATGGCCCCAAATCATTTAGACTCCTCAGGGAAATCTAGCATTTAGCAATTTCAGCTCCTGAAGTGGCTCAGACAACAAAGAATTCATAAAAACACAATGGCTTTGGTGATCTACTAACAGGGCAAACAATTACAGACTTGGGCACAGTGTCTGCTACACAGTGTTTGCTTTAGATCCTCTGGAACAATGGCAAAACTTGCTGAGATAGGTATCAGAGAAACGGTGACAAAAGGAAAGAAGAAAAGGAATAATAAGAAAAACTGGGCATCTGGTAAAGAGGAGGAGAGGGAGAAAAGACAGAACCAAAAAAAGGAATTGAACAACACAGATGTACAGAAACACTGATGTGAAAATATATACAAGCAGTGAAGAGGAACCATGTACTACTGGAACTGGTGGAAGATGAGACATATGGGAAAAGAAGAGCAGGGTGGGGCAGAGAAAGAAAGGACAAATGATCTGAGAGTAGGAAATATATTAGAGAGCTTCTAATAATGGACTGTAAGCTTCAAGTGCAAAAGACATCATTTCCCTGCCCCTGCTTTACAAAAGCACTGAACAGCACTGAATATTGCCCTATGAGCAGGTTATTTCACAGTTGCTTTAAAAAGATGTCTGGTATCTCTGATGTAGAATCTAGATGGGCACATGATCAAGGCCAATCCAATACAGCACTTACAACATTCCTGGGAATAAAAAAGCTGCGTGGGCCAGTCACTAAAATGAAACCAAACCACCATTCCAAGAGGTGGATTGACTACTCACTCACATGTGTAAGTCACAGGAGAACTACAGAGCAGGACATTCGTAATTCTGGAGCAGCATCTTGGACAAGTCACAGGCAGGATCAAAGCTTCACGATACGTGAGCAAGCACAATGGCAAAAACTAACCTTAGGTCAGGAGCACTTTTAACCTGCAACCAGGAATACAGAAGTTCCACCCATCAATCACCACTGTCTGGATGATCACAGATTATCCAGGTGCAGACTGTGTGGGACACTGGCAGAGGTGTCTCAGACCCGCCAGGGCTGCCTGCCAAGCTCAAGCCCAGCAGTGCACTCAAGCAGCACCACCTGTACTGCTTCCATTGCAGCTTAGATTTAGGGAGCTTGATGGTTTCGGTTTTTGCAGAGCCCTGGATGTACAATTCTGTTGGTCACAAAGACAGGGCTGTGCTTCCAGAACAGAAAATCTGGGAAGAAGCCCTGAGGGGAAAACTTATGGTTCCACAGTGAGATTCAGCAGAGCTCCAGAACTGTCCATTCCTCTGCATCTCTGCATTTACTGTCTGACACTGCAGGTACCTCACAATCAAAGTCTCTCTGCTACCCAAAATACTCCAGTCCATCATCACTCCAGATAACAGGATGGTCTGTCACACTTACAGAGGGAAAAGCTAGTAGGATCCAAATTTAAATCAATCCCAAGGAAAAGCACAATGCAAATACACGTTGTTTGTCCTCCAAAGCAGCACAGTTATATCTCATGTGTCAGCCACTGCAGGCACAACCCTTACTGATGTTACACTCTCACCTTCACAAGACCAGTGAGTTAACCTTCGTGTTCTGGAGCACTCCCAGCCAGCAGGACAGCTTTGGTATCTCCCTGTCAAGCAGCAGTACAACTCTGCTCTGACTTTTCAGGTGATCACCCATCACCAAGGAATTCACTGCCTCAGTAACTTGGAGGTCATTTTGCAGTAAGGCCAAAATCCTTTGTCTGGAGTATTCCATTTGTCTTGGTGTGTTCAGTCCTCCTATCTCCTCTCTGTTACTCCCATTCCATCAATGGAAGCAAGATATCAGCCTACCCCTCACAGACATGGGCCACAGTGACCTTCTGATTTTCTTCAAGGAATATTGACCAAAGGAACAGCCAGATAGGAGCTGCTTATCTCTAGAAAGTTTTACACATTATGGTATCCAATACACACTCCAGACTCTCAAGGATTTCAGTCTCAACTGTACTGTATAACAAACAGCAGAGCATCAGCACAGTTTAGCCTTTGGGAATTGTCCCAACACAACCACTACAGAGTTCCCGAGCCACAGAAATGAAGTCAGCAAGATTCGCAAAGGAAGCTGTTGTCAGCAGCAAGGTTTTCCAGCAGAGCAAAGCCAAGCTTTCAGCTGCTCAAACAAACACAGTCCTGCTCTCTACAGAACCAGACTGCTTGGTCCTGTCCCCATGTCAGACCCATGAGCTGGGCTGGGGATGTGACCAACACCCTCCATGGGGAAGGTTTCAGAGCATATCCATGCACAACTTCCACAGCTACACACGTAAGCCTTTCCCATACTCCCATTTGTATCCCTTTTCCAGCTGTTGCCTCTCCCTCAGATGGGTCTGATCTAAAATGGCCAGAGGTCTTTGAGACCAGGATCCCATTAAAAGGTGGAATTTCCACAGATGAGTACTATACTTCTGTAGAAATAATAGCAAGACAAAAGGTTACCTAATGCAATCCTTTTACCTCCTGCATTCTACTGAACACAAAGTCAGGCTCATCCCTCATCCCTCAAAAGAGGAATGCAAGTGGATACAACAGGAATAAAAGTGGAATAAAATTGAATACAACAGGAGAGAAGAAACCTACACCACAGCATCATAGATCAAGAAAAAGTCACCAGGAGGGAGGATTGCACCTCAGATCTGAAAAAACAGAGGTACAGGACTTCATCAGCCAAATTGTAGGGAAGCAGTTGGCTCCCAGAGCTGCTGGGCCAGTCACTGGAGGAAGCAACAACCAACACTAGGCCAGGCTTGTGTTTCCTCAGCAGCCTGCCTTCCCTCCTTAATTCCTGTATAAAAGAACAGCTAACTGGAGGAGGAGCCCCCAGCACAGAAACAGAGCTTTCCTAGAAGATACCAAAAAAAAACCCTATGGAAAAGTAATTCAAATTTAATTCAGAAAGAGGTACATTTTCTCGTGAGACAAGCAAACTAAAAAGTGTCACTAGGGCTCTTGAGTGAACAGAAATTTGCCTCCTGTTTCTGCCAACTTTCCTGGGAACCAGCCCTAGTATGTTCTGTTGAAAGCAGGCCAAGTCTAAGGACATGAATTCCTCATCTATTTAGTGGTATTTCTAACAATACCACCTTTCTGAGAAGATCACCATGCTACAGATAATCCATATGGAAAAAACACACTGAATATCCACTTGTACCTCTCCTAGCTCACGATTCTGAACTCTCCCAGCTAATGACTCCCATTGTAGCTCAAAGGTGCCATTGTTCTCAGATCTTCACCCAAGGAAGTAAGATTTTAAATTTATGGAAAGGGAAATCAACCAATTCTGAGAACAGAGAAGCTGCCTACATCCACAGGAACATGGATCTTCAGTGACACTGGCCTACTCCAATCCAGACAAGACAACTGACAGGGTGACAAACAGGGCTGCAAAAGCCAGGTCTTGCTCTGCACAGTTGGAAGCAGAAGATGGAGCTACTCACACCCAGCACCTCATTTTCCTTGGCACCCCCTGACAGGAACAGCTCTGATTTTGACCTTTCCACCCTGCTTGGTCCTTTAAAAATTGCTGCTGAATCTTTCATCATCATCATCACCACCATACTTTGTACTCTAATACTCACAGGTCTGACGGTTTTCAGTGTATTTTAAAGATCACTGCACATCCTTACATGAAAAGTAATAATATGCAATTAGTACGGCTAAAGAAACTTGAGTACAGAATTGCTGCATTACTGGGTAGGACACTTTAACACACACAAACACTCTAAAAATTCTCTTCTTTGGAGAAGAAGAAAGGGGGATATGGAAAAAAAAAAAAAAAGCAAACTACTGAAATTAGATCTTGTATTGGGGAAAAAAAAAACACAAGTGACAGAACAAAACATTTTGCATTGAGCTGACTCCAAACAGAGACATGGTAAAGTTAAACTGTAACAAGAGCATATTTCAAATGGCAAAACAAGAAGACGTGAGGAAATACTGAGAAATATTGTTACAGGAGAAAACACCTCCTCCATCAAAAATGCAATCTGGGATTTTAGCATGGCTAACAAAACCGAGAGCATGTTTTTTAACACTGATCATCTGCTTTAACATTATAACAAAGCCAACAAACAAACAGTCTATCTTCTTTCAAAAAGAGGCAGGCACCTCAGCAGGGAGGGGCTCACTCAGGTGATAAGAAAATAAGTCACAAAGTCAACCTAATACAAAACATAAACATCTCCCTTTAGCCAAGCACCAGACAGTCAGTATCCTTTCACTTTCCTTCTGAATGGAAAACTGTAAAAACACAGCTTTGCTATTTTCCAATTGTAAATGACAGCGTTTTACCCTTGAAAGCACACAGTTACATTTGCCCCTTAGAAACGTCATCCCAGAAACACTACCCAGGTGTCTCTTGGATTATAGGGAATTAAAAATAAAATCTGTGACAAGTCTTTCACTGAGCTAAGGTGAAGAGCGGTAAGGGTTGAAAAGCTGTGGGAAACAATAAAAACTAGCACTACTTTTATTTTTATTTTTTACTGGTACTGCAGAGGTTCAGCCAAGCCTTTTGCCCAGTGAATGCCCATAACACAATTTAATTAAATTTTTTTACATTGGAGGGCAGCATTTTCCAAAATCTGAAATCTCTTTCCAACAAAGTCAAAAGGATGAAATATTTTGAATATTGGGGAAAAAAAAAAATGACACATGCTGAATTCAACTCCTTCTGCTGCTTTTATCCACAGTTTTTGTTAAGTTTCGCTCAAATGTTTTATACTTTGTTCAAATATACTGTTTAGCTAAAGAGTTTTTGCTGTGCTT
This sequence comes from Empidonax traillii, assembly GCF_003031625.1. Classification (NCBI taxonomy): domain Eukaryota; kingdom Metazoa; phylum Chordata; class Aves; order Passeriformes; family Tyrannidae; genus Empidonax; species Empidonax traillii. The sequence goes on along the minus strand of NW_020955598.1, from coordinate 359,217 downwards.
ACTTTGAGGCTTGTAGGAGGGGTGGTGATTGATTGTTTTTTAATCTGTGACAGTATTTAATATCCCTCCCTCCTTGTTAACAGAAATTTTTTATAAACCATAACATCCAAGAAGTCTGAAAGTGTTACTAAAAACATCAACCATGTGCTCACCCAAGGAAAAAATTTGAAGGAAAGATTGTGGTATATTGATTTTCCCCCGCCCAAAACCTTCTTAAGTATATAATGCAATTATCGCCTCTGAAGCAGGGTCTGATTTGGCAGTTCTAATCAGCCGCCTCCAGTACAGTCAGGGCTGCTGGGTGACACTTGAGATCTGAAGAGTGTGGGTAAAAATAACCTCTGTTCAACAAGACATGATGAACACCAGACAGCTGAGTCACCTTTAAAGCCAAGTTTGATTTTCTGTATTAGAAGGATTTATCAAAGAGAGAGGGAATTATTGAAAAGAAGAAGATAAAGGACTCAAAAAATTCATCTGAAATGTATCTTTTGTTTAAGAGTCTGTAATGTAAACCCTGAGCTTCCTTTTCATTGCTGCCATTGACATTAACATCAATACGTAGTGTTCGATCACCTTTAGGAAAACTCATCTTCATGTGGAGAAGCAACTTTTAATAAAACTTCAGCTCTGTTTAAAAAAGTGTAATTTCTAAGCACCTGTTCCTTACAGAGCACTGCCCATTTACAAAGGCTTCCAGTATTACCAGTGATGTTAAAAATGAGTCAGGCCCCAAATCTGCCACTGAACACATGCAATTCGTGGAGCTGGTGGATGATTTGCAAGACATCACAAAAACACCAGCACAGAAAGTTTACTGCACACGAAGCGTTCATCTAACAGCAAACTAACCAAGCTAGTGGGGAAATACTACAAGTTCATTGAAGTTCAGTGACGTAAATGAAACCGTGGGGAAGAAAGTGTTTCAGGGGAACTTTCACATCGATTTTCAGGACGAGCCTTTATGTTGGAAGCTTTCTCTGAAGATTTTGAGCAGAGCGAGCACCGAGGCAGTAGGAAAGCAAAACTGTTGACATCTGCTCGCCAAAATAAACTAGGGAGAAGGCCAGGCTACTGCCCCCTTTTTATCTCCCTCGGTGTGAAAGCAAAAGCAAGGCTCGGCGAGGATGGGCAAACCCGGGCAGGCAGAGCAGGCAGAGAAGTTTCCCCAAAACCCACAAAATCCCCGTGTCCAAGCAACCACTTGAGACTGCCCTGAGGAGGAAGATAAACAAACAAACGCAGGAAGGAACCGCGTTGCTGCGAAGGAGCCGGGGATGTGCGGGGAGCGCTCCCGCCGCTCCAGCGCAGTGCGGGGCACGGGCCGCGACCCCCGAGCGTGGGAGGGAGGCACCGGGAGGGCGAGGGGGCGCCACGGCAGGTGGAGGAAGGGATCGGGGGGGATCTTGAAGCCACAGGGAGAGGCGGCGGCCCGGGGAGGGGGCTGTCTGGGAGCGGGGGTGCGGCGGGAAGCGGGAAGGGGCCGCTCGGGGCGGGCGCAGCGCGGAGGGGGCGCGGAGGCAGCCGGGGGTTGGTTCGCTGCACTCACGGGCGAGTCGTAGGAGAAGGCACATTCCGTCTTGTAGACCCGGTCCCCTGACTTGGGCACCCGGATCGTGGGCATGTAGGGGACGAGCAGCTCGCCCAGGTCCCCGGCGGCCATCTGCGCATCGCCGCCGCGAAAGAGCGCGGCCCGCTGCATCCTCCTTCCCTCCTTCCCTCCCTCCTTCCCTCCCTGCCTCCCTCCTGCCCGCCCGCCCTGCCGAGCCGCTCTGCGCGGGCGATGCAGGCGCAGGGCAGCCGGGCCCGGGGCAGGGCGGCGGCGGGAGCGGGCCCGAGGGAGGGCAGGGGGAGGGAAGATGCTATTTTTAATCCAATGGCAGGGGGAGCGGCACCAGCTGCGGCGGCGGCACTCGGGGGTCCCGGCGGGGGCGGGCGACGGGCAGGGCGGCGGGGGCGGGATTCCCATCCCGGTTCCCCCTCGTTTCACCCGAACACCCTCGTTCCCATGAGGGAAGGACAGGGACTTCGCCTCCTGGTCTCCCTTATAGCGCGGAGCAGGTTTCCCTTTGACCGGTAATACTCTACTACAGTCTCTTTTGTTTTTTAAGCAATTAAATACTATATATATATATAGTATTTTTTTAATATATAAAATAGCTATAGCAAAAAATATACTGTGTATATTTTGAGGCTCAGCCCCTCGCCCACAGTTGCCCAGTGCCGCGGTGCAGGTGTCCCGTGTGTGCGGTGACTGTCGCGGTCCCGCCGCGGTCGCGCTGACGGGTCGGATGTCGCAGGGCAAGCGGGGCAGGTTGGTGTGGAGGAACGAGGGGGTAGGATGCAGGGCGGGAATGCCCAGCCTGGGATGCCACTGCTGCGGCAGTGCCAGCAACTAAACCCACATCTCACGTCTTGAGGGGACGGTACCTTCAGCTTAAAGTGCCCTTTTTGGGCCATTTGCTGTTTCTCTCTGCTTTTCACTTCAAAAGAATAGCCAGGGGAAAGAGGAATAGAGTGAAGTAACTTTGTAGGGACAAATATTGAAATAACTTTTTTTTTTTTTCAAGCGGTATCTAATAACTATTGCATATGCCTGGCAGCAGCAGCATTGAGGAAATGACAGGCCCATTTAAAATGAAGATGAGTAATGTAGGTGAATAACTTTCCACCATGTCCACATTATATCCAAGGATTCATCGATCACTTCCAAGCAGGTGATGTGACCTTCACTAGAACCACCTTTTACCTCATAATCTGAAGTTTCAAAAGGTGGTTCTAGGAACATCTCAGTTAAAAAGAGAATGGAAAAATGTTTGTATCCAGCTATGAAAAAGGCTTTGAGGGTGAGCAGAGCAGCGCACTCTGATCTCAGGAAGTTTTCTGGAAGTGTTGGGAACAACACCGAGGGCAGAATGTGATGTGCATGGAATGATTTTAGACTTATTTGAGAACAGACATTACATCAGACTTGTGAGCGCTTTGGATGCTGGATAAAAAAACACTAATACAGAGCCAGACAGATTTATTTTACCTGAGGAGACTTTGTGCTTTTTTAATGGCTTCCCTTATGAATAACTCAGCATTTATAAACAATGAGAGCCATAATAAGACATATGAGCCATCTAACCTGAAAGATTGATTCCAACAAAAAGGACAAGCAAAGCACTGATACAAAATCAATGTCTTTCTAATGTTTGGCCCTGCCAGGAAACAGCAAACGAGGCAGTTTTTGCTTAAAATAGTCCATGCAGTGTCGCTTAATGTAAAGAAAGAACTTTAAGTTTCAAACCACAAGATGATCAGGGGTTAGTAAAGGGCTTGGGCTTATCTCCTTTAAAAAGTGGAGCTTTTGAATATGGAGAGATAATTTAGGGTCACAAACTGTAAGAGGCACTTTCTGTCACTCCTGAGACATTTAAAACCAGAGGAGTACCATGGCCTGTAGAATATGAGGAAATACATCCCTCTAGTGGCAAAAGCCTGCCAGGTAGAGAGAACCCTCCATATTCCCTATGGAATTGTTAAAAGTGGTGTAGAAAACCAGCTGTACAGTTCTGAAAATACATGGCAGGTAAGCGTGGGGCTGTCCCAAGTGCAACTTGCTCGATCCTTGCTCTTCAGCCATCCAGCAATCCTTTCATAAAAACCTTCAATAAGCAGTTTCCTATTTTCCCCTTCTTCATCTTACTAAGTCTGTTACAGAAAGTAGCAACTTCTCTAACAACAGTATCAGTAACTTTATATATTGCTAAAAATGTTAGATATGCAGAAGTTAATAGGAAAATACTTAGTTTAGTACTTGTCCACTGAGATCCTTCTTTCTCCTGAGAAGTTTTACATGACAGAGCATAAACTTTAGCCTGGAAACTGTGAGGCCATTTTCAGTATCTTGAGTTGGATGAAAGACTTAAGACTCATAAAATCCTCTAAAAATCACTAAAACATGAATTTAAATGAAACGCTTTTTAATGTCCAGGAACCTTTCCACTGCCTCCTACTCCCACATCTGACAGTGCAGATAGTCATAGGTCTGGACAAGCACTTTTGTTGTAATTCTGCCTTTTGAAAACACAGGAGCTATCTGAGGAAATAAAACCTCAGTAATGAAAAAGTATTTGTCTAAAGTGGTAGATATAATCCCAATAATGCAAAGATATGAAGGTATTTTTCTTACTTAGTTCATCTTCCACCAATTATCTGACACAAGGCACTGAGAAAGGAAAAAACCTTACAGTTTCCTCTCGTTTTCACTTGAAACTTTAAATGCTAGAAATGCTAGAAAACTCGTATTACCAACTTGTTTCAAATGTATTAGGTCACAGAGCATCACTGGTGTTCTGAAGGAGTAATTTCTGCCAACTGACATAAGGCACTTTTGCTGATTTTAATTGCTATATGAGTTTAACTGCCACACACTTTCTTTTCAAATGACTGGAATCAACACAACCATTGTTTATTTTTATTCATTTCCATCAGCGAACAGCAGGATGTCTATTCCTTTGCTCAGTCACAATTTGTCAGTATGCATTTAAGACCATGCACACTGTCCCAAAATTGTTTAATTGTCAGGTGTGGATTTCATAGAATTGTCAACAAGGTTCTTATCAGGTGTTTCATAATGATACCAAGGTCCATCTCCCCGGTGTCTCATCAGTCTGCGTGCCTCCAGCTCCATCAGCCTGAAAAAAAAAAAGAACAGACACACTCAACATGGAGTTTATTGATGTATTGATGTTCAACATCAGGGCATTACTGACAACAGCAATGACTTTAGCATTTGTAAATACTCTTATATACAGTTTATAAATACTGCTCAAACATAGGTAATACCAAAATGTGAAGGGTTCAACTAAAACACGAGCTATTATATCCTTCCATTTTATTTTTTTTTTAACTCAAGTTGTTTCACAAAGGAGTAATAAAAATACTTGCAGGAGTTTTGTCATAAGGTTCTTGTCTAGCTGTGAGCAATAGCAGGGGCAGGAAGAGCTGTCCACTTGCTGACTCAGGAAGACTGAGCTATACCTTTATAAATACCAAGTCTTTTGAGGAGCCCCTGTTATTTTACAAGGCTGCCCTTGGATTGTTCTGGTAATCCTAACACTGAGAAGGCAGGGACAACATATGCAGCTTCCACCCTGGCAGCAGCACTCAGGGTCAGGTGACACAGGACAGCACTTTATAGCAGCACCCAGCTCAGTAGGTTAAGCAAAATCAAAGAGTCAGCTACAACAGTGTGCATCAGTATTTTAAAGCCATCAGCTGTAGGATGTACCTCATTTCAGTCTTCTTCGCTTCTATGGCGAGCAAAGCCATCTGTTTCTCATAGTCCTTCTCAGGGGGGTCAAGGATGTAACGAGCTATCCAGCGGCTGATGGGGTGCTGGAAAACAGAAATGCAGAGATTATTCATTTCCCAAGTAGAAATGCCACCATGACTGAATAATTTTGTATATTCACAGTCCTGAAAAGATGGCATAGACATTGTGAGTGCTGCCATTCAAACCATAATAGTAAAGTTAAAAACATGTACAACTATTTGTGAGGTCAGCACCCTAAAAAGCCATAATTCTTTTGCCATTTTTAATGCCAAGATAACCTGCAGATGGCTATTCTGTAGCAAGATTAAAAGTTAATGGAAGACACATGATTTATTTTCTTTCTGTTGAAGTAAAGTTCCTTAAACTGCCACTGTAATCACTGAAATGGGACTCCAAACCTTACTGTAATTAGTAACATTTCAAACTTTTGCTTCACATTTCACTAGGAACAAAAGTCTAATTGAGTTGAAACAGTCACAATCATATTGCTGAATTCAACTCCTTCCTACCAGAAACAAAACAGTGCTTGCAGCAAGAAGCCAGGGACTAATTTTAAGGAAATACTATGAAATTAAACACATACAGCCTTGAATTTCTGACTTTAAATACCTTCAATTTTAGATATAAAAGCATGTGTGATACTGGACTTTAAAACAACGCTGGCAAACAATACAAAAGAAAGGAATGTCACTTTAAACTCTTAAGATGTTGAAAAAAAGAAACAAAGACAAGAAATGCATGCTATGAATTCCTGGCATAGATCTCCAGCATAAAGTTACAGAGCATTTGCACCTACTTGTGCCAATAAACAGATTTCCTACAGCAATATGCATGGCCCATAAAGCTGAAAAAAAGTAAGTTTCCTCCCAAGTGTATCATCAAGAGATGTCCATAACATGCCACCCTCTTACATGTTACACTCACTTTGTAGTATTCCCAGTACTCTGGAACATAACCTTCGGGAATCTCTGCAAGTTCGGCTTCACCTGACGAGGAAAGGAGGGGAGGAATATTTAATCCTATGATTGTTTTTCAGAATTACCTTATATTCTGCCTTTCACATTAGGAAAAGATCATTATTTCTCACGGAGAGCGCTTAATCCCTCAGTGTGAGCTCTAACTGGACTTGCCATGTTTTCCAGGCACATCCCACTGCATGTATAGATCATGTTGTAGCTCACAGACTTTAAGTGACACAACAAATGCCACTTGTGTACACAAGCCACACATCAGAGGGGTGAAATTATCAGCTATGCTGAAGAAACAACTTGGATCAAGTCCACAGAAATGCCCTTTAAAGTACAGGAGCTGAAAGCATAGATTTTTCTTAATTTCTTTATTAAATTAATCACATATTATTACAGCAGTAGATTCAACACACGTATTGCCAACCAGAATTTTGACATCTTTGCTGGATAAAAGGTGACAGTTGCAGTCTTGTTAAAGTAGTACATAAAGCAAGGCAATACAGACCCCTCACATGAACACAGAAGAAGAAGTGTTCACTAAACTTCACTGATGCTTGAAAGACTGTCAAAAGATGGATATTTCTTTTTTTTTAAAGCAACAACTAACGTAACATCTTCTATGCACTTATACAGTATTATTGTAACTGTTAAGCCTATTTCACGGTCTTCCAAAGAGAGAACCTTAAAAGATCTCTTCTTTTTTTAAATCCAGCATCATGAGTTCCCATTTAATAACTTTCACACTGTACTTTGCTTAGCCACGACAGAGCACTCACCAATGAAGATGTTGACATATGTTATGAACAGTGCTGCTGGTATTCCCGTCAGGAATATGTAGAATCTCTGCAGAGGGGATAAAAACAAACAGTATGGGAAACTCAGAACCCTGGCAAAATTCAGATGAGGTTTGTCTGAAAATGGTGCAGCAGCCAATAATTCTTAGCTTTGCATTGTTAGGTTAGAAAGGGATGCTGTGTGTAAACGTTGCTGTTTGAAAAGAGTTAATTACTGAAGCAGAGCACACAAAGAGCGATGCTGTGTCAGTCCAGAAGCCTGTTCAGTGCAGCTTTCCCCTGTCCAGCAAAGTCTGTCCCTATAGGAGGGACAGCAACACTTCCCTGAACGCTGCCTCAGCATCTTGGGGAGCCTGGAATGAGGCACTGACACCAATGCAATAATCCAGCACCAGCTCTGGTGGCTGTGCAAGGCAGATAAAGGAAGCCTGATCCCATGAAGGGAGTTGGATCAAACTGGCTGTCACCTGTCATAATAGGCTTTACCCAAAATCTGGCTTTTGAGGGGTCAAATTCAGGTCAGGTTTCCTAAATCTCACCTCTGGTGTTAGTGGTTTAGGTAACTGAAGGCAAGGGTAACTAATACGTTTCAAAAAGGAGGATGGAGTGGAAAGCATTGTGGGTTATGCATATAGGAACACCCATATGTAATTCAAGAATGCTACTACAGCAGTAATTTAAGTACCTATCCCAACCCTTGATATTTAGCCAGTCTTTTAAATTCATCTGTCCCTGATTTTACAGCACGTGACAAAAAAGCCATTAAAGAGGACCTCCAATTCTTGTTTGTCCAAGTAGTGCCAACCGCATTTTAGATTCTGTCACATCCAAAAATATAGAAAATCGTATTTTAGACACTCTTACACCATTTTCGAGGAATGTGTTGCACCAAATGCAATAAATTTGTTTTTAACTCACCAACAAGTTCAGAAATCGAGTATCATAAAAACTTGTTGCCTTGATAATAAACATTCTCTTCCCATGGTCGCTGCTGTGTCGTACAGGAACTGAAAATCGAACCAAAGTGTTATGTTTGTGTATCCCATTGGTGATTATGCCAGGACAAGGTCAAACACACACGTGAGGAAAGAAATAAAACAACTATAGAGCAGTGGCTGAGTTGTTATGAGCTGGTTTTCTGGAGGTTATCATTATTCATCTGGACTAATTTCCTATTTTGCTAGCACGATACTATTTTTTCCCTAACTTTAGAGGCGGATCTGCTTCCACCTGTTAGTCCCAACAAGTAAACCACTGAATGTCACCCTACAGGGCCAAGTAAGCATGCCAAGAAGGTCAGCATCCCGCCCATTTGCATCAGTGTTTTACCCAGAAAAAGGCAGTTTTCCACAGGAACGAGGACGCGCGGCACCGTTCAGCCCCCGGCCCTCCCCGCGGCCTCCTGCCCGCTCCCCAAGGTCACCTCGCCCCCCGCACACTCGCCCCGCCGCTTCCCAACCGAGGCCGTACCGAGGGTGCCGGGGAGGCGGGGGGCGATCCCAGTGTTCCCGGAGATCCCGGAGATCCCGGCGGTGCCGCCCGCCCGCCGCGCCGCCCAGGCCGCGGCCGCCCTCAGCAGCCGGCTCATGGCCGCCATGGCTGGGACTGGCACGGGGCGGGGCCGGCGGCTCTGCTTCCCTCCGCGGGGTGAAGCCCGGGCGCCGCCATCTTGGAAAAGGGCAGAGCTCTCCTAGTGCTCCCGGTGCTAACTGAGGGCAGGGGCTGAAGCCGGGCAGGCGCCATCTTGGCGAAGGGCATGTTGTTCCCGGCGCTGAGGGAGGCGCGGGGCGATGGCGGCGGCCGCCGTGGTGGGAGCGCTGGGCCGGCGCCTCAAGGCAACGCTGCGGCTGCCCCGGGCTCAGCCGGGCCCCCTCGGGTACGGACCGCACTGCGGGGGCTCTGCTCGGGCACCAGGGAAGGCGGGCGCGGTTCCCGGGAGGAAGGAGAGCCCTTGGCGGGAGGAGGGTGTCCGTGTGTCCTGGTGTCCGTGTGTCCTGCTCCTCCAGCCTGAGGGCTGCAGGGTGGTGTGTGGCCTCAGGCATCGTGTGAGGGCAGTTTGAAGGTTCCCCCTGTGCCTGTTACGGTTCTGCAGTCCTTGTACCGGTGCTCCAGTGGGGTTTTGTGCTTTACCGTGTGTTCGCGGCGTTTGCCATTAAGGCCACGAGGGAGGTCGTGGAGTCTCCCTCTCTGGAGACATTCCAAGCCCACCTGGATGCGTTCCTGTGTCACCTACTCCAGGTGACCCTGCCTGCGCAGGGGGGTTGGACTGGATGGATCTCCAGAGGTCCCTTCCAACCCTGACGATTCAGTGGTGTATTCTTGTACAACAGAGCTCGAAGTTATTATCTCATTATCAAATGCTATTTGTCTCTGAGTATAGAAAATTGATAATTAGATGAGACAAGGGGGAGAAGAAAACACAGAGATGACATTTTTGTGAATAACCAAACTCGTATCTTTTCCCCCCAGCCCGTGGTCTGTTATAGGTCCTGTGCCTTTGTGAATGAAACAAACATTCTCCTGCAGCTGAATGTTATTTTTCTTACCATACATGGTTTTCCTTCTAATTTCTATGCAGGTTGGCGCTGAACCTGTTCCACAAGGACTTGCCAAAAGCTGAGCCCCTCCATCAGGTGAAGTTCCTGCACACGACTGTATCTCGGAGAGGGCTGGAGGAGTTTTTTGATGATCCAGGAAACTGGGGAGAAAAAAGCGTCAAGTCTGGTGAGTTACATTTAGCATTTCTGATAGTGATCTTCGAGCCACTTGTGCTCAGCTGAAATCTGACCTGGTTTTTTTTTGCATCAGAGAGTATTCATACCTACATAAAGCTTACTTTTCTAAATGTATATATACATACATCTGTTAGTGCATCTTTATGCCTGTGTGTGTTCAGTGTTTGTGAAAGCAAATAGCTATTGGGCAGCAAAATGTTTTGCTGTAAACCCTCTGCCTTGCTCTGAAGTGAGAATGTGTCACAGAAGAGATGTTCTTTGGTGAAATATATGGTCCTATGGAACGAAAGTAATTCAATGCAGATTCATCTTACAGCTTTCCCTATGACCAGGCTGTTGGAAACACCAATAAACAAAGCAAAGCTGAATATCACCAAGGATAGCTTTCCAAGTGGTAGTATTTTTTTTTTAAATGATTCTTGTTCTGTTGATTCAGCTGAGCCTGCTAATAGAAGCACATATTTTTCTTTTTCGGAATAAGAGAGCTTTGTTCTTTTAAGTCACTGGGGTTTGTTTCTGTTTATTTTTTACAGGGGAGGCATGGAATATAAAGCAGCTGAGGGGCAAGAGCAGTGAAGACTTGCACAAACTCTGGTAAGTAAGTTGTAGTGAAGAAGCTTCCCTTCTTTCAAAGCAGCTCTGCGCTTTTTATTAAAATGTGGCTGGTGAACTTATGAGCCAGTAACTTCAGTCTGCCACCCAGCTCTGCAGGCTCCAGCCTGCTGGGGGCTTGGAACAGCCCCTGTTCTGGCCCTGCTCAGAACACAGAAGCTCTGCTGCAGCTGGCTGTGGGACAGTTGTGTCTGGGACAAAGATGCTGAATCTGAACCCTCCAGGGGTTGTTTGAATTGGACAGAGTTGGTTTCAAGTGCCTTCTGGTAGGGCCAGGCAGCGTGTTAGATCAGGGTGCTCAGGTCTGTGTTTATTCTGATCTGGACAGTCTCTGAGGCTGGAGGTTGTATCACCACTCCAGGCAGTGCCAGGGCTAAAATAGCACTTAATCATTCCTGTGAAGAGTTTGTTCTTCTGTATCTGTTCCTTTTGCTGTGCACCTGTAAGAAGAATCTGGCTCTGACTAGGTAGGGGAAGACAACTTACTATCTTCCCTCCCAAGCCAGGGCTAAGTAAACCTGTCTCCTTCATCCTCTCCTTTCGTGTCTGCCCTCCCCTCCCCACCTCTACTGGGCTTTCTCCAATTGCTCAGGACCTTTTTGCTTCTTCATATGAAGCCAGCAGGTGCAGGAGATGGGATTTTCCTGTGCTCTATCCAACAGGATAGTAAGTGAATAACTGCTAAGGTGTCCATAAGTCATTTTTGAGTTACTGTGCTCTCTGACCTAGGTATGTCCTGCTGAAAGAAAGAAACATGCTTTTAACTCTTCAGCAAGAAGCAAAACGGCAACTCAAGCCTATGCCAAGCCCAGAACGGTTAGAAAAGGTAATTTGTTTGTGCTACATAAAAATACAACTCTTAAGTAAAATTGCTCAATGGAAGATGAAAGTGTTTGTAGACTGGTTAAAGACCTTTTCTTTACATCATTTCCCTGATTTTAGTATATGCACAAACACTGCTCAAGTCATATTTTGGTCACAGCAGCTTTCTCATCGGCCAGTGGGCATTACTGGGGCTGGGACCAGACTCCACAGTGAAAACTAAAATAACAAACAGCCAGTACAAACCACCCGGCAGAAATACATACAGCAAATCTTCTGTTGGCTTCCCCTGCCTCCTTCCCACCCCTGCCTCAGAGCTTTCTGTACTTCCAGCATCAGCTCTTGATCTGGCTTGTGCATTAGCCAGCTGGTCTTTAAACAAACATCAGACCATCAGTTATTTTGTATCTGTCCTGCTCTCAAGTGAGGTTTTTGTGGTTTACCTTTGTTTTTCTTTTAAATTTTAGGTCTGTATTTGAGATCTTTTAAACTGTCGGTGTTGTTTTTTGTTGGCTCATTACCAACAAAAAACCTTTTTACCTTTTCCAGGTAGAAAAATCTATGAAAAATATAGATTTGGTTGTGAAAGAAAGAGAAGTTGCTTTGAGGCTTTTACAAACTGGCCATGAAAAGCCAGTACCTGGAGAGTGGAGACACGACTTCTTGGGACGCACCTTCTGGTATGGAAAACCTTTTTTTCTTTCTGTGTTAATTTTTCTTGTGGTGAGTCTCTACCAGAAAATCCTTAACTAATCAGGGAAGGATCCATATATTGTGTAGAACCAAATGCATTTTCTGGTCAGCATTCAGGTGCTTCTTGAGTTTTTTGGTGCTTTTTTTTTTTAATGTGGTTATAATTGTTGCTAAATAATTCAATGGCAAAATTTAATTATAACAAAATTAGTTTCATGTAACTAATTTGATTTTTGTGCTCAGAAGATGTTTGCTACTGCATCTTTTCTGTTACACATGACTGAACCAGGGAGTACTGTTCAAGTTGAACCATCTGGACTTTCCTACTTACAATGCAAAATCCACATATTCGGGGACGACAAAGTACAAACAGCTGTTTGGAGTTCCCTACTATTCTTGATATTTAACTATTAGGTAGAAGCTGCTATCTTTTGAATTATTTGTTGTCCAGATACTTTCAGTAATCTGTAATTTCAGGTGATGATGCTGAAGGCTCAGGCAGAACCTATTAATTTCTTAACCATAATTTCACCCTCATCATATTGGCATTGGGAGCACTTAATTACAGGGTTCAGCTCTTCAGTAACACTGTAGATAACAGAAGATCAAATCAGTGTAGATAACACAGGTTACAATAATGGTGACTTTTCCATTGTTTGGAAACATTGTCCACAAAGAAGGCACTGCCCATATATTTTATATCCAGTCCCCAGTTAAAGCAGGGAGGGGGCAGAGAACATGGAATGGTCATTAAGCACAGGCAGAAACTCTGGAATACACGTGGTAGTAGGTCTGACACTCTCTGGATGCGCTGGAGTCTGTAGGTGAGTCTGCACAAACCATCTGTGCAGCCCCATGTGCAAGAGGAACCCTGGACAGAAATAAGAGTCTGTATTTAGGGGAAAGGCAGACTTGCACTTGACAGGACACTCCAACACCAGCACATAAAAGAAAGTTGTAGTAGAAACAAAACTCTTTGGACACTGTTTGTTCACATCAGCTTTGGGAGGTTTTCTTATGAAGGATTAAATTTAAACTAAAATTACAAATAAGGACTGTTTATACTGGGCCCAGCATTCAAACATCTCCAGTTTTTAAAGCAAGACCACTTTCTACAGAAAGAGGCTGAGCTACACAGGAGATGCTGTTACAAACTAAGCCAGCAAGGGCTGGAAATAAATACCCCGACAAATTCTGCAGTCTACCAGACCACTTTATCAATGTACTGAAACCAGGAGAAACTGGTAGAACCCCAGAATGAAGACAGTGTAACCCCTGTAACCATTCTGTAACCCCTTTTATGTGTCTCCAACAGGTACAGTTTCAAGGAATGGCCGATACCATGGTACTTGAACGAAAGACACAAAAGGAAGAGATTCTATTACTTACCTTTTGTGAATAACTTCATCAGGTAAAAAGATTTTTTTTTTTACATTGAAGGTTATTTTCTGTTCTGTTCTTCGGTCCTCCTTATTCCCCTTTACAAGGAAAAAAATAGTAGTAATCTTCACATGCAGACTACCAAAGGTCTACCAGAGGGGGAATTTCTGTACAGTTCAAAAGCAGAAAGCAAAAAGAATTGCTTTGTAGCAAATGAATTCTGAAGCTGTTAATTGCCAAGAGCCTCTGTCTGATTAAGAGGGCGAGCTCGTGAAGGTGGTCCAAAGCTGTGTGGAAATTAATTAACCACACTCACTTCTCTGTTTTAGACTCAGAATTGAAAAATTCTTAAGGAAAAGGGAAAGAAGGCAAAACCTGGAGAGGACAAGGCGGAAGGTCTTGGAAAGGAAGTTCCCTCACCTTGCTCTGAAGTCTCAGAGCCAGTAACTTGCTGGAAGAGCCCTGCAGGCAAGTGGTCAGGTGTCTGTGAGTGAACACGAAACATGTTCTGAAACCACAAACAACTCCACTGAGCATTCCAGAGCCTCCTCCTTTTTTTTTTTTTAATACCACGTTTGACTTAAATAAACATGATCTGGAATTAAAAAGCAGATTTGGTGTCTAACTGAAATCATGATAGTTGTTTCTAGAAACATCTGATAAATGATGTGTTAGCCAGCAGCTGTGAGACATCCATCAGCACCAGTGAAGAGCGGCAGCGGAGTGCCAGCTGACAGTATTTAAGTGTAGGGATGGTGTTTACCTGGCTTAGTTTAACAAAGATGCATTAAAACCAGACAGAAACCTGAAAGCATCTGAACCTCACATGAGCCTTTGCCCTGTTCATATTTTTCCTGATATATTTTTCTGAACATTCTCCCTGAGTTATAGGTAAGTTACCCAAGGTACATTTGCTTTCTGCATAAATGCACTGGAAAACAGGCTCTCCAGTCTGCTGTGAGGAACTCTTCTCCTGCTTTAAGTGTGGCTTCTTAGAGAGTATGAAATATTCAGCATGGGAACTTTTAACAATGCAGTCCTCACACCTAGACTTCTATGACAAATTCAAACACTTGTACAGTGTTTTTTTGCAGAGTGCAAAATGTCTGAAGGAAGATCGCAAGAGTTTTCCTTGACACTGAAGTAGGAAGGTACCACTGCTCCTCTCAGTGGATTGAAACACCTACTTGATGAAAGCATTCACACCTCCTCGTGAGGTTGTTTAGAAATTTAGACCAAAGGCACAAATACCAGTCTTTTAGGAAGAAAATGTGCCCAGCAATATACTCTGGTAAAACACTGCAAGGGAACCCGTACTGTTTCCTGTCAGTATCTATTTCCATCACTCTGACCTTCAGTTACTCCTCTGCATCACAAAAACTTAAAACACAAAATCTTTACAGTAATGAGAAAACCCCAAAAGTGTTTTGCTCTCCCTCTGCTGCTGGAATATTCACAGACATTACCATCGTACAGCAATTCTTTTAGGATACCCAGAAGATGAAAGCTGGTTTGACAAAATGAAATCCAAGCACAGGTCACAGAAGGAAAGCTTAAAATGCATCACTCACTGCAGGGTGCCAAGGTACAAACTCAGCTGACATTCCACATTCCAACTGGATATGAACTAGACTGAGTCTTCCTCTTCCAAATGACAAGAGCTGGTGACTTAGATCACTTAGGGCTGCTGACTGCAGTCTGTCTCATTTTGAGAGAAATATGGTTTATCAATAGCTTTGAAAATCTGGGTCGAGCAACTTCAAGAGCAGTTCCTGGTTACGATAAAGACACAAGCAAGCTGGTTTGATAAATTACTTTATTGTTTGGAGGTAACGTGAAACTTTTCAAATAGAGGCCTCATATTTACCCAGAAGGTCTTTTAGGATATAAAAATGTAGCAGTACTGTTTACTTTCTGTTTATTCTTTTTAGATCAGTTAAATGCTATTTGGTTTTCCACAGCTTTTGAGATAAGGAGCAAAACTTCCCTGTGTCCCAGAACAGACCACCACACAGTTGTAAATTAAAGTAAGCTTAACAGCAATGTTGAGCTGCATCTTGACAGCCAGTTCTTGCTCAAGAAAAAAATAATCATCCCCATTGCTGTGACCCTGAGAGCACCTTCCCCAAGCAAACACAGGCACTTACAGACCCTGCTGGGAGTTCCCGAGGGATCCAGGCTGCCCCTCTGAGTTACAGCTCCCTGCAGCAACGTCAAGCCACACCCTGATGGCTTCTATTCCTGTTCTCCCAGTCCTGGAGAGGCAATTTTTTTATCTCAATTTCCCCCGCTTGAACAAGTTTTGCTTCTCACCTACATCACAAAGGCATTAAATACATTCTTAGAAAGCAGGTGGAAAGCAGTGATTGCTGACTGAAATGAATCTGCTCCGTTAACAAAAAAATTAGCAAACCAGTGCTTAATAGAACATTCACTCAATGGAATGTAACACTTCTGTGAGACAGAAAAAGCTTACACCAACTACGTCACTGAATACAAACTTTCAACTTTTAAAACAACAGAGTAACTTTCTCTGCAAGTACTCACAAAGCTCCTCAAATACAAAAGACCAAATTTTATTTTTTTAAGAGAGGATTAAGAGCAATTTAAGGCCAAAGTACCAGCAAGGAAGACTAGTATGTGAAAGTAGACAAGAAATATTTAATAAATAAGCACAGGCATTTGCAAGGTTATGCCTCTATCTATTAGCTAACCTGTAAAGCTGTTCCCAGGAAAAGATACTAGCGAAAATAGACATTTATACAAAATTATAAAATGCTTGTTACATGAATTATTGCTTTACAAGGGACGTAAACATCCTTTTTCTATTATAGTACCAATTAGGTCTCTCAAAATTTCTAAGGTTTGTTAAAATGGAACTTGAATTATGCAAAAAAACCCAATATAAACTTTCTACAAAAAAGAGTCCATCCCATTCCTGAGTATGCTAAAGCTATAAAACAGAAGGAGCACCGAGCAGGCAGCAGTTTTCACAGTAAGAGGTCTTAAGGACATTTTCTTTCTACACACTGTTTCCCTCCTTCTTCATATTCTTGTTTAGAAATCCACATCTGTTGAAAAGTACCCTATTAAAAAAAAAAAAAAAAACCAAAACCAACACACAATTAAAAAAATTAATCAGAAAACAAATGAAGGTTAATTTGAAACATGATTAGCTTTTTCTAGGAAGGAACACAAGTCCTTACATTGAGGTAATAGGACTTGACCTGCTTAACTGTCTCTTCCTTGATCTTTATTTTGTAGTGATTAAATTCAAGACAGGACATGCAGTACCAAATGCTGATTTCAATCTCCCTTTTTCCATGCTGATAAATTAATCCCCACAAACTCAGTAACTTGTAGAATTAAATTCAGAAACATGATGCAGAAACATGTTTGCTACTTCCATGGCCTACTAGATACATGTAAAGGCTGTATTTCAAGCCTGCACCTTTCCATTAAAAATGGGATATGTTTTCACTGGAAATGCTCATGCCTGTTTTTTAAATAGATCCTCCTCACCTAACCATGAGGGTGGCCAAGGCTACGTGAGCACAAACCCTGCAACACACACTCATGGGGAATTAGACTTTGGGGTGACAGTTCTGCTTAAGCACAGAAACACAGTAAGCCAGGTTTACTAACCAAGGAAGCCAAAATGGAGCCACCAATCCATGAGCTGAACCTCCGCTCCACAGTCGTGTTGTTCGCTATCAGCTTCAGGCGCATGCTCTGAGCAGAAAAGGGGGCAAAACAAAATCATCAGACCAACTGTAGGCTGGTCACCTTCAGGGACAAGCAGCACGAGGAACTTGGTGTATATACCAAAGTGCAGGTGGAAAAGGTCCATTTTATTACATGTGCAATACTGCTCATCTGCCCTCTATTTAGAATCCAAGAACAGTCGCAGTGGAACAGGACACGTTGTGGCTTTTACCTTGTCTCCCAACAGGGAGCAGCAGCAAATGCTTAAGGCGAGGATAGGGCAGGTGGAGAGCAATAATATCACAGTATGTACTGTCCTCTCCAACACTGCACTGGCACTAAATGTCTATTGTTGCTGGACTTCATTAATTTAATTTTTTTTTGAACCATTTATTCTTTTTGTTTTCAAAACACCTTGTGGCAATAAAATCTTTGAATTTCAATGGGTTCCTCCTCAGCAGTGAATGACTACCTTTGTCAGTTTTTCCTAACATTCATCATTTCAGATTGTTACAAGAACATTTTAGCTTGAATCTATAAAATTCAAGAAATATTATAAGCTATATCTACTTTCGAGAACACAGGTGTAAGGTATTAATGCTTTGACATTAAGTGATATGCAGGTATGTTAAATCACCAGGTTTTTCTCTATGAATGAGTTGAGCTGTCTGCAGAACTGAGGAAAAACAATTCCTACAACAAAGTGACAAGACCTCAGGCAGAATGACTGAATGTGCCTCAAATTAGTCAGCAACACTTCAAAAGAGGGGCCATCAAGGGAAATACTGTTCCTTACGGACAATTGCAGAACTTAGGATCACAATCTGAAAGCAGGAGTGGAGCAGTAAAATACTGAAGAAATACTGGAATTTATATTGTATAAAAATGTCTGTATAAAAACTTGTTTTCTTTAGAGAAGGAGATTTCTTACCCTGCAGAAATCTGTTCAGCTGTTTGATTCCTAACACAGTCAAGGCTATGATACATTAATGCTTGTGCATTTATGTGGCAGAAAAGCAAAATGGTAAGTACTCAGGGCAGGAACTGAAAGAGTTGCTTTACCGGTGGAGTTTTCTGAGACAGCTCTCTGTTCAATCTGTCTGTGAAACTCTGTATGAGAGTGTTTCCTCCTGCTACAATCACACTGCCATAGAGGCCCTAAAAAGAGAAAAAACAACATTAACAGCATTAACTTGGCAAACAGTTGTTACTCAGAATAGAGAGGATGGAACACAAGTACATATAGTCAACAGCAACATCACTTGATGCCAAACGGTATTACCTCTCCAAATTCAATTAATTATTTAATCATTTAAAAATATTTCAAGACAGCTTAATATTAAACTATAGAAAGAAGAGAGAGGCCATATGATTATCTAATGATAATCATCATTCTAGTGATAATTATCATAATGAAACACAATATATAAATGACAATCATCATAATGATTATCATCATTCTAAATGATTTCACAGAACAATTTCTACTGTGGAGAACCCTAAACCTACAGATCTCCCCTGTATCTGAAGTGTTGGTTTTCTGACAGCTGGATGCAACTACAAAAGAAAACCCCACAGCCCTGCTGATAGAGTCTTCTATCTCACTAATGCTGCAGGTGATGCACACCATAGCTCCACTTATAGAGCCTGCCTGACGTGCCACCTAAGAGGAAAAGTTTTTGGAACAACCCCCATGCAGTCTGTATCAGACTTGAATATTTTCAATTTGACACCTGAGAAAGGTAGAGCATAAGTTTTTAAAAATTAAGTTTTCCTTTAAAACCTCTTCTCTTCCTTCTACTCTCTATAAATTCCATATACTTTCTAAACATAAACCAATTACATCTGCCATGCCTAAAAATCTGAAGGTAACAGTCAAAGTTATGAACATAAAATGCTCATCTTTTGTGGCAGTGCCAGCCACAAAATCAGCATATTAGACACTTAAATACAGATAGAAACACTAAATAAAGAAAAAATTCTGATTCAGCATTTTGTAAGAAAAAACAGTAATACACAAATATGTGATACAGAATTATTCTAGTGTTTATCATTATCCTAGTAAATCACATTTCCTCATCAACAGTGTTCTAGTCCCAAAAACACGTACCAGCACAGAAATATCTACGCCTTAAAATCCTCCCGGGCTGACTAACACTCACCGGCCTGATGTCGATATCACACATTCCAACGCTTGTTGTGACAACGTGGCTCACACCCAACATCGTGTTACCAGACAAACCCTGCAAGCAAAAGGAGGAATCTACACATCATCTCTTCAGAAGGGCAAGGCATAGAAAAGCCCCGATGAGCTGAATTTACACGTCTTACTAGAGAGGGAGCCAAGCTTTTTTTTAGGGGAAGAAATACGGCTATTTTCCCATTCAGCTCATCACCACCCACTCAGAACGTTTCATCCTTCACTTGCCCAGTCCTAACGAGACAGGGAAGTCCCACCCCCAAGAGAACTCCACAGTGCAAATACACACATCCATATCACAACACTAAGAACACCACACAAAAGGAAGCCAAGTGATAACCTAGCAATTCAAAGCCTTCCAATTACACCTATCATTGGGGTTTTACCTTTACATTGGAAGGGTCAAACAATCCCTCGGGAATTTTCAGACGCTCCGCACCGAAGTCACAGTTGTAGCCGTTGGGGAACTCATAATGAACTGTTGGCATCTGTGCTGCCACCCTGGAGCACAGTGAGAAAGCAACACATTGAAGTGCTCTGTAAACAGGCTGTCAGGTTACCTAAGCAGTGTTATGAACTACATTTCCGGTGGGAATATTGTGATTGGTAAGACTTACACTCTCAATAACAATGATCTCATCTTGGAATATTAAATAAAAAGCTACCACCTGGATGTATGCTGTATCCCTACTTTCATAAACAAACAGTTTCTGGATAAAATTTTCTTCCATAACAAAACCAGCCAACAGCAACGAACAGGCTGAGCACCCCCTGCACAACTGGTAACTAATTTCACAAGAAGGAAAAAAAGTAACGTACTGTTCATCATAGGTTGAATCTGATACTTGGAGGACAGAAGCCTGGAAGTCCTGAATGACACACTGTGGAATCAGGAATAACATGGTTATAAGAATTTCAGTCTTCAATTTTATAGAATTTATAGAATTGGTACTAGCTTTTTAAAGATTTTCTAGATCTTCAGGAGAAAATCCTGATATACTTGCAAACAGAACTTATTTATGGGACTCTCAGGGGAGCTGAAAACAGGAGGAATGAACTACTTACATTGCACATGTAGTTGTGCCAAGACCTGGTGACCTGCGGTAACTTCTCTTTTCTCTTCCAATTTGCTGGGGACCCCTCACGAACTGCCTCCTGGGATTGTAGGATAAATGATCGTCAGTTAAACATTTAAGCCTCTCCCCAAGAAAACACTCAGTAAATAAAGTTACTTTCCCACCTTTGAAGCAATCATATAGGGAGGAATTATCTCTATGTTCATTTCCTGAAACAATTCCCGGCACTGCATAGTAATAAAGTCTCCTGCAAGTGGTGATTTTACAATACCTAGAGAACAAAAAGGTGATCCAACATAAAAATATTTTAAAACAAAACAAAACAAAACACTAACCTAGAAAGTACCAAAATCATGAATAAACTCTCCCAACTATTTATCAATGAACACCACTAGGGTTTTTTTCCCTGTTTAAGGGGATACACAGATTTTAAAACAACAACACAAGCTGAAATCAAACTAATTTGACCTTGATACTGCAATGCTGTTACCCATGAAAGTTATTACCTTGCTGCAGCACATATCCATCATGCACTGGAATAGCAGTGGTGTGTGTTGCTCCACTATCCAAAATGAGACCTGTGGATCTCCCATTAGCAAAGCTAGCCAAAACAATTAAGGAAAACATTGTCATTGTCACTTTGGAAAAAAAATGTTGCCATACAGTTAGAGCATAACTAGGAATGAGGACCCCAATGTGTCACTTTCCAGTGTGTACCATCTTTCTGTGAAGTGCACAGAGTGAGCACTGTTTAACTTCCATCTGTGAACTAACTCAAGCTTCGGATGTACAAAGGTGAGATTTCACATCAACACCATGCAGCAAGCTCTAAGTACACCCAACTCATTTAGACTCTGAAGCTGAAAACATGAGTTTAAAACAAATACAAATACTCTTCTTAAGGCTATGGGAACTTCAAGATCTAATTGCTCTATTTACTAGTGTGGACAATACCATGTCAGGTCTGTAATATTCTTATCCAGGGTATACAATGGAAAAAAAATAATAATAAAATAAGAAAGACTTGGCCTCCAAGGAAAACAGTCAGATAGGGAGAACTTCAAAAATGAGCTCTAATGCTTTTAAGTTCAGAAATGGAATTTGTTTACTTCCTCCTTGGATGTTTATGGAAAAATCAATTTGAAAGAAGTCAGACATGCTGTTACACTCAGAATTGCCTAGAATAGGTTTGCCATAATTTCCTGGGGTGAGGAATAAAAGCCCATGCAGTGAAACACTTCGAAGGATACGCTGTCAAAACGGCGGTTTTACACAGGAAGAAGGCAGGGATGTTGTAGTGCTCAAACATCAACTCCGTCAGTTTTTCACGCTTTGCTCTAGTATTCCACTAAAAAACAATAAATCCAACCCACAAATAAGTGGCCAAAATGAAGATGTGATTGCACACTAAAAGGTCGCTAACACAATAAAGAGTGATTAGAAGAACGGCAGGTACAGCTTCAAATCAGACCAAAAGGTAGATTTCTAGCAGTTTACTTCTTTACAACCTTTTTTATTCCAATGATATTACAAGAAATTAATGCTTGTCTATCACACAAAAGTGATACACACCTTTCCTGTTACAACAGAGATTCCTTTATACTTCTACAGCTCTTCCAGTATCAGTCTCTCAAAGAACTCTCCAAAACAAGTACCATGCCCTTTCCCAAGGGGAAAGCTGCATGAAGTAACTTGCCCAGTGGGAAGAAAAATAAATCCAGATTTTCCAGTTTCCAAGGTACCTGTCTACAGTGCTCCTGTAGTTGATTAAGCCAGGATATATCTCAAATATTCAAAATATTACTGAAAATGCTTTTTTTCAAGCCAATACAATAAAATAAGATTAGGTCTGTAAGGAGGATGTTAAGGGGAACCTCTATTCAGACACCCACTGAGCCATCAAATATGAAACCACCTTTGAAAATTCATCTACGCTCCACAAGCTGCAATTTAACACAAGGAAATAACGAAAAAGAAAACCCTTTTCGTACGATTTTATTAAAGGAAGGCATAACTTGTGTACGGCATTTCTACCTCTTCTACTCTGACTTCAAGATCTGCCCTTCAAATGCTGAGCATTATTAAATGACAGAAACCTTGTCCACTGATTTTCCCAGAAATTTGCATTCATCCACTTCAGTGGATTACAGGACCACTTACAGAAACAAAGACGGAAAAATTAAAACTTCTCCATTATAAATGTTATTCTGTGTCATGTAATAGTAGCTGTAAGGCTGAATGAAGCAGCAGATTTTCAATGGTATTTTACGAAGTGTAACTTAATATATATAAGACGTCCAAACATCTTTTTCCTTTTATTCTAGGCAGTAAAATTTCTTTTTTTAGATTTTGACTTCCTTTCAATAAGTAAGAAACAATAGCATATTGCAAATACTTTCTAATACAACTCACATAAACTGTTTCAAATTGGTTTGGTTTTATTCTGGAATATGGTAAAGTATTTTAAAACTGTCATTTCTGTAGCTAAGATTTAAAACTTGTCATCTAAAAGCCACTTATCCAAGACTAATGTTTGTAGAGTCAGCAAAAAAGACTTATCAAAATGCAAAGCTGCTTTTACTCACTGGTGCTTCAGACATAAGGACAGGATGCAAACTTGCTTCAGATTTAATGTGCATCTTGTAAGTGTGATCCAATATTGCCTGGAAACTATCCCAGTCTTCAACTGCAACAAGATTGAGGCAAGGAGATTAGTTAGATCCAAGTTTTGGTTTATTTCATAAATACATAGAGGTTTTCCAATTTATTTACTTTTTTTTTTTTTTTTGCACAAAGCTCTTTAGTCAAAAGCTATCTCAGCAGACATAAACCTCTTTTAACAGCTCTGCAGAATTCTCTTCCTTTGTAACTACCACGATTTCAAGAACTATGGTGAAAGTCCACTAACAGTGACAACCAACCATATTCCATGCAATTTGTAAACCAGGTATCTGTTCTTACAGCTTGCTGGCATGAAAGCTATGACCTTCTGCAGCCTGGCAATGCTATTTTGAAATCAGGTAGAGAAAGACAGAGCACCATACTCATTCCATTTTTTAAAGGTGAAATGGCCTCCATATTCTCCCTCGGGACTCTCAGGGCATTGGTGTCTATGTAGTAAGTTGGGCCCCCTTGTTTGCCTTTGTCCCCATCTATCTCCATCAGAGTGCTGCCATTGTCCCTTTCCAGCACCACGCCAATGGCTGTTGGAAAATCAACCTGTAAGGCAAGAGGCAAGCAGTACATGAGGATTAATAATGTTTTGGAGGTTTTTTTTCCCTCATAAATTCAGAGGTTTCCTCATACATTTATAACAAAACCCATTGTATTCTGAAAAGCCGAAACTCACAAACAAGACCAAAGGCATAAATTCATGCTGTATTTCCATCGAGGCACACAGACTCTCACCTTTGGACAGTCCTCGCCTGCATAGCCCGCTCTGACAGTGTAGGAGCCAATGTCAAACACCAGAGCCCCAACTTCATCTGAAAAGATTGTTAATAAATGGTGAATGGTTATTGAACTCTTCTGCAACCCTGACCTTTCCCTGCCCGCTGCCTGCTTTGCCTCCAAATGCAGAAAAGTCAAGGGATCGAGGCAAGGAGAAACTTCTCTGCTCAGAACTCCAGTTACCAGAGAGCTATTGGAGGGCTGCAGACGGGCTTGGACTGCAACCCCTTCCTCTCGTGTGAGTAAGAGGGGAATTTTAATAGACGAGGGAGAACGTGGTTGCATCTAAACAGATCACAAAATAAAACTTTCAAGTTGTAACGTAGCAGCCACACGAAGCCGGGCGAGCCCGGAGCCCCCGGGGGGGATCGGGATGAGGAAGGTGGGACTGGAAACAGTGACTGTGAGAGTGAAGGGGCCACAGCACGAAGCGCCCTCACCCCTGCGAGCCCCGATCCCCGCTGACCTCTGGGCTCCCTAAGGCAAAAACCTGTCTGAAACCAACCCCCAGACCTCAGAGCCCACGGGGGGACCCACACCCGGGTCCCAAAGCCCCGGGACCTTCCCTGGCCCCCGAATACCGCCGATCCTGCCCCAGGCCGCGGCCCGGGCGGTGCTGGGCGGAGGGAACCTCGGGCCAGAAGGACACGAACACGGCCCCCGCCGCCGCCTGCCCCTCACGGGCGGGTCGCGGGGGAGCCGTGGGGGCTCCGGGCCGGGCTGAGGGAGGCGGGAAGCGCCCGCGGGAGCCGCACGCGCCGCCTCGCGGGGCGGGGGAGGGGAGGGCGGCGCCGGACTCACCTCCCCCGTACACGCCGCCGCTCATGGCTGCCGCTGGGCCCGGCCCCGCCGTCCGCCGCGCCCGCGCCGCCCGGCCCCGCTACCCACCCGGCCCGATGTCCGCGGGCCCCCCGCGCTCCCCGCCCGCTCCTCCCGCCGCCGACCCGGCAACAAAAGCGCCGCGGCCGCGCTCCCGCCCGCGGCCCGGCCCGACCCGCAGCGCCGAACGCCCGCCCGCCAATGGCAGCGCCGCGCGGGCACAGCGGGCCAATCGCGGCCCGGGGGAGGCGGGGCTGTGCTCGCGGACTGCCAATCCGGAGGCGGGACGCGGAGGGCGGGCAGGGGAGCGGGGGGGCGGTGTGAGGGGAGAGGCGGGCGGGGAGGGAAGGAGGGGCCGCGGGGAGGGGGAGCGTGAGGGGAGAGGAGGGTGAGGTGGAGACGGTGCGGGGGAATCACGGAGTCAGAGAACGGGTCAGAGTGGAAGTGAGCACAGTGGGCCACCTGGCCCAACCTCCCTTCTCTGGCAGGGTCGTCCCAGAGCACGTGGCACAGGATTGCGTCCAGGCGGCTCTGGGATATCTTCCAGAGTGAGAGAGAGTCCACACCCTGCCCGGGCAACCTGCTGCAGCGCGCAGTTCCTGCACGGGAACGAAGTTCTTCCTCGTGTTCAGGTGGAACTTCCTCTGCATCAGTTTCTGCCCGTTGTCTCTTCTCTTATTAGTGGGCCCCACCGAGCAGAGCCTGGGAGACAGGCCGGAGACAGGACGAGAGGACATAGTCTCAAGCTGCACCAGGGAGGTTTAGGTTGAACAACAGAAAGGTTTTCATCACAGAAAGAGTGATTAGACATGTGAATGGGCTGCCCAGGGAGGTGGTGGAGTCACTGCTTCTGGAGGTGTTTAAGGAAACACTTGGTGTGGCACTCAGTGTCATGGTCTGCTTGTCGTGGTGTTGGGTCATAGGTTGGACTCGGTATCAGAGGTCTTCTCCAACCTAATTGGTTCCGTGATTTTTGTGATTCCCCTGCTGCTCTCACTGATCTGTTGTGCTCTTGCACTCAGAATAAAACGTGTTTGAAGTATATCTTGATACCCCCGGGTTGTGCTGTTCCTTTCTGGTGTGGGGCACAGCCTGAGGTTGGTGTGTGTGCAGGGTTGCAGGGTGCAGGGCTGGGCAGTTCAGATTCGCCGGCTCAGCTGCCGGTTTCGCAGCCGAACTTGTCATTTAGGCTCTCACATCGCCTTGTTTGGTGTCGGCGTGCTCAGCCAAACCTGGTGTTCAGCCAGAACAGCCAGAGAGAGGAAACTATAAAGTTGTAGGAATTCAAGGAAACAAAAGAAAGAGACCTCAGGCGTAACTCGCAGTCAGTATTAGGGAAGCCTAAAATTCTAGCTGGAGAAGGGGAGTATTGGCTTAAAGGGCAAGTGTTCCTGGTATGCACCTTTTTCAGTTCTTATATGAAGCAGGGTTTTTTTGGAGGGGCTGAGGAACTGAGTGTTCTTTCGGTGTGACTAGATTTAGTCAGCATAATAGTATATTTTATTTATTACCCTTATGATTGCCTATAAAATCATAGAATAGAATCATAGAATAGATTGGGTTGGAAAAGACCTCCAAGATCATCGAGTCCAACCCCTGATCCAACTCCAATTACTATATCATGGCACTAAGGGCCACGTCCATAATAGCATAATGAGTGATCTTAATAGCAATTAATTATTGGACTGGAAATAATAATAAAAACTTTTTCTTAAATTTTCATCCTAAACCAAAAATTAGTGGTGTAAGCTTGCTTTGTCTTATTTTGATAGGGAGCTCAAGACTTCCTACAAAGCTTTGTTTCTTGTGTAAGTTGTGACCTAAATTTTAATTGTATCTCCTTATTTACGCTGAGTTTAATCAGGGAGGTAAGAAGAGAGATAAAACTGACATTTGGTGTACCCAGTAGTTTTATGCAGGAAGTTTGTAAAGCTGTTGAAAATAGATCTGATTATTGGAAATGTCAACAAAATTTATGCTGGTGAAGGAGAAAATCAGCCTGGATGTGTGTGTTTGGACTGCAGCTCCCAACGTGCTTCAGTTAATGCTGGGCTGGTGACTAGCAGTTCCCTTTTAAGGGGGAGGGTGTGAAAATGTAGGAAAAACAGTAAAATCCAACAGTTCCAAGGGGCAACACACAGTTGTGGGGGTTTTCGAGCACAATTATGACAGTTACAAGGAGGTGATTTGATTTACTAACTCTCAAGAGTGAGGAATTTAATTTGATACAGTCTGACTTTCTGGTTCTTTAATGACCAAACTTCATAGTTTTATCCTGCAATTAAGAAATTCATTTTTCTATATAAGTTACAGTACACTTCAACTACAACATATCAATGCTAGTGTTTAAATCCTGCAGTTTCATTAACTGTACATCATAAAGACAGTGCACTTGGTGTTTGTATTATGGAATCTTTTAAAGTTAGTATGTTATCATGATTTCCAGTATGAAGTTAGTATGCTATCATGATTTCCAGTATGTGGCACTAATACTCAAGGTACAGCTGTTCGAGGAGGAGGAATTAATTGCAGAGGGGAAAAGTGGTTTAGAAAATTTGGAATTACTGTGCCAGAGGATCTTCATTTAGCTCCTGCTTGTACTTTATTTTGTAGTAATGATTCATTATATTCATATATTAATTGATTTAGTGTGGTAATTGACACTTTAAGCCAGATCCTGCTCACTGCACAAGAGCTGCCTGTGGCTGATCTGCAAGCCAGAACCTAAGACAGCATTCGGTTGCTTTATTTTTCTTCAGTATTTCTTCAACACAGAAGAGTTCCTGGTGATGCCATCAGGAAATGTGTGCCAGGGTACAGAGGATTGTGGCGCCTGAGGCTTGGAGAGAGGATTCACCTTTACAGCGCCAGTGGCTGATGGAGACCGATCGTGAGAACTGCAGGTAACACGCATCGGGAATCCTGCTGGTATCGGGAAGCCTCGGGATCTGACAAGCATAAGGATATAAAGCCAAATCCGTGTAATCCTCAAGAAGCTTGGAGGATAAGGGGAAGGAAATTTAGACTGACAACTCTCCAGGTCTTACTTTTCTCTGCCTTGCACTTTCGCAGGCATCAGTGTGTGCAGGACATCACGGCTGTTTGATACCACTTTGCAGTGACTTTGATTTGCAGCGGTGTGAATAACCCTACAAGGCTCAATGCACAAGGGGAATAGACTGCAGGTGTCTGTTTCCAGCAGACAAAGCTTAATTTAAGCCTTCCTAAATTTTGGATTATTTCAGTGAATTCCTGCACATCATCCTATGTTTGCATAAGAGCAGGGGAAATCTAAAGTTTTACCGCTGACTGTAATGCACCCAGATGTTTTTTGGGAGGGTTTAAGTATTTCTGCTTAGTTTTCTCAGAGGTAAGGATTATAAAATCAAAGTAGATAGAAACAATGAATGTACTTTATCTGGGTTCCCATATTGATACACATGGCTGGAATATCTTGCCAGGAGTTTCAGGTGGAGGTATAATGCACACTAGTTTGTTTTCATGGGAATTTCACATACCTATTTACTGTATGTGACATTGTATATAATAACTCTAAAACCAGATATGAACCGAAATTGTCCTCAGGAATAAAGAGAAGAATAATTTTTAGAGTGAGGCATGAACCAAGGCACCAAATACTGATGCTTACTCATAAGCAAAAGTTAATTTCATCAGTGATAGTCTGGAGAAAGTGAAGTTTCCTAATTATTGCTTTAAGGTTTTTAAAACTTCACTAAGATGTAATTGTTTCAAGCAAGTACATTCACCTTTTTAGCAACATAAAGCATTGTAGAAAGTGATGTATATGTCAGGCCAAAACTGAACAAAAATGATTTTTTGTTTCTCAACAAGCTGCCCTTCCCCATGGGGTGGTTGATGGGCTGTTGCTTTTGAGCAGTGCCATACAAGTGCCACTCAGTCTCCTCGACTGCAGTGCCAGCAGACTGACTGTGACAATGGCTTATTCATAACGTCTGTGGTCCTCCTTGATTCTTGATTGCAAAATGCATGTTAAAGGTTTTATTTTTCTTATTTTCGGATGAGATCTTCTGTGTTTATGTGAACTGAGAAAGCATCTGTAGATGAAAGAGCAGAATAATCATTAATACTCATTCAGTCAAAAACTTCATATGATTCATATAAAATGTACCAAAGACAGACACTTTAAACCTGGATAACCACTGTACAGGCTGTTTGGGCTTAGCAACTGAAAATGCTGAGGAGAGGAGGTCTGAAATCTCTCTGTGACTCCAGCAAGGCAGTTCTGGGGATATGTGTTCCTGAATCTTCTTATGGAGCTGGTGTGTTTAACTCGTCCTTTTGTAAAAGACCCATGATTCAGTCTTATTTTAGGACATAATTGAAGGAAGGGGTGATGGTTCTTGTCATTAATACACAGTCAACTTTCCATCATCAATGGGTGGCCCGACTAGAGTTTGGAGAGCATGCTGGGGTTCCACTTGACTGGCTGGAATAATAGTGACTAGGATACACTGGAGAATGGGGGGAATAATATTAGTGCTGCTGAACCATAAGTGGTCACTGAAACCAAAGCAGGGACATCCAGACCCTTTTCTTGTTTAGGTCAGGCAGAGTAGGGACATCCAGACCCTTTTCTTGTTTAGGTCAGGCAGAGTATGGATACACAGAGCCAGATTTGGTCAGCAGTGCACAGCAATATTTGCCTGGAACTGGTTCTGAGGTAATAGGTCTCCTGGGCTGAGCCAGCCCTGGCCAGAACTGAAGTGTGCTTGAATTGCCCTTCTCAAATGAGTCTCTTGTGTACATATGTCTCACTTGGCTCAGATCTGGCAGAACTTACTGTTTCAGGCTTAGTGCTTGGTCTGTAGTCCCTTTGGATTCTTGCAGGGCTTATTTGCTTGGCAGCTGGGCCACCTCTGACCTGGCTCAGTACCTCTCATCTGCAGAAACAAAGCTCTTTACAGCTGGGAACCAGCTTAGCCTGATAAACAGAAGATCTTTGTGTCAGCTGAGCCCTGCCATTAATGAGGCACATTGATCCCCTGTGCTTCCCACTGCTCCAGTAGGAATCTGGGTATGACAGCTGAGCAGGTAGCATGGACTGCAGATCTGTTTCTTGCTCAGGGGCTCCGTCTTCAGCCTTGCAAGGTTCAAATCCCTTTTCCCGGCTTCCCAGGAGGTGCTGCGTTGCCTCAGTAGCATTTTCAAGCTGTGATGCCATGCAGCTCAGACCCATGGCTCTGTGCAGCCAGGGGGAAGGAATCCAAGAGGGAGCTGCTGACTGACCTCCTCTGAGAGAGCAGAGCTTTGTTGGGTGAAATGAGGCTGTCTGGGGAGAGGAGATCATCAGTGACCTTATAGGTGTTGTGACACGTTCTGTGTCACCTTTTTGGAACCCTTTTGAAATCTTGGTCTGCTTTACTGTAGAAAACGGTTTTCATTTGACATCTGGAAATGTTTGTTGTGCAGGGGAGGTTTTGGTGTGACTGTGTCTGTGCCGAGTTTGTTCTCCCACCAGGAGAGGGCACAGGCAAAGCAGGGGCAGAGACACCAGCCATCCACATAGTGCAGCAGGTTTTGGAATACAAACTAGAAGAACATGACTTCCACTGGGCTTCAAAAAACCAAGCGTTGCCTTGGTTTATGTACTATTGTATCCAAAAAAAAAAGATTGTTATAAAATTAATTATTAAACAGTAGTGAGGAAAAATAATAGTGCATTTGCTGGATGGGCATGTTTGCAAAGAGATTGTCACTTCTTTCCTGAATTCATTCAGGTCATTACTATGACATGTAGGTACTTTGTCATCCTAAATGAGTATGTAGAGCAATGCAATTGCACTGCAGCAAGAAGAGTGATGTGGAAAAGGGCGTGCTTTTATTGAAGAGATATCAATTTGTAGAAGAAGCTAAGGATTGCAGTGCTTTATCAGAATGTTTATTCACAGAATATGTGTAATTCTGGGGCAGTCACGCTACAGCTGTTCAAAAGTATCAGCTGCTGAATTACAGCATCAGCACATATCAGTATTAATATGCTCCATTTTAAAGAGCCATTGGGATTGTATATAAGACCTTTTTATTATTTGATGTTTATAATTTGATGATTATTTGAAATTTGCTCTAACAGGTAAGTTCATGGCATTTTTTATAACTAGTGTAGGAATTCTGATTTTTATATCAAGGGATTTGCAATCCCTTTTCTTCCAATTACGTATTTATCTTAGAGTCTGATTCTTCTCTCACACCACACTGGCACAGTGTCTTTTATTTCAGTGCAGCAGAACTGTCTCCAAGAGGGGGCTGAGGCCCAAGACACCTTCCTTGCAAGTGAAATTGGGAGGAATGAGTGTTCCCAAGGAAAAGTTGTGACAGTGCAGAACCTGATAAGATCTGCAGGTGACAAGTCTTCCTTGGGTCCTGATATGTCAGCTCATGTGAGTGGGTAATCTTCATTATTCACTCTTTTATATGAAAATTAGCTATGGCATAGGGAATACTGGATAGGAGAGTGGTTAGGGATGTTCTTTCTCACAGGACATAAACAGCATATGACAGCACCACTCCATGACAGCCTTGGTATTTTGCATTTACTAATTGCTTATTAATTGCATTTATTACTTGTTTTCTTTGAACAATAAACAAAAATAGAGATAGAAAACTGTCTAGCACTGCGGGGTGGTTGTGGTAGGGAGAGCTAATTTAAGCAAGTCTCAGGTATTTTTAAACTAGTGCTTTTAGGGAACTGGGCTTGTGCTACCTGTTTGATTGCCTCCACAGATGATAAGGTTGCAGCATAAGTACATTATAATTGCTGACAACAGAAAATCCATCTAGAACGCAGGCTGCGTGAGTATCTTTATTCTGGGAAGAGCTTTGATCAGAAATCTTTGCTTTTTTGAGACACACAAAGGAATCCAAACATGAAACACAACTGGAGGAAACCAGGCCTTTTAAGCTCTATTTCTCAGAAACTTCTTATTTTCAAGGGCTTGTTTAGATCTGCCTTAAAAACAAACAAACAAACAAACCCAAAGCTGTAGACACAGTTTCTCTAAGTGTGCCTGAGCCAGGTGCCAGCCCAGAGAGAGCCAGTCCTGGGCACTCCAGGCCTGTGCTGCTTTGTTCAAGTCCTAGTGCCACGTGGATCCCGAGGCTGCAGCACCTGCCAGAACCGCGGTTTGTTTGACTTGGTAGCTGATGGTCAATCTGAACCACCAGCTCTGAGGGTAAGTCAGCAGGGGCTGCAGGTGTCACCAGCACATTTCATCCTTGCCCTGTCTTGTTGAATGGTTGGACTTGCCTGGTCCTCTCTGATCAGAACTACTCCAGTTTTCCTGCTCCAGGGTTCCCCAGCTATGGTGATCATCACCTACTGGAGTATTTTGGCACATAGTTTATGGGGTCAGCAGAGACTGATCTGAGTCATTAAGGTACTAGATGACAAATGCAGGAACTGGAAAAAAGATGGAGTGAGAGTAACTAACTGCTGGGTTTGGAGGCATCTGTGTTAAAATGCAGACTGTGTCTATGAATTTGATTAAAATGGAGTACTAAAGCAGTATGTTCATAGCCAGATGTTTGCATTTTCTGAATGTTAGTACTTTATATTCCTCGGTTTATCTCACTGAATTTCACTGCAATAACGTTCCCAGACAAAGCTAAATCATGGGAAAGCCAGAGAATGCTCAAAGGCTGTAATTTCTGCTCCCAAAGAATGTTGTTATCTTCCAGCATGAACACCCTTGACATCAGCTGGTCGAGCTGCAATATTCCTAATGGAGAAGCACAAGGTCACTAATAATGTGTTTGGCATCATCTGCCAAGGCACATGTCGGTCCTCTAGGAGGACAGAGAAAGGGAAAAAAAATACATTGTATTTTTTTACAACACTGTAATGTTCAGAATCGTATCCATAGCCTAGGAAACAAAAAACATCATTCACCCCTTTGATGTTTACATGATGTGACAGTGTAAGGGCCTTTAGAGAAATAATATGTTCTGATAGGTTTGGGGTTTTTTTTCTGGAACTCTGTGGCATAAAGGGCACTGGGCCTGCTAAAGCCTGAGCTCATTTTCTCCAGCTGAAAACCAGATTGGAGAAGACACACCTAGAAGGAAAGACAGAATTTGGAAAGAATGGAGAAGGTGTGATTGTCCTTTATGCGAGGTCACTACAGGCATGTTTAAGTGGATGAATTCTGCAATAGGATGCATGTCACAAGCATTTAAATATTGAGCCAGAAAAATGCTGAAGACTTTTGATTCCCACTCACTTGACTGAGCTGATCCTTTCCTGGGACGAGTCGCTTCAAATAAAATCAGTAATAACTTATTTATTGAGTGGTTCCTGTCTCCAGTCTTTTCTAAGAAACTGAAGAATTTTTAATTTAATTTGCTAATGTGTTGGCAAGTTATATCAGTGTACAGAAAGGATCCTTTAAGGATTGGCAACCCCATTTTCCATTGGGCACTACATATGCTAGACTCAGCAGTATGACACAATGTCACAAAATGAGCGTAAGTTTCTGGTTTTGTGCCTTTTCCTAAGGCTCCATTAGAAATCTTGCTTCCTGACTGCAGCTCTCTCTTCCCTTCTCCCTGTTCACAGACTGGATTTGTGCTCGTTGTACTGCCCAGAACATTCACAAGTCCATCTCACGTGCTGAAACACAGGCAAGTTTATAGGCCGGGACATGACATAAAATGATGAAGGTTTTAAGACCATCTCTTTGCAAAACCACAGAAAGTTTTTGCATACTTAAATACCTTCTGTTATTATATCTAATAACATTTCATGCAAAATATGTCCATGGCAGACTGCATTTGTTCTTACAAAAGCACATTTGGGAACACTGATGGTAAAGTTTTTGTTCAGTTGTGATAGTAGGTGGAAAGTTTGTGGTTGGATCTAAATTTCTGCAAAGACTAATTGTGAAAAAATTAGGAGCTTAGATTTGGGTCACCAAAGAGAAGATTTATGGGAACATAGAGCTTGCATTGACCATACACATATTGGTGAACTTTGCCTTCTGTGGTTTCTCAACACAAAATAGTGCTTATCCTCATGTCAGGAAAAAATGTAATGTCAGAGGTAATGTTATACTGAGATTTCACTTTGCTCAGATAAAGATATTTGTCAGTTATAACCCAGCAGAGCATTTGTTGGTATGATGCTGCCAGAGTTTAAATAATTAAAAATGAGTTGTCTTCAGCAAATGAATAAAGTACACCTAATGGAGCATTATCATTTGAATATTCTTTCTGTTCATTACTTGTTTGGTCGTAAAATTCAGTCACTTGCAATGGCTCATTCAGCCTTTTTGGAAAATTGTCATGATACAAATGTAATGCCTCCTTCCTGATTGCAGTGGGATGGTAGATTTTGAAAACAACAAAAATTAAGCCCTTTCTTCCATAAACCTTTTCAGCGGTAGCACTGAAAGCTCTTTCTGAAGGAGTTGGAGTCCTTATTCACTTTGTACAGCTGGGGAAACGTTTTGTGAGAGCAAGCTGGTATTACAGCTGAGGTAAATGACTCGGGGCTCCTGAAATCTCAGCTCACTGTCCTAGATGTGAGGACAGTCAGAGGCGGCTGCTGGTCTAGTGACATTTTCTCTCAGGTAGTTGCTGATTCTGTATAGATCTATGATTTATTGGAAACAAGTGAAAGAATTGAGTGGAGATATTTGTCTTCCCATTATTTGGTGAACTACAGCTTGTGCTGCTCTGTGCAATTATCAGTTGAGGCTCTTCCTTCTGTTACCCTTAGAGAGTCACATTTTAAACAGGATTTCCTTGGTAGAAATGTGTACACTGTGCTTAATACACTGATTCTTCCTACTTTTATACTCTCTCTGATCTCGGAGGACCTGGATGTAATTTTTTAATTTAGGCATTGGCAAAGTTTCTTGCCTTTATTCTTGTATGAACAAGCTAGGCCTCTCAAGCCTGTCTGTCCTCTTCTTCAAGGATCTTCTTCACCTAAATTTGAATGCATCTGAATTGTAAGTAATTGAATTTAGGCAGCTAGGTATAGAAATATCCTATTTGCAGCTGCTGGTTGCTTCTATTTCATTTCAGATTTGAAGTGGGGCAGAGTTCAAATACATGTAATGTGTTTTCATCAATTCTACAGGAAACTCAGTTGTCATGGTAGAGCCATTCCCATCCAACTTTTACATAATAGCTAAGTGGTTAGAGCAGCCACCTCGATTCACTTCCTTCTTCAGTTCTTATTTCAGAGAATTGTGCCCTTCCCTTTAGGTTATTAAAATGATCTGAGTGATAATGCTTTCCAGAATGCTCTTTGAAAGCTGTTTTTTTTTGTGCATTTAGGAATCCAGAAACCCTGAGGTCTAAAGAAGGGCGAGTAAAAGGAGCCTGATCCTGAATTGTAATTGGTAACATGTGCAAGCAGGGGTGGCAGATGCTTTTCTAGGTTTCATACACAGAATTCCTTCAGCTTTACTTATTAATAGAGTGGTGCAGATGCTAAAGAATCACAAAGCAGATTTCCTTTTCATCTTACTTATGATTTTTTTCCATCTAATCGTGGAAGAATTAACCACACCCAAGTTTATCTCTCTCTGTGACAGGCAGATCGTAGTGTGGTCAAATTCATTGTGATCGTGCTGTGCAAAAATAGCAAAATGCCATTTAATTTGTTCTCTGATGTTTGTCTAGAATCACATCTCCTTTAGGCATAGTTATCAGCAACACTAAATACAACTGCTGATGTGTTTAATGTCATTAACACAAGAACTCTTGTACAATTTGTACAAATACATTGTTAGGGGAAAAATGAGGGTGCGGGAGATAATGTGAATAACTATAATAATAAATAACTTTACGTAACAATAAAGGAAGTGAAAAGGAAATGAAAAATACATCCACTTGTCTGAATACGACTGTGAGCTATTTTAATGGGAAATTTTAACAACTGAAAAAAAAATGAAAAGAAAAGAGAATAAAACCAGTGTCTGAATTTTCAAATAATCAAAATAATCAAACCCTAATTTGCTTCAATTAAAGACTTAGAGATGCTCCCAATGCTTTGATTCAGAAAAAAATGAGAAAGTTTCTTATTCACCTCAGCAGGCAGCTCTGCAAAATGGAAGATCCCTGTGCTCCTCTGAAGCCATTTAATGCATATATGAGCATGGATTCCCAGAACTATCTATAATGCATATAGTGCTTTCTGCTCTCAGTGGCTTTTTTTCCCCACTCTCTTTACGTCATTTGCCATTTGTGAGGGTTGCCAGGGTAATGACCAATCATCCCTGGAGAGATGCCTGCTAGTAAGGACAACATAGGCTTTCTCTTTTTTGGTATTCTGCAGTATGTGTTTGAGAGCTATTCTAGCATCAGGATTGCAGAACTTTTGTTTAGTTAGTAGGGAGGGAAAGTTTACAGAGTATGAAATAACAGCTTACAACTATTGAGGTAAGTGAGGATTTTTCTTTTCTATTTTATTAACAGTCCTGTCTGGATTTATTCAAAACACTGAACATCATTACTTTTTTGTTCTTGTTGTTGTTGTTTTTATTCGTGTAGCTGACCTTGAAATTGGTAATAGCAGAGAGGTTTTACCTAATTTGAACAATGAAATCTCAGTAGTGCTGCCTCTACAGCAGGTCAGGATTTTATTCTATTTGTAACTATGAATCCCACATCCTTTCTCTCCGCTACAATCACCATATACGTCCACTCATCCCCAAAATATTTTCAGAAGAATTAAAAACAAGAAACCCACAGAGTGTTGTAATGCAGATTTCAGAGCATTAACAGTGGTTGCCTCTCAGGCGAATGGGAAGTTCTGCATAGTCTTCTCTGTACTGTACGTATGGAATAGGCCACATCAACTGGAAACTGAAAATCCAGAGTGCAGTCCTGTCCCACAGGATGCTGAAGATGTTGAACTTGTGTTGTTTTTAGATTTTGACTGTTGAATAGACACTTGCAGGCTCATAGGCTCTTTCCTCACCCATGGAAAATGAGAAAATATAGCCTCCAGACTGCAGACATTTTTTCTGGAACAGGGATCAGCAATGTAAGCTGGTGGTGATAATTGCCTCTCTGAATAGGCCCAAATTTTGTTCTTTTGCACATGAGGGCCCCTAAATAATGCATAAGAAAGGAGGCAAAAAAAAATCTGTTCAGAAGTTCCCAATGATCTCTGAAGTTTCTGTGAAGTATTTAGGTGTAATCTGGGTTGTGACAGATATGAGTGAAATGTTTGGCTTGGGATGGTTTCTTTCTTTGTTGCTGTTGTTTTAAATAACCCACATCAGAAGTATTCTAAGTCCCAAGCACCTTTGTTGCTGCAGTTCCCTGTTTTTGTGATGGCTTCCTGGGAGAAAGGGACAATCGATGCAGTTGTTGTATTTGCTTTTCTGTGGAATTGCTAAAGTATCAAAGTTCAAATTAGTAACTGTCTCATCAAAATTACTATTTGCTGCTTAATATATGTGCACCTACGCATGTGCTTCTCATCCTGGCAACCTTACGTGTCCTGATGGGCACAACATATAATAATTAGAATAAAGCACATATTTATTTCACTCTATTTCCTGCTTACTGCAAATACATGCAGAGTGTAATTTTGACTCACACTTTTCCCCAGTAGAAAAATACAGTGGGGCATTTAATTAATGGAGCACAGCAGTGAGTCTGGATGTGTGTGTATGAGAGAGAAGAGTATTCAGAGCAACAGTTTTAAAAGTCTGAGGTGAAAATGATCTTTTCATCAGGCTGTTGAGAAAATATGTTTGTTCAGAAAGTAGACCCGTTTCCTCTTTCTAAAAATTGTTACTGGTTTTTGACATCTGTGTGCTGAATATTCCTTTTAAGCAGTTTAAGATAGGAGTAGTGTTAAATGTTTGACAGTGAAGGGGAAAAAAGTAAGCACAAAGAAACTATATATCATTATTTAATGTTTATCAACATTCCATATGATTCCAGCATTTTTAGTAATCTGGGAAGCAAATCCACAAAATGATAATTTTGTATTATTTTAGGTGTTGTCTTATAGCAGAAAAATAATATGATGACAGCTAGATGAGGTATGTTAATTAGAAAAGTAGGTTTTCACATGAGAGATTGAGAGGTAAAGCTTTCTGGAAAATATGGTGGGTAACAAGCCTCAGTCTTTATCTTTCTGTCCACCTTTTTCCTGTCTATCTTCACCATCTCTCTTTCCAATTTGAAAATGCTCCATGATTGTATTATGCAGAGAATAGCATTTACTTTCAGACAGTGGGAGAGAGAGAGAGAAGCTGAAAAGGGGAGAAGGGAATGAGTCTGCATTGTGAATTGTTCACAGTACAACTGGCAACAATTAGGGCAAGGTATCTGTGGCTCTGAGGAGTGATGCAGAGGCAAAGGGCAGGGAGCAGAGAAGGAGAGCTCCAAGGCTGGGTTTGGTGGTGCAGGAAACTACCAGAGAGCTGCAGGGAGCAGGCCAGGAGGAGACAGGTTCCTGGAGCAATCTCGGTGATTCTGGCGTGCAGGGTTCCGGGTGGTAATTTGGGGAGGATGGGGTGGATGGAGACAGACATTAAAGCTTGAGGTGCAGTGTTTGCCCATGATACAGTGTGAGTGCTGTTCAGAAATTTGACCCTTTTGATGCCCTATCTGTTGCTGGAAACTTTGGAGTGGTGAATTCCAGTTGTTTCTTTATCTTGTACTTTCAAATACATAGAAAAGAAGAAGAATTAACAGCACAAACTGACAAAAAGTCAGGCTTCAAACCAGGGTGGGAAAACCAAGGAGATACTCATGAATGGAAAGACATATCAGGATGGCAAAAGAGAAACTTACCCAGTGTTTCCAGTGCTTATCCTGGAAAGATTAAGACATGTTGGATAAGTGCAAGAATGTATAAAATCATTCAGTGCCCCAAACTCCTCATCCCTTGAGAAACAGAATGCAAAACATAAATGAAGGTGAATAATCATCGAGTGAACAATAGTTTCTAAACATAGTGTATGACAAAGCAAACCACTACTGATGACAGAACTAGTGCTATCACTGCGCTGGGCAGCTCAGCCTGAACTGTGGCCGTTGCTGTTAGAGGTCAATTCTCTCGAGACCTGATAGGTTATTTTATCTGAGAGACGTCATCTCTCCATGATCTGGCATAGATTACCTTTTTGGTCATCTGTTTTGTACTTTTTTTAATGAACAGTATCTCTCTGGATATATATCTCACAGGAATACTGTGAGTTCTAGTTTGTGACTGTAGTGATTGGTGAGACCATCAGATGAAAAGTTTACTAATTCAGCCAGGATGTTATTGCATTACCTGGGCCTGACTGTCCAATGCTGTGAATAAGCAAATCTCGGTTACTTCTGGGATCTGGAGATGTAACTCCAAAACTCTGATGCGAAATCATGACGTGTGTGTATTCAAGGCATTAAAAAATAACTGAGTTGCATGAACTTAGTTAAAGTGGCACCAGAAGGCACAGGAATAGTTGCAATGTAAAAGTCTGATTTTAAACTGTTAGTTACTG
The DNA here is from genome assembly GCF_003031625.1 of Empidonax traillii. Classification (NCBI taxonomy): domain Eukaryota; kingdom Metazoa; phylum Chordata; class Aves; order Passeriformes; family Tyrannidae; genus Empidonax; species Empidonax traillii. The sequence goes on along the minus strand of NW_020955598.1, from coordinate 320,142 downwards.
CCATTTTGAAAAAAAAAAAAAGAGTTGTGAAAATATGCTTTATCATCCAAAGCTGCAATCCAGGAACACAACAAAGGCATGTAGAAGGAAAGTTACTGTTGCTTGACCAGCAGCATGCATATTTAGGAAAGACTGAAATTTTGAATGTATTACAGCACTTCCAGTGTCTCTCTGAAAGTGCATATTAAGGTTCACTTTGAACAAGTAATTAGAGAGAAAATGTCTTGTGGTTTAAAGCAAAGTGGTTGGCAGAAGATGGGCATTTTAAAACACTTTACTAAAAGCTTCCAATTTATCCTTAGTCCTGTTTTCAAATTACTTAACTGTGGTTTTGTTGCACATCCATAAGTTTCAAAGAGACTTAGGTACTTTCAAACATTTCATCACTTATTCCTGAACTGTTGGATATTTGCTGTATGATGTCAGACCATTCCATTAAACACTTCAGGGCTTGTTTTTTCCCCTATGTAAGCTGGGAATAACCAATATTTACCTTATCAGACTATGGATGTTTCTGTTATTCTTTTTGTAGTGCTTTGAGTAGTCATGTTGTTCAGGGCTTAGTTACTTAAATATTCAAAGAGCACACAGCCCTCTGAGATCCCCCAGTTCATCTTGTTTTTCTATTGTAGTTACAAGGTCAAGTTGAAATAATCCCCATGATTATAAGAGCTTGTATGAAAAACTTTCCTGGAGAGCAACATCTGTTATCTGGTGGTAATAGTGATTCAAAGGAGCTCTTTGGGAAGAGAATACAGTCTGTCTCACATGAACAGGATGACTCAGTAGTTCACACTGGGAAAGAGAAACATTCTCCAGGCCTCACAAACGTGATTCTGGAGACTCATTACATGCATTATTATGTGCTTTTGTGAAGCTCATGACACAGCGCAATGGGAACGGTTTCTGGCAGCCACAGTCCTGCCTTCCCAGCAGCAGGAGTGATCCTAAACCATCTGCTGAGCCAGTGCTGCAGGCAGACCCTCGTTCCCCTGCAATTCCTCAGGGGCAGCACGTGTGGCTCTCGTTTCTCATGCGTGGTGATAAAGCAGAGTAAGGGTAAAACAGTAAAGTAAATCAGCAAAGGGCACTGGGAACTACCCTGTAACATGCCAGGACTCTGCCACACAAACATCTGTTTATTTACTGATAAGTAATTAACAGCTCTGCCTGTAGCTTGGGTTAACTTGTTTAGAGAAATTACATTACTCTGATGGGCTATGGACATACACATCAAATTTCATAAGGATTTGATTTTACTAACCATTTTATCTAAAATTCGAGTCAAATCCAGCCCCCCTTTCACATGACTGCCCCTGCTGCTCAAGGCCTACAAATCAAAGCAGCCTTACATCTTCACCTGGCTGAGCGAACAGGCATCCTGCCTTAACCTGGTGGGGATTGATGATTGAAACTACACTCCTGGACTGTGTGTGATGTTCCAGCCCTGGCTGCTTTCACAGAGGCTTCTCTCTGTCAGACATTGCCCTATGCAAATAAAACAACTCGTAGATGCTGTGTAGTAACATCATGTAAAATGCTGAGGACCTGAAATACTTACAGCTTAATTGACTGCAATTCCTGTTGACTTCGATGGGTGTTTTATTCAATTAGGGGCTGCAGAATTTAGATCATTGCCTCTGGCTTACATCATTGCAAATATTATTGATGCTCATAAAGCTTTCGGGGATTTTTCAGGCTTTTAGTCCACAAATTGAGTGCAATGTGAAAGGCTTGCTCGGGGGTGAGAGAAGTACTTATATCCATCTCATCTTTCATTTACTTATTCCTGAGTCTTTCTTTGTGCTATTCCTTTGGGAATGCTCATATAAAATATGCAATTTAACAAAGAGGGGGAAACGCAGCAAGATTCAAGTTTCATTTTGCACATTAGAAGTGTGCCTTTCTCATTTTCTTGCCTAAAATGTAAAAGTGAATCTGATTAATTTTAATCTCATAAAATGTTGCAATTAAGGCACAGTAAATTTAGAATGAATATTGAGGAAAATTTACAGTTTCCCAGGGGCGAGCGTGGATACAGTGTTTGAAACTTAAAACCATGCAGACTGGAGCGCTAGAAATTTCAGCCAAAGGAACTAACCCACTTCGGTGAGAACGGTCAGGTTGGCTTGAAAGAAATTTTACCTTTCAAATCTGCATGCCTTATAAAGTCAATGCTGGAGTTATGTGAATAGCACAAGCAGGGCTTGTGTAACTTAATTCTGACCTCTCAATCTCTGACCACAGTAGGAATATGGACAGGATAGATATCCTTGTGCTGGCTCTGTGTTAGGCCCAGAGAGAAAAGGAATACTTCCTTTTCCTAGCTTCTCCTCCTTTTCATTCAGTGCTCTGGGCAAGAATGGTGAGTAAACCTTTTCCCATATCCTCTGTGTAATTGCGTTTAATACTTCTTTTTATCTAGAATCAGCAATGAAACATCCAAAAATATATATATTTGTAAGTAAATGAAGACAAAAAAGGGTGATAGGGCTGGGCACAAACACTTTTAGGACACGTACTGTAGAAATCTGGTTGCATTTCAGGCAATATATTCTTACTACAGATCTTCACAGAAAAATCTGCAGAAGGAGCTAGAAAAAGTCATACATATACACATGCATATTCTTAGGTATATTTAGTAAAATTAGAGAAATGTCTCTGTGGAAAAATTTGTGCACATCACAGGTAGAGCACTGACTTCCTTCATGTAATTCTGTCATGGCAGGTGAAATGAAATCGGTCATAAATAAAGGTAGCCTCCTTAGAGAAGGCATTTTTTTGCAGCAGTGGAGAGCAAAATAAATGTTATCTGTCAGGGAAAGAAACAGGCTATTTAAATTCAGGCAGCAGAGCATCTTCAGTCGGAAGGGCTATTTTTAACTTCAGATGTAGCTTAATTTAGAAACCAAGCAGTTCAAGTCCTTTTTTTTTTTTTTTTTTTTCCCCCCACTTCTCTGACTGGAGATTTTTTATAATGATTGTAGATATCCTTGTGTGAAGGTACCGAATAGAATAAAAAATACATTATCCTGAGCTTCAAGGTCATGAAAATGCACATTGAAACAAAGCAGCTTTGTGGCAATACACGTGCAAACACAGAGATCAGATGAGATCGATGCACTATTTTATAAGCATAAGGGCCACTTTGGCAATTTTCCAGGAGGCTGCATATAATTTTGTATATCCATTTATGCAAGATCTTACCCAGATCTGAATTATTTTGTGTAGGAAGTGCTGTAATTGCGTACAACCCCATACAACATGTGATAAAGAGAGTGTAAATTCCAGTGGTTTCTAAGGCAGAAATGTTTATGAGAAATCTGGCAATGATTTCCTGCATTGATTTTTCTGAGCCAGCTTCTTGTATTTGGCTTTGTTTGCAAGTTAATCACAAGAATTGAGAAGCTCATTTCTTTATAGAAGATATTCAGAACTAAGAATTGCAGATTTGACTCTATTAAGTGATTACAGGCTTTTTAATGTATTCAGATTCAGAACATGAAAAAAATCCTCTCACAAATGGAAGTACTTCCAAGATGGCTTGTTGCAAACACTCCTCTTGCATAATTGCATACTCTATGTCACTCAGCATTCATCTGGTGAATTGCAGTAGCATTTCAGCACAAAACTCGATCCGAGCTGGGTTTTATAGTTTACCTGTTCAAGCTCAGCCCGAAGCGATTCTGAAAGCTATTCCAGTTGCATAACAATAACAAGGAGCAGAGAGACATGTGCCATTGCGACAGGAATAATTGAGTTATTAATAAGCTGAATGTGACATGGAAAAGTTGCCTCTATTTCTGAGCATAGTGACACCTTCACCATTAACTCTTAAGCACACACAACTTCGTACAGTTTCTGAAATTTTGCTTGAAGGGTTGAGCGTTTTTGCACGTACAGAAAAGATAACTTTTTCTGTAGTCACCTAAAATCCTGCAATTATAAGTGAAAGCTTCTGCTGCCATTTATTCTTTAACTTATGACAGCTAAAATTAGAGGCTTTCATTCCATTGTTTTTATACACCGGGTAGCATGATGTAATCTAGTAAGAACATCATAAAACAAGTTAGAAAGTTAGAGTTATAATCTGTAACGTTCAATGGAGGTTAAAAAGAAATACAGTTTAGAGCTCAGTGCTTCTGAATTGCCCATTTTGAATGGGGATTTCTTTCATCTTCCTCTGAAACATTTGTTTTTTAAGGAACGCTCCTTTTCCTGGCCACGTTCTGTGTGGAGGGAATATGTGAGTTAGCATAGAAGCTGTCAGAGCCATTAGACTCTGCTGTGGGGTTTCCTTAATTCTCTGCTGGCCACACAAACCTGAATTAAGGCTGAATTTAGTCTCTGGGAGGCATTTTAGTCGTGCTGTCAGACTAGGAAATTCAGACTGTGACGCACAGTTCGGGTTGGGAATGTGCATTCAGAGCCCTTTCTTAAAGAGGCTTTTCTTTGTAATAAAGCAGATATATTGCACCAATATTTGCTGAAGTGTTTCAGCTTTTGAAAGAGAATGTGATTTTCTCATCAAAGACTAGATCTGAAGCTTGTAGCAAAAGAAGCACTCAGCACATATACTTTCTTGTTTTAGGTATGTTGGTATGCTGTCAAGATGCAGGATTGAGTTTGCTTATTATGGATGCTTTAAAAAAGACTAAAAACTATCCAAAAGAAGCAGGAGAGTTGTCAAGAAAAAAGCCAAAACCCTGCAGAATTGAGGGTAATATTTTTGGTCTTACAGAAACACAGGATATACTTTAAATAATTTTCTAAACGGCTTTATAAAATCTTGAAATCTGTAAAATCTTGAAATTTATAAAAACTTGGAATTATGACTGTCCATTTGTATTTGCTTTGTTTTCCTTTGGTCTATAGTAAAACCCAACTGTTTTGACAGCATATAGTAATTCTATTTTCAGGCATTCTAAACTGCCAAGTGTCTTTGAAGGAATATGGTGACACAGAGGTGATGAGGCTTCAGTAAGGCTGAACCTTGAGCTTCAAGGAAAGCTTGGATTTCCTGTGGTGCAGCACTAAAGTGCTCAGGGACCTGAAAGGAGGTTGTAGGTGGGTGTTGGTCTCCTCTCCCAAATAGTAAGCAATAGTACAAGAGGAAATACAAATTGCATCAGGAGAGGTTTAAATTTGATATTAGGAAGAATTTCTTCACTGAGGGGATTGTCAAGCACTGGAAGAGGCTGCTCAGGGCAGGGGGTGAGTCACCACCCCTGGAGGTATTTAAAAGGCACTTGGATGTGGCACTTGACATGGTTTAGTGCTGGACTTGGCAGTGTTAAGTTAAAGGTTGGACTTGATGATCTTGGAGATCATTTCCAACCTAAATGGTAATAGTTTTCATCTACAGATCTCCATGTGTTTTACAGTGAAGGTCAGTATCATGGCCTTAATTTATAGAGATGGAGATGGCTGGATAGAATGCTCCCAGGGTTTCATGAGCAGCCCTTAAGACCTGGTTTCCCTCTGCCTTCCCTGCTCTGGGTCTCCCAGTAGTGACTGGGTCACTCATTAAAGACTCCACAGTTCCATACTGGAACCTGCAGGCTGGATCCAGATTCAAGGGGCCCAGTAGGGTCTCTGAGAGACATGGAATGAAGCTGCTGGAGCCTTTGACTTTTATCTCTGTCTGATCCCAAAGCAGGTATTACACTGTCTATCTATATAATCTATATTATATATCTATTTCTGTCTATATATAATCTATTTCCATTGGCAGGTAATCACACAGATAATGTACTGACTTTTCCATAAAAATTTAATTTGAATTTTTCTCTTCAAAAAGTTTAAGCCTTCTCTCCCATGTCACTTGTTGTTACAAGAAAATGTACGAGTGTTTTCTATGCCCACAGATCACAGGAGGGAGGACAAGCAGTGGACTGGAGTTTTTATTAACCTGCCTTCTCAGAAATGGGAAATGATTTTATCAAAGTGTGACAAATCACAAGTAAATAAACTGATATTTTAGGTGAAACACAGGAGACTGTAACAGTCATACCGTGCTTTTAATTATAGAAATACAACGTGCTACTCCTGTATAAGGATTCTCAGGCATCAGTATGTAAGCAGTTCACAGCATACGTAGGCATCACCATCCCATGTTCTTTCATCTTGGAGAAGATGGTCATAGATGAGGAACTAAAAATAGTGCAGTTCAGGAGCGCATGCTCCCTGGAGGGGATCAAAGGCTGAGATGCTGCTTAGGCATGCAGACAACCAGAAGTATCGGAGCAGGAAGAGTGTGGTTGAACCAGTTAGAGCACCGATAAAATCTGCTACTTCTGGCTTCAGCAAAGTTTGTGACAGCAATAGAAATGGAGCGCAGAAACGCAGGGAGAGAGAGGTGCGAGGCAATTCCCATGGCAGTTCCTGTAGCCTGACCTTACATGCCTAAATGCCCATAGCCTAACCTTACATGCCCAACAGAGGTGCCTAAATGAGGAAGGCAACTTTTCCTGAACTATCGAGAGATTTAATGCAGAGGATGCTATTTCAGAAAATAATTCAGAGTCCAGAAGTATGGCTTCTGCTCTGAAGCACCTTTAGAGGAGCCTGACACTCCTCACTGATTCTGAAGGAGATTGGTTTAACTGCCTGCCCTAATCCACTGGGTTGGTATTGAACACAGCCCATGTAGGCACTGCAGAGGCAACTTTGTACCCAGGACTACACATCTAATACTGCTAATGTTCTTTCTGCAAGCCATCACCTTGGGAAACTTCCACTTCCCCCTCAGGCTCCTCTTTCTGTTCTTTACATGGCATACAGGTCTTGTGTGTGGAGGCTGAGTAGTTTGTCTGAAGGACAAAGACAATGGAAGAGTATCTCAGGTGTGTGCGTTGCTTTTGTAAGTCAGACACGCTCAAGGACTCTCCTCTTCTGTGTTTCGTCCTAGGTAGGGGAGGTTATTTCTCTAATCAGGATCGGCTTTCTAAAAGTCTCTGGCAAAATCATAAGTTGAGCTGTTTAGTTCAATGAGATCTCTGAAAAACAGGAAGATTTGTACCCAAAACAAATGGTTTTGTGCCATATCTGATGTAAGGAGAAAGCAGTATTTACTTGAAAAGGAATGTATGAAAAATCTGGCTTTTCATTAAAGTAGGTATTTTTTTAACTCAAAAAGGATTATTTTTTTTATTTTATGGTTAAAAATACTTTTTTGAAATGTCATTACTGAAAATTTTGTATCCAGAGCCTGGCTTCAGAAGTTCTGCTCAGTTCCTCTGCAGCTGACTCGCAGCTCTATTAACACTTTTCATGTTTCTCTGTTGCACTTGTTTAATACCAGACAAGGAGCCATGTGGGTGACAGTTCTGTACCAACAAATCTTAACAGACAGATGCTACAATTTGATCCTGATACTCACTGTATGTTTTACTTAGTGCTGCAACCAGGGCTTAAAAATACAAGCACCAGCTTTTTTCCTGTATATATCTCCATTTAAAAGCCTGTTCTGATCTAACGTAACAGTAATAGGAGGCTATTTTATTTTTAGACTAAATGAAGGAGGGGGACAATGACATTAATATGTGTCATGGTCCAAGAAAGCTGACATTGGCTGACATTCATCACCAGATCTTGCATAAGCATTCACCATACCTAAATTAAGTAGTAAGAAGAAACTTCCTCCTCCTATTAAGTGGCCCTTTATACAGAGAAGATTAAATTCAGCTGATAATGTCACCAGGAAGTCAGTGCAATATTTAAAATCCGGTTGACAGTGTAAATACTCAGTTGTTCAGGCACAGCTGTGGCAGTGCTACATCCTGGGCTGAGCACTAGGTTGAGGTGTGCAGGGGGGAATCCTGGAGCCAGGGAAACCCAAGGAAGAGCAGGGAGCTCTGCCAGGCAGCTCTCAGGAGCAACACTGGGAGATTGAAACTGTCCAGGGGAGCTCTAGTGACCAGCAGTGCTGTGGGCAGGGATCAGGAGGGAATTTTGCACAGCAAGGACTGTGCTCAGAAGTTTCCAGCCCAGGGAGTGCTCTGGGTCTCTGCCGTAAAAGTGGAAACTCATCTCACAGTTAAAACCAGCGTTTCTGCCTTATGAAGTGCAACAGGGACAAATGTCCAGTCTTGCACCTGGGAAAACATAATCCAGGAGTGTATCACAGGCTGGGATCTACCTGGCTGGAGAGCAGCTCTGTGGAAAGGGGACCCTGGTGGACCATGAGCTCAAAAGGAGTGACCAGTGCTGCTGAGGTGATGAGAGCCAGCAGGGTGCTGGGTCACATCAACAAGGGCATCAGCAGCACAGAGAAAGAAATCACTGTCCCACTCTACTCAGCAGTTGTGAGACCACACCTGGTCTACTATGTTCAGTTTTGGACCCTACCATGCAGAAAATAAGTGGACAAGCTGGAGAGGGACCAGAGAAGGGCCATAGAGATGATCAAAGGACCAGGAATCTTCTGGGTGAGGAAAGGCTGAGGGAAACGGGTTTGTCCAGCCTTGAGAAAAGAAGGCTCAAGGGTATCACCATCTTCCAGAATTCAAATGGGTGGCTATAAAGATGGAGACTCCCTTTTTGCAAGGAGTCACAAAGAGAAGATGAGGGGCAGTGGGTACAGGTGGCTCCTGGGGAGATTCCAATTGGACACAAAAGCAAAATATCCCACAGTGAGAACAATCAGACATTGGAATAATCTCCCCAGCGAAGTGGTGGATTCCCCTATGTTGGACATTTTGAGGTTCAGCTGGACAGGGTGCTGAACCATCTTGTCTAGACTGTGCTTTTGCCAAGAAAGGTTGGGCCAGATTGCCTTTGAGGTCCCCTTCTGTCCTGGTATTCTATGATTTTATGATTTGATTCGTTTGATTTGATCTTTAGTTCTTGTGTGAACGGGTCCTTTCTCGCTGTCAGTTATGGCTGTAAGGTTGATGGACCAACCCTCTGTGGTCCTTCAGTGCTCCCTCATACAGAGGAGAGGGAAATAATTTTAGTTAAAGTAAAAATTAGAAACACTGAGCAGAGGTGCCCTCAGCCAGGAAATTAGGAAATTAAATCCCTGATACTTAGCATGGAGTAACAAAATCATAGTGGCTATATTTTCCCAGAACTGAAAAATTAGGAATTGAGCAAGGATGTTTATGCAGTATCATAATTCAGTCTTGGAGGTGACAAAATAATGAAGCTAATGTTTTGTTTAGGAATCTGAGTATCATTTTCTGGTATATGTAAATAAGGGTAAATATGTGTAAAAATATTTGACTAAAAATCTCAACTGAAAGAGCAAAAGAACAAAACCAAAGACATGGTTTAGATGTATAGAGAAAGACTTGTTCAGTGAACCCCTCAAACGTTTTTAGAAAAATGAGCAAAGTGGTAGCAAAGGCAGCTAAAGAGGAAAGCATTTTAAACTTCTAGTAAGTAGACTTTTATTTCTAAATATAACTACTCTAATAAATTACTTTGGAAACTTATACACAGAACCACAAAATATCCTCAGCTGAAGATGTTGCTGAGAAATGTCATGAATTCATTGGAAAAATACACTTATAGCGTTCATAACGCATGTTTTATGGAGGGAAAATGTGTTTCCCTTGATGCATATTCATAAACAATGGGTTAATCCAAGCACACACCCTGTATCTGTGTTGGTGCTAAATGCTTCCAACGCCACAGAAATTACACACACACAGAGAGATCTGCTCTCTGCACTATTGTGAAGTTTTACTGTTCTTTACAGTCTATTTTTTTATGTGTACTTTTTCCTTGTGAGGAGGGGATAAGCAATCAAAGCTACAAACAGAACTCTTGGTGAGCGTGGTGCTTCCACATCCCTGGGCCTGCTCCGGTGCCATCCCATTATTTCTGGTGCCAGCAATTCCTCAGCACTTGCCTGAGGTGGGAGCTGCTACACTGGTGGCTGATAACAAACCTTTGAGCTGCTTAGACCGACCCTTTAAATGTCCCTCTGACATAAGCTCAGCCTTGGGGACTTGTTGGTATGTTGCCTGATAACAGGAGGTTTCCTAACGCAGCCTTTGAAAGGAATGGACAAAAGCAGCACAGCAGGGTTCTCTGGGGCACATCGTCCTTGCTACTTCAAAGGGAACCCTTTTATCTTGGGCTTTGAGAGACCCTGCACCCAACGTGCTAAGGAGATTTAGAACATCCTTGTTTAGATTTTTGCCTCAGGAGGTTTTTGTCTGATGGTTAAGAATGAACAAAATCCAAGCTAAATTCAAAGTGGTTAATTGTTTGGGGGTGAAAAAAATGTTCCACGCGAATTCGTGAAGGTGAAGATGTCCCTGCTCATTGCAGGAGGGGTTGGAACTGGAGAATCTTTGAGGTCCTTCCAACCTGAACTATTCTGGGATTTTATGGTTCTATGACATTTCTGGATGAAAATGTCGCACACAATTTCTTCGGTCGTTGGTATTCCTGGTGAAGTCACTGTGTTGACACTGGTCATGTGCACAAGCAACTGTTCCAGCTTGTGTGCACACACAAACCAAGGTGGATTTTACTGCATATACAACTGATATTCAAACAAGAAGGAAGTGGGACACCTCCTACAAGGTCTAGGATACAGATTAACAGTTTGGTAGCTGTGGCCCCACATCTGAAATGAAAGTTTAGCCTCAGTTGTGTGTACAGTTGATGAGAGCAGTGATAATTCTATCATGAGAATGACGATGATGCACTAGAAATCACAGCTGCTGGCATGGAAGCACAGCTTGCTGGTGAGACAAATTTAGGTGATGCAGATAATTTCCAGAATGTTGAAGTAACTGCAGTAATGTGGGGTTTGTAGTGAGCCTGGGGTTTTGTTGTGCTTTGCTGGAGTTCTTTGGGAAGGTTTTGTTTGTTTGATTGGTGGTTGTTCATTTTTTTCCTGTGACTCAAAAATGGCAAGTGTGGACCTATTTTGGAATAAATTACAACATTTTTTTAATCAAAGGTAGATCAAAATGTTCAGTATATTTCAGTATGGTCATTGATTTTTTAGGAGCAATAAAAGTGAGCTTCCTCCACTTAGATTCCAGCAACTGATATCCCACAGGAAATTTTCTTGAATTTGGAGATGATGGTGGTGAACACAAGAATTGGGAGCTGGCTGAAGCGCTGACTAAAAGTAACATTCAAAAGAAAGTGATGAGGCTGGAGAAAACTGATGTTTCTCCAGGATCAGTTTTGGAATCTGTTGTATTTAATATATTTACTGGTGTGTCGAGGTGAAATTCCTCAATATTGGAACAATGCTGGTAGGTATTGCCAATGCTGAGGAAGACTGGGTTGTTGTTCAAGAAGAATTAGGCTTTTTTACCAGCTTGCTGGTAATGTCATATAAGTCACGTACTGTACCAAGCCAGGCACCTTGGGTGCAACAACAACCTCATCTGTAACCTGGGGGTTTATCAACTGGAAGTAGCAGAGGTAGAAGCAAACCTGAGTGCACTTGTCAGAGGAAGGATGAGTGTGATTACACATTGGAAAATAATTATGTTAGAAAAGATAATGCAGTCCTGGAAGGTGAGAGGTTTTTAACAATTTGAAGGAAATGTTGGTACCATCTTACAAGGAGTGTTAACTCCTTTTGAGTATTTCTGCAGTTGTTTAGCTATTTTTAGACAAATAAACTGTGAGAGGTATAAAGAAGAGCTACAGGATGAGCAAGGGCATGGATCTTCATCTTTTGAAGGGAAATTATAATGTCTCTTGTACCCAACCAAAGGGAGCTTTCGGGGGTGATGGATTATTAAATACACTGGGAGCATATATAGGTGTCCTTAGTCTGTCTGCTGAGATCACTAATAAAGCTGCCAATCACTGGCTGTTCAGCAGTTTTCCTTTGTGATGAGGATAGTGGACTGGTGTTAATTCCAGAAGTCCACAAAACTTTTGCAAGTGCCGCTGACAAGAGGATCGCCAGTAAGACTACATTTTTATTAGCACTGCAGAAAGCACTCGGCAGCCTCAAAAAAACGAATACCACATTTCAAATCTTGGCTACAGATTACTTAGAAAAGAATGAACTGTTCTTTAATTGAGATCTTACTGAACTTCCTTCTTTTAGGTCTTTTGAGCAGGGCTCTGGTGGTGTCACTGCCTTAGCCCTGCCTAATGAGCCAGCTCCCCACGATGACAGCTGCTGCTGTCTGGGTTTGACTTTGGAGAGCTCCGTAAGTGCGGAGTGGGATGACATCATGCTCCCTGGGGTGTCAGCTATTAGCTGCTAAAAATAGTTACAGGCAAACACAGAAAAGAAAAAAATCAAATGTCTCTTTAAACCACTAGTGAATGGGAAGGTAAAGAGCCAGAGCTCAGCTGAGGGGTCTTTTGTTTAAATGCGAGGGCAAACACCGTTGGGGCTGCCGTCCTGGCAAGTGATGCAGCTGATGCTGTGATCTGGGAGAGCCCACAGGGACAAGCTCATCCCTGGTGAAATTCCAGAACTGTCATGGTAAGTGAGCTTTTTGTGTTTATTTCCCACTGGTTAGGTTATCTGATCTGATCTGAGTAATCCGTGTCTTGTCGTCCTTAATGTAAGTGTAACTGTGGGATTCGCAGCACGAGGATGATGTCAGTGTTACTGCCAGTACAACCACAGTTCTATGAAAAAATAAAACACAAAGCAGTATTAATTTTGCAAAATTAAATGTTCAAGCTTAAGAAATAATGTACAGTAAATGCTACATGCAGGCATAGATGGTGCCTCTAGTCTCCAAGTTCAGGAAAGTGTCCTGCTCACCCTGTGTTTTGGGGTTATTTGGTGCAAGATTTTGACACCACTTATGACTTTTAGGCCTTGATTACAGATTTATGAGACAAGACAGGCTTGAAGACAGAGGTCTCATTCTCAGGCTTTAATTTAGTTCCAGTTTTGTAATGTAGACCTCTGTTTGACATTTCTATGGTACTAGTAAGGTGTTTCAGATATTAAGCTGCTCCAAATTAAATTTGATCTAATAAAGAAAACACATATAAATACAGAAGCAATATAAGATGAAAGTTAAGATTAACACAGGACTGAGTGTCTCACAACCTTTGAAAATCTCATCCTTTTTTTGTACTAATTAGGCCATGGACAGAAATTTTCAACTAGGCTTATCAGTGCTGTTAGAAGAATGTCTAACCTCAGTTACTCCTAAGAATATTTTTTGTACTTCTTAACTTACCATCTAAGGGCAGGCAGGGGTAGAAATATGAAGCTCTGACTGTTCCAGACAAACACCAGAGATTCTCATTCTGAGTTACAAATGGGCCCAAAGCTGCCTTGGCCAAAGTATAATCTTTTTCTCACCCATTTGAACTCACCTGCAACGGCTTCACGGTGATGCAAAACCATCACAAATCACTCATAAGTAACACTGGTCCCCTTAGCAGGGAGAACAACCTGTTCTCCCTCCAGATTTGGCACCCTGGCCCCAAACTACCTGGTCTGCAGCCAGTGAACAGTCTAAAACCACAAGTCTGCTGATCCCACAGAGCCTGACTCTGGTCTCTGCCAAGCCCTTGCCCAGAGGGAATGAGGAGCTTGATGGATGTGGTGCTGCAGGACATCTGAGTGTGTGCTAATGAAGCAACAGATCCATTGCAGTATTTAGCCACGTCACAAGATCCAATTACAGGAACTTTGTGAAGTATAAACCAGTCTGATTTTACCCTGTGCTCATCCTGTAAAAGTTGGCCTCTCTAAGAGATGTTCCCATCCTACCATTATTTCCCTGTGCTGATTCATCTACGTTCAAGATAGTTTAGAACTAGGGTTTGATTCTGCCTTGTTGCTGGTAATGGTTTTGGTAAATCTGTTTGGTAATTTTCACGGATAAAGCTGAAGAATCCCTGGGTCTTCTGCTTGCAGGGCGTGACATGTAAAGTAGAAGTTTTTCTTGCAGATCAGAAGGCAGGGGACTGACGTAGGAATTATTGTGTGAAATTGCATTGTCTCTGTTATGTAGGAATTCAGACAATGATTGTGATAGTCCCTTTTGTCCTTTAAAAATGAGAATTTATGACTCAGAAGGTGCTCTGCTGTCAGTCACAAAATTTTCCCATTACACCGACCCTTATTTTTAATGCTATAATATCCTGTTCTTTTAGGTGCAAGTGTGGTGTTTTGAATGCAAACTGATTTACAGTCATTTTCTTCAGTCTGCAAAACGGGCACCAAAAAAAAAAAAAAAAAAAAAAAAAAAAAAAAAAAAAAAAAAAAAAAAGAAAAAAAAGAAGAAATTTTCTTCTTTGTGTGGGTTTGTGAGTTTTGTTTTTTTTTTTAAGGAAGAGGACTATTTTTAGATGACTCCTACCTGAAGGAGCAGCATCTTAAAGAGAATGATAATAAGAAATCGAAATACCGGGAAGCTTTACAACCCCAAATGCATATGATCTTTAGCAGGTGGTCAACTTCTTGTTTAGAAAGGTTTCCTGCTGCATTAATATTTTCCTTGCTGTATCCCCCAAGGCTGAACGTCGCTATCTCCTGCAGACAATGCAGCAACGCCCTGATTTTGTATTAGACAATGATTTTTTTGATTCACAAGCTGTTTCAGCATTCCAGAGCATTGCACTGTTATAGCGTGGATTCATCTGAATTTATAGTAATTTATTCATAAAAGGATTGTTCTCTCTGGTTTGTGGGATGCCATCAGGGGTAAAGGCACACGCCGTAGCACAAACAACTGAGATCTTGTGGCAGAATTTTTGTCTGCTTGCTGCTTTCACTGATGGCCTTGACAGTGATTATAATGGCAGTAGAATGAAATAGCCTCTAAAAAATAGAAGTTTCTGTTGGAATGCTGGCAAAGTAGTGCAGATGTGGCATAAAGTTATTGTATCTTCTGTAGGTGGTGGCACTCTCTCAAATGTTCTGTTTTCAAGGTTCAACTAAGAACTGTACAAAATACTCCCAGCAAGAGGTAGAACTACCTGAGCCTCATGTCCTTTGATTTTGGCTGAGCAATCAAACTCTTGTTCTGTGCTTTTTTGGTGTGCAAATGGACCTAATGTGTCTGGAACTTAGTTGAAACTGAAGCAAAGTAGAAAACAGATTAAGTGACAGTGAATGGATCTACCTGAATTTTGTAGGGAATGTAAGAATAGTGGACCTAAATAATCAACAAAATTAGGGTAAAATTCTTTATAAAGCACCTGTGGAAGCACATATTTATGTTTGGCATGTCCAAACTATATCCCATTGAAATGATGGACAATTCAACAAAATGTGTGTACCTGGAATGTACTGAGATCCAGTAGCAGGAAGCTGAGTCCAGATAAAGTCAGACTAGAAATGAGGCAGATGTGTCTATTAATGTGGGTCATTAAGCACGGGCACATCTACACAAGAAAGATGATGTTTCACATGCACAGTAAATTGAGGGTTTGACTTATATAAGACTACACACGTAATCCAAATTAACATCAATGAGGTAAGGGATCTGATGTAGGAACTACTTAAGGGATACAGTTCCACTGTTGCTGCAAAATGCCAGACTGAAAGATCAAATAATCTCTCTGGCTGGAAAACACACAAGTCCACAGCGATAGCTCTGTCCTGCACCTGCACAACAGACAGAGAACAAGAAAAGGTTTTCATTTCTACTGCATAGGAAAATATTAATGGTCCTGTCTCACCACACATTTTCGCACAATTAGATAGTTAGATCATGTAAAATCTTGCCTCATCACCAAGTCTACTTACCGTAACATTTCAGACATGAGGAGAGGGACACCTGCATTAAAGTGAAATTTGACAATTGTCTTGTACGGAAGTTGGTGAGACAGAACCCTTATCCACAGAAATCGTGTTGTCAGCAGCGCTGCTTGTTTGAATTAAGGCTGCAGATTGGATCTAGTCGTTGATGCTGATCTCAACTTTTATGTAGGACATAAATTGAATACATTACATTTCCTACCGCACCAGGCCTGCTCTGACGCAAACACCAAAGCTGAAGTGAACGGGAGCAGGCAGCGCTCTCAGCCTGAGGTGCCAGGCCATTAGAAATTCCAGGTTCCTTAAATGTAAGTGTAGTATAGAAATCCAAGCTGAAAGACATCCCAAAAACATATCCAGAGATATATATTATTCTTACAACACGCTGGAATCAGCTGTTCCTGCTGACCCTGAGCCAAACCCAGCGAAGGAGCCTTTTGATTTATTTCAAGAAACATGTTGAGTTCAGTGTCCTGTAACTGCATCTGTCACCACCAGCCCCTCAGGAAAAAACTGAGGAGGGCTGTTTTTTGTTTTTCAATCGTTAACTTCAAACTGCTGTGCCTTCCTTCCTCTCTAAGCTTCCTTTTTGTGTAGATGAAACCCAGTGATGCAGTGTTTGCCTATAGGCGTCCTTTTTCCTGTGAACACAGAAAACCCTGAAGAACAAATAAACTGTTTAAGTTGCTGATCCTGCATGTTTGCAAATTCATTGGGAGATTTGGCTCACATGTAAGGACACAAGGATCCGGCTCCTGGGGAATAAACGTCAAAGAACATGAAAAGAAAAGCCTTAGTAGGCACTGGGACTATAAGAACAAAGAGTGCTTCCAAACTTCAGTAGTAAAAACCACTGGGAAATGTGGAATAGTCTGACAGAAGCAATAAGAATGATGGTTCTGAGTCAGGCACTGAATCAGAAAAAAAAAAAAAGAAAAAGGAAAGAAAAAAAAAAAGATACTTGATCCAAGTGAATTAAAGCCACTTATATTCCTGGAAATGAATTATTTCCTCTTTATCAAAAAAGGAAAAGAAGACAGAGAGGTTAAAAATGTAATTATATGTTGCAGAAAGAATTATATGGCAATTTCTGTCTCCTAGGCTTGTGCCCAGAGCACAGACCAGAACTCTGAAGCACTGACTGACTTTCTGCAGTGTCTCAGCAGTGTTGCCTGTGCTGCCTATTTACTTTTCAGTACTTCCTCTCAGAGCCCGTCTTTTAGTCTCTGTCCTCTGCAGGCTTTTAGAGGAAGCTCTGGGTATTATTTTGTGTCCAGAATAAACAGAAAGCACAGTACTGCCTTCTGTGAATAATCTCTCCCCCTCCCATGTGAATTTACGAATACTGTAGGAAAACAAAATGATCACAGAAATAGTTTTGTCAGATGGTCCCTCCGTGCTGAGGACTCGGTTCCTTGCTTTGTCAATGAGTATCCGTTACATCATTTACTATTTACGCCGCCAAGGCCTCCAAGGAAGTGCTGAAGCCTGTGAACATCTGCCCCCCTTCCTATCTTAGGCTGAGAATATTTTCATTCCATTCCTCTCTGCCTAGACACAGAGTGCCTGGAGACTGTGGCAGAGTATCCTTTTCCAGTGCACGCTGATGTTTTGCCAGTCATGTGTCGTGAGGGAGCGTCCTCCCACTGGTATGAACAATATGGCCATGAAGGAAAGCGAACAGTAACTGCATTATGTCCTCCAGAAGATGGATGGAAGTTAGAGGGAAAATGCTTTAGTGCCCTGTGTTTTGAGGCCCCGCTCATCAGTTGCATGACACCACTGCTGCATTTGTTTCCTAGAGTTTGCAAACGGGATTGAATCAGGGTTGTAAACCAGAAAATCGTGTTCGCAGGCTTTGTGGATTGACAACAGACATGCTGTAAAATGCGAAAAAAGAGATCAGCTGCAATTAGTCTATAAAGAACCTAATCACCCTTAAGAATTTGACAACCAAGATTTCAAATAGTTAACTTCGTTCTGTCCTGTGCACTCACTAAGAGTGTCTTTTTGTGCTGGATTTTGTGGGGGTTTTTGGTTGATTGTTTGTTTGGTTTTTTTTTTTTTTTTTTTTTTTTGATGGGTGGAAGCTGGTTGAAAATAAATATATTACGATTCACTTACTCCTAAAACTTCGTCATTTAATAACAAAAATCCATTTGGTTATGAATGCATTAAGGTTTCTGCACTGAGCATACCCAGACTCTGCCAGTCATCAGACTGAAGAGCAGAAAAGGAGTGGGGCAACTTCCTACAGATTTTTTCCTGGCTGTCCTGGTATGGTGCCTTGAAGTAGATGATGCTGCCATATGACAGAAACCACCTGATTAAACTAACCAGGATATAATAACATTGCACAAGCAACCCCAGAAGTTTTATGGGTTTGCAAACAGCATTATCTCTCATTATCCCAAAGAAAGTTTATTTCTCGCTACTTCCCTTGAGAGAAGAGTTAAAAATTGCCCTTTTATGGGAAGAGGACTGACCAACAGATAGCCAGAGAGAGCAATCTGGGCACTGGCATGGCCAGCTGGAGCCCAGCCAGAGTGGCTGGGACTGGAGATCCCCTGAAACAAAACTGTGCAGCAGAAGCTGCCACAGAGACCTTCCCTGCCAGCTCTCACCTGGAGAAACCCATGACAGCCTGGCCTGTGGCAGTCCCAGGTGAAGGAAGGTGAATGGGAATGAAAGAAAAGGAAGGGGAGCAGTGGGGAAAGGAATTAATCTTTGTTCTGTGTGCTGGAAAGATTCAACCACTTTGCACTGTTGCAGTGTTTTGAAATATGTTTTGTCGTAGGACCTGAGTCTCCTGAAGCCAATTTAAGTCACTGGTTTGCTACAGAGTGATGCAAATAAGCACCAACCCTGTGCTTCCAGGCTCACACAGACACACATTTCTGTTGGGTGCTTGTTTTTTAGCACAGAAGGGAACCAACAATGCTAAAACACCATCTGTTTTGGTGTGTCAAGGGTACCAGCTATCACTGCAGCCACATCACTAAATCACATTACAACCCTCAGCCTAATGACATTTGTATGGATCTCCAGCTCTCTACTATTTGTCACTAATCAGAGTAGTCTGAAGATAATCATGCAGGGACATTATCCCATTTGATGTTCTTTCCCTCTGCCTCAGCCACTCATTTCTACAGTGCACACACAAGCCAGCATAGCCTGACTTCTCCAACTCCTTTTTTTATCTTTATTTGTCTTTCTTTTAGCAGAAATAATCGAGAGGTCAGTGAGGTTATTGTGCCAGGTCTGTTGCTCAACTCCCCAGTTCCCTGTTGTGGTGGGATCTTGCAGGAAACTTGAAGAAATCCAAAATACAACCAAACCTCTTCTCATACTTGCTCTGTGAAGCCTACCCTGCCTGTGCAACAGGGGCTGTTGCACGAACATGATTTAGCCTTAAGAGATTAAATGTCTTTTTATTACAGTGTGCCTCATCCCAGTGGAGACAATGTTAGGGTTCATATCAGCACTACCGAGTGCTCCTGTTTGCTCTACCTGTTTTAGCATTGCAAAAAGATTAGGTAAATTTTCTTCCCTGTTACAGGTACTTGAAACTGCAATGAATTTCATGAAGTGAACAGAATTGTTTAGGATTTCAATCGGTGCAGCTGCAGAATTTGACCAGCCATCTTAAAACCATTGCATTTATTTTTAAGATTCAAAATGTTATATTAATAATATAAACAATTGTAGGGAATGTGCTGTTACATTGACCTTGAAAATGTTGTTTTGTTTGACATAGTAAATACAACATTTGCTTGCTAAAATGGAAAGATGAAATGCTCAGTCACTTAGAGCTTCATATGGAAATCATCAGGAAAACAGCTCCTGTTCTAAATGTCGCTGTCAAACTGACAGGTTGCTGCAAAAGAAACAGATTCCCAGCTATTCAGTAGTTACAAAAGATCAAGATGATCCAGTTTCATCAGACCATCAGAGGGAGACTTGAATTTGTTGAATTCAAATCAGTTTTCTCTGTTTGCTCACTTAGGCTGGTCCTAACTGCAGGTTTGTAAGAAACTTGTAATAAACTTCTGAGCTGTTACTCATTCAAAGAACATCAAAGAGCTGTCAGTTATGAGGTGTCAGAGACTTGAATAAAAATGCAACTGCCTTTTTTGAGCAATACCTTGGGCTGATCACAACCACTTTGACGTAAGATGCAGTTTCTCTGCATGTGCAATTAGCAACTGGTTCTGGCAATTTCCTTATGGGAATTTTTCCAGGGGTGTTTGATGGAAGCAAACGTCTCTGAAAATAAGCTGTGGATGCACTAGGAAGATAATTTTGATGCTTTTTTTTTTTTTCTGAAAAAGGCACCTCTGTGTCTGCTATAGTTTAAACAAGAATGTATAACTTTATCAAATCCTGACCCTGTGTCCCTGTCCATTGCTCAGCTCCACCACTCTAATCCAGCCTTTTATTCTTTGGAATAGTAGAAACCTTGGGATTTTTCACATTCTTGTCAATGGATTTGCCAAGATATTTGGGACTTCTTTACAAAGGTGCTACTGCTCTGCTGATTGACATTCAGCATGGGCAGGCAGAGCAGGCCAAGGAAAAAAGCAACAAGCCAGAAAGGAACAAAAACTGTCAAATCTTGAGTTCTCATTCCAAATGTCTTTGAATCAGCAGCTCTGGGCCCTTCCCAGCTCTGGAAGGAATGCCAGTTTAGTGCAGCGAGTGAGTAAGGTGTGTGAGGGGGCGACTGCTTCTCTGTCAGTTGAGAGCAGCTTTATTTTAAAAAGTGCTTCTTTTTTTTTTTTTTTTTTTTTTTTTTTTTTTTTTTTTTTTTTTTTTTTTTTTTTTTTTTTTTTTTTTTTTTTTTTTTTTTTTTTTTTTTTTTTTTTTTTTTTTTTTTTCCTGATGTTCCGGAGGTTTGAATGGCTCAGAGGAGCTGCTAATGGCTCACGGAGGCTTTCTTGTTCATGGCCTGCTGCCCAGCCCAATCCAGCCCAGGCCATCAGTGACTGGGAGCTGTTCCCACCTTAGCACAGCCTGATGGATGTGAATTGTGCCTTTGTCCAGTTCTTAGCAGGAAAAGCATCACAGAAACCAGCACTGCCATTGTCCCTGAGTGACTCTTACGAGACAAGGCTGTTTCGGGGCAGAGCTGATGGTGTAGCAGCTCCTCCTGCCTTGTGCCCTTCCTTTCACTGCCGAGAGGGAACACCAGCCTGCAAAGCTGTCAGGCTGATGCTTTTCCCATCACTGAAATGATACACAGTGAAACGGGAACAGAAATTAGGAGCACCTTGGGTTAGGAGAATGGATATCTTCTGGTAAAAGATACACAGAAGAGCATGAATGGTTTCATTCAGAGTTTTGGACCAAAGCCCACTGTATATGAGGAAAATCATTAATGCACGATTAGCAGTTGTGTGATAAAATGGAAATCACTTCTTTATTGTAATCTCTGACTATTTTATAATGCTTTCACTATTTCTTTTAGGCATTTTGCTCATTTAGACTCTCATACCGGTCATCTTCGCTCTGCTTTTATTTAATTTCACTCCTTTGTTTGCTCGCTTGTTCTTCCATCTGGAAAGCTCTCGTGTTGGGTAACTTGCTCAGCAGCAAGGATAGAAGGAAGGCAGGTGGGCAGGCAATCTGAATTCTGATTTTGGCTCTGCCACTGGTTGCTTGGCAAGCTGCTCACACCACTCCGTGCCTTACTTTCCCACAGAAAGAGACTCACAGTTGAAGAACAGCTTAAAATTTTTGACAAAAAAGGAACTGTGCATCTACTAGTGCTATTTATTAGAGGAAAACACACCTGAAACCAAGAGTTGTATTCCATGTGCTCCTTAAAGTGTGTATTAGTTGAACCCATTAAGCCTCTGCTCTTCATTTTCCTTTCCTGAATTAGTTCTAAGTGTTGAGTCATCATCATCTATACGCACATCCAAACCACCATAGGCATCTTAGCCTTCAAACTGCAAAAAAAAATCCAGAACATTCTAGATTCTTCTGGATTCTTCAGCCCGTTTAACAGGTGTGATATTCAAGCAGCAATTCCTAGTAACTACTGAGACACAGTTACAGTGCAGACCTGAATGGCACTGCAGAGGGTATGTATTGCTCTCTCCTTAAACTTTAATGCTCTCTCTATTCCCTCCCTCCCCGATTTAATTTGGATGAAGTGTCCACCAGCAGGGCACAGCAGTTTGTTAAGGGCACAGTTGTTATATAACTTTATATTACTTACAGTCTTATAAAATTGTTGCAGATAACACCACAAATAGTGTCTCTCCTCTGCCTGGGCCACAGTGCTATTTCCAGTATCATTAATTCCCTGCAACCCAACCCCTTTTCCCTCGGGAATGGCTGGGGTCATAGCAACACTGCTGATGCAGATGCAGATGCAGATGCAGGTTAAGAGCCAGCAGCAGCAATACGCTAAAAGGCTTCTTAAGAATGGTTGCTGTCTCCTTGCTGACCTGGAAACCAACCTCTTGTATCAGATTTCCTCATTCAGTACCACAAAACTCTTCAGGTAGCAGAAGTTTTGTGAGTTAAATGGCAAAACTGAAAAAATTACAAGCTTGAATAATGCTTCTGACAACTCAGGGGTAAGCTCAGACCCAAAGTCCAGAGGAAGGTAAAATATATCTGTAATTAGTCTAATATGCAACACTTGACTGTAGTGAGTATTTCCTGCTCCACTACACCCGAGGGTTAAGCTTAGATTCCAAAACTGAAGAATCCACCATCTTTGCTCTAATGCAACTGCAACTCACAGAGCTAAGTTCTTAGTTCATTTACTGATCTCCACCAAAGCATTTTCCAGGGTGGCACCTGAGAGCCTGGTGTTCTGCAGCGTGCAGTGAGCAGTGATGGGCTGTGCTCAAGGGGACAGCGTCATGTGCAGCGGGGTTTGGTGTGTAAATGTGGTCCATTTGTTGGTGGCCCTGTGAGAATACATATACTGAAAAATATTGCACCTCTGATTTTCTAAGATACTGGGTATCAGTGGAATGCAAGAATCTTTCATTGAAAATGTGTAAATCAGTCTGATTTTGTTCCGATTAGAAAGTTGCTTTTATTTGTAAGAATTTCTAAAGCTAATTAATGGACATGATCATGATTGTCTTCCTGTTCTGTTTCATAAAAAAGAATTTCTGAACAGACTGAACAAAATAGTACTTCTTTAATACTCCCTTCTTCCTAGTTACACATTCTTTTACTACCCATGTCTGTTCCTGATCACTTTGTTAAGCTCCTTTGACCATGATTCATGTTTTCTCTTTTGTCTCCACTCACTTTATACCTGGACCATGATTTTAATGTATGCTATGCTCTTTACTTGTTGAAAAAGTATCTGAAAACCGATAAAAAGTGATCACTTGCTGTTCTCTGTGCAGCAAACTAGTCCTTCTTTGCACCTTATTGCACACACTGTACAATTCTGGGGGTTTAAGATTAAGTTTGGTATACAATAAATAAGTGTAATTTCCAAAGCAAGATCTAGAAGATGCCATCTTCACAATAGGCAGAAGAGCTATTTGGCTGAAAAGGGCTGGGAGGTTTCTCAGACTGAGAGTTAAAAAGGGATCTTCGTTGTTTCTGCCCCTCCCATCTGCTGTTCTCTGCAGCTGAAAATGGGGCAGAAAGCCAACGTCATGACATTTGAGCAGACAGCAGTTTATGGAAGTGTCTGTTACAATTCCACACCCACCTCCTCGGTAAAAAGGAGCCTTCTCCCTGGCCAGTGCAAGCAAAGGTGCTGCCAGGGAGTTACAGCTGATGTGGGGCTTCTTTCCCTGGGTCTGGTGCTTGTAGGCAGAATTGTACATTTTTCTACGTAGGTTTTAAATACAGATTCCCCTTCCTCTGCTTGCTTGCTTACTCCTCTCCCCCTCCAGAAGAAATCAGAGGATTTCTAAAACATACTGTGGAGTTTTCTCAGCCCTCACGTGCCATCATCACCAGTGGGCTGGGCTGCAGCATCAGAGAACGTGCAGAAGGACCGTGCTCGAGATGAGCTTTGCCTTCTGCCTCACGCAGTCATCTCAGACACTGGTGAAATACCCTGCAAATTGCAGTGAGCACGTGAAACCTGCTACTGATCTCAGTGTTTCAACTGATCTTAGAAGGGAGCAGTGTAGATCAAATGGCTTTTTCAGACCGTTTGATTTTTTTTTTTTGCTGTTCTTTTACGATGAGCACTTCCAGCGGTTCCGCGAGTCTCCTTCGTCGTTTTACCTGAAAGAAATATTAATGTATTCATAAATACATGCATATATATAGGCTGTACGTAAAGCATCTATGCAAATATGCCCACTCCCTTTTCTTCTGTTTAAATAGTGTTCGGTGATTGTTCAGTTCTCTTTAAAGGATGAGTCACCTGGCTCTCTCTGGAGTCAGGAATCTAAACTCAAACCGGTAGCTGCACAACAATCAGCTGTGGAGCTTGATCAGTTATTTTACTGGACCCCAAAAAGTAAATCCACAATTTTTCAGTTTCCTGAATAACAAGAAAAATATTACTATCGTTTCTGCTTACATTATTTTTCCTTAATTCTTTATTTGAATTTAATATTAGAGAATTAGCTTGAGGATAAAAAAAGAGCTGCTGGATTGGCAGCCCTAGAAACTGAAGTTCCCTGTTTCTTGGTAGCACAAGGACAATAGTAAAACACAGCAAGGACACTCCCCTTCACCTGCTCCATTAAAGAGCGATCCATGGACCAGAGCTGGTGGTGAGAAGCTGGTGCAGGTGCCATACACATTCCCTCTTGGAATTCTAGAGAGACATGGGCACAGTGTGAGCTAAACTGCTGCCTCGGATGCTTTTCACGTGAAGCATCAGCTGGTGAGCAGGGAGATCAGCACTCCTTGGGGCTGTGGAAGGTCACCCCTATGTAAGCTGACAGGATGACAGAAGAGGATCTGTCACACTTGTGCTGAGCAAAAGGAGGGGTCTGGAATGAATGAATGTTAGACTTCAGTGAGAATAAAAACAGGAAATGGAAGGTAAAGCAGTAAACCTTTGCTGTCATATTTAGGAATTAAGTGAGAAAGGGATATCTGAATGATGTGTGTTTTGCCTTCCTGTATATAGAATATAAAGATAATATGTGTAATCCTGCTTAACAGAGTAATTAAAATAAATCAGTAAATTAAGTGAACTTTTAAGTGTCTAGCTCTCCATAGGGCTTGAACAAAGAAAGACGTGAGACTGCTCGCATATCATTAAGGAGTTAATCGCCATTTTAATTCCTAGATGTGAAAAGAAAGATGAAAATGTGAGGGAGAAAAGATGTAGATTAGCATCTCTCACCTGAAGAGCTGCGTGGATTGCAGAGGCAGAAGCGCTGTCAGACACAAACAAAGAACAAGGACAAAGCACAAGGCAAATGTGCCACTGTGGAGCAGCCTGATTTAACCAGTGACACAAACAACCACGAAAGGAAACCAGCCTTGCCACTGTAGAAGTGTCAAGAAAGTGGATTGCTCCATCAATAAATTATTTCTGAAGTCTGGATGAGCAATTTATTTTTTCTTTCATTTTCCTAAAGTCAGTCAAAGGGGTTGTGTGATTCAGTCACACCAGTGCAGGGGATTCCCTCTGGATCTGTCTCTTAGTTATGGGTTGGGGTTTGTTCGTTTGTTTGGGCTTTTTTGGGGTTTTTTTGTTTTTTTTTTCCTTTGACTTGTCTCCTGAAAAAACCCACATGACTTCTTTTTGTATATCCTGAAGTGTTTTGGGAAGGAATTGGATAATGGGCTAATGAAATGTAGGGGCTTTCTGGTACATGGAAAGTACCAGGTTGACAATGAACCCTGCATTTCTCTAGAACCAAGAAAGGACATGCAGAGAGACTTTGGTGGTATTTTTAGCCATTTAGATTATACATGTGCCTGTCCATCTTTCTGCCTTTTGGTCTGAGCCCTGCCAAGACTGGGGAGCTTTTAGAAAACTTCTCGTTGCTTCCTCGTACCCGTTCACTGCTCTAGCACGCAGTGCTTCACTAATTTCCATCAGAAGGGTGTTTAAGGTGCTGCTGGACCTGTCTTGGCTGAGGTTTTCAGTTACAGCTGAGCCAGCACAACCTCCAAGCAGGTTCCCTTCCTCTACCTTCCCCTTGGAGGTGTTTCAGGCTCACTGGGCAAGAATCCAAGCACTGGAGGCCTCCGGTAACATTTAATTTATCAGAAACCAAAGTTGCTGCATTGGCTGTAGTAACTCATAATTCAAAGAGAACATGTTGGAGAAACTGATCTGGATATTGATTTTAAGAACTAATCTGGCGCTGCGTCTCAATGTTTCTTTTTCACTGCAGAAAAAAACTGATTCCTTATATAAATTCTAAAATAATACAAAACATATTGCAGAACTGGCATAAGAATGGCTCCATTAGGGGTAGCTCTGATTTTGCAGAGTGGTGTTTGGCAGGTGAAACCACTGATCAGAAGCAGAACTGGATAAAAGCTGGTTGTAAAACGCTGCCAGCAGGAGAACTGGGGATTTCTATTTCATTAGGAATTTGTAACTTCATCTAATAAATGACTAAACCGACTACACAGCGGGTGAGATGAGTTTTATAAGGAGGGGCAATTTCTTTCATTTGTATGGGTTGGTCCAAAACAAGATATTCTTCCTTTCAGACTCTGCTTTGCTGTTGGCCTTGGACCACCACAGCTGCAGCAATGCCACTCCTGAGAGAGGAGTTTCCCCTGCTGGGAACCCGGTCCTGAGTGCTTTATTTTCACAGCTTGCAACTGAAGAATCTTCCCTGTTTCCCAAATGAGTCATGAGGATAAATTATGTAATTTTTAATGGTTTCATTTGCACTGGAAGGACAAAACCCGATAATTTTATTATATGTAACTACCTAAATACCATCTGAACTTTTCTGGGACTTTGCTCGTGGCCTGTTATTTTCCAGAGCTGTTTCAAAACAGAAGATGAGAAATGGTGTGCTCGTTCTGGGACCATATCTTGTCAGTAATCGCTGCTCAGGGTTCTGAAGATTGAATTAGGAAAAATGTAATGGAACAAGCACAGTTGAAGGGAGAACCATCCTTGTGCCAATTTCTCCCTTTTATAAAAATATAAGTGACTTATACAGTGACACAGTGACTCTGAGACAAGTTTATTTTCCTCTTCAGGTATGGTCCAACAAAATCAAACGCATTCCTTGTTGGTTTTTGCTGTGTGATCACTCATAAAATGCAAAGCAAACACATTGCTGGAGGACATCTGTCCTTTGGATAAACGGAAGACAGGTGTATTGCAGTGCAGGAAAGCACAGCATAGACTTTGCAACCAGGACAAAGCTATTAAAATAATAGGTTTGAGTCAGTTAGGGGACTTGAATGTTTTTTTTAAAGACTGATTTAAGGCAAGCAATGAGTTGTTTCATTACAGTACACACTGTATGTTCCAGCATGTACTGCCATTAACACCAAGCCATTTATCAGTAACCCACTAATAGCTCAAAGACTGCTTTACTCACAGTAGTTATGATACTCCTGTAAATATTTTACAAGAATGTGACACTTTGTGTTGTTTTTGGTGTGTCAGACCCGTGCTGAGGCGATGCAGGTGTCCCATCTCTAGTGTTGGAGGGCTGACCAGGGCTCTGCTGGGGCACTGACCTCTGCAGTGTGTCCCTGCAGCATCAAGGTCAGTGGAACAGGAGGCCCAGAGGTGCAGCCAGAGCATCCCACAGATCAGCTATTTCCTGTATTCGCGGGTCTCACGTTGGCTGTGACCGTAGTTTGGCAATTTGACCGCAATATGAGCAGCAGATGCGGAATGGCCAGACAGACCCACAGCCAGACCCACGGACGCCCGGCAGTCAGTCAGTCTCTGATGGCCCTTCTGCTCCCCACACGCCGGTGCGAGAGGGGAGCACCACTGAGTGGTGTAGGGTGGCAGCTCTGTGAGGAATACACAGGATTGGAGTATCCATTCAACTCATCACTTTTTAATTTCCACATTACTGATCTGCAAAGCTCAGCGCAGTCCGTCCTTGTTACAGACCCACCCTCACTCCCCACCCCTCGGTCCCCACAGCTCCCCATCACCCGTGTCCCGCTCCCTGGATCCCCACGCCACCGATGTCCCCGCAGCGTCCCCACAACCCTTGGTCCCCATCCCGACGGCTGCCACCCGCAGGGGTCCTACACCCGATAGGGTCTCCACCCCAGGGTTCCCAAGTCCCCCATCCCCTGGTGACCCCGTCCCCTGCCATCCCCATGCTCTGGGGTCACCCCACCACCACCATCCACGGTCTCCCCGCAGGGTCTCCCCTCCCCAGAGCCGCCGCCGCCACCCCCCATGTCCCCCCAGCCCCGTGTCCCCCTCAGGGCGGCGGCGGCGGCGCCGCGGGGCGCGGCCCCTTTAAGCGCTCTGACGTCACGCGGCGCTGCCATGGCAACGGCCCGTCCCGTCGCGCGGCCCGTGCGGGCGGGGCGGGGCCGCTCCCGCCCCAGCAGCGCCCCGGCCATGGCGGCGGCTCGGTGACACCGCGCTCCCCGCCGGACCGCAGGTACCGAGCCCGGGGCGCCCCCGCGCCGCGCCGTGCCCAAGGACCGCTCTGCCCGGCCCGCGGGGCTCGGTGCGGACGCCTCAGGGCGGTGCCCGCTCCCCCCCCTCCTCCCCGGCGGCTCCGCTCGCCGCGCCGGGGCCGGGCAGCCTCGGCCGGGCGGGGTCCGCGGGCCGCGCTTCCCGGCGCGGCGGCAGCGCCGGCCGCCCCCGCGGGGCTGCGGGGGGAGGGAAGGAGGGAGGGAGGCTCAGTCGCGCTTCCCGCCCGGGCCGTGTAGCGCAGGGGCGGGCGCGGCCCCGGCGGGGCGGGCTCGGGGTGCCGGGCACGGGGAGGTCCCGGCGCGGGGCCGGGGCCACGTCCAGCGCTGCTCCCGCGGGGCCACCCGGCAGCGCCGCGCCCGCCCCGCCCCGCGGGCGGCTCCATCCCGGTGGTGGGGAGGCTGGGGCGGCACCACCGCAGCGCAGAGGGGGGGGGCGAGGGGAGGCAGCGCTCGGGCGGCGCCGGCGGCAGCGCCCGGAGACCCCCGGCAGGTGAAGCCCCGCGGGCGGGGTCGGCAGGAGCGGCCGGGCTGGCGGGGGGGGCGGGCGGCATCACTCGGTCCTGGCCCGCCCGCCCCGGAGCCCGCGCACAACGTGGGGCTCGGCGGGGAAGGGCCGGGAGGGTCCCCGGGGTGGTGCCGGGGCAGCGGAAGGGAGGGGTGGGCTCATTGTGCCGGGCGGGGCGGGGGCTCCGACCCCCGGGGGCGGCAGGTCCGGGTGACACCGTCGGGCTGCGGGTCACTGCGGAGCCTCGGGGCTCCTCCCCGCCCGGGGAGCGGTGCCCGGGGGTCGGCAGAGACAGCCCGGGCGTTGGAAGTCCCCGGTGGGCAGTGCGGACCCGTGCGGGACGCGCCTGCCATCCCAGCCGGATCGGCTGGACTCGCGGTTCAGGTTGGGAAGTCTGGCAGCAACAGGCGGTTCCCAGGCTTATGGAGTATGTAGGGAAACTCTCCTCTCTCTTTTCCATTTCTCTGCCTGCCTAGAGCTTGCCGGGGTGTCAGCGTTCCGTGAATTGGTTTGACAAGGGTGAATCCAAAGGTACTCCCTCCCTGTCTTTAGGAAAAGTGCAAAGTCATTAGATGCTTTTTGTATCATATTTCATAGGTATTGTTGGTTTCCAGATTCAGATTTTTTTTTCCCAAATCTTCTTTTTTGTATTTGTACTTATTGCTGAGGTTATCAGCTTCTTTGGTTTTTAGTTTGATTTCTCTTGGAAATTGTGGAAAACCTTCAAATTGCTTTTCCAAATTGCTAGCAGATATAAATCTGGTATACAAGTTTAATTTATGCTGTAATATTACCTGAACTAATGCAAGATAACCCTCTGATCCATTCCCTTCTATTAATTAAGCAGTTTGAGAATAGACATGTTGTCTTTTATTGGACTGGTTATTGTAGCTTGGAAAATTTTTCAGGAGCGTTTTCAGTTCTGAAGTAGAAGCAGGGTAAGTCTCAAAGTTAAGTGTGACTTGAGGGGAAAAGTGCTCTGATTATTTGATTATGTGTAATCAGTTTCTGAAGTAACAGTGGTAGTTGTTCTCTGCTCAGTAGAGAATATTGGGAAAAGAGTGGCAAAATGGAGCAGAGAGAGGAGACGGGTACCAACCTCTAAAACCTGCCATAAAAGTGTTGGGAACGATGAGAGCTGTAGCTTTCTGAGTCTGGTGGGATTTCTGTGTTCTAGTTTGGTCTCTGCTTTTGTTTTGTCTGTTTCCTGCTGGGAATGTGAAGGGAGGGATCAGAGGGATTGCTCTGAGAAGGAAAGGGTTCCCAGTGGTTGTTGGGTGCTTTTCCTGCTCTGCCAGTTGTCAGCACAAGCTTATTCTGGTTTGGAGGGTTTGCCTCGTGCAACATCCACAGAGTTACCACAAGAGCATCTAATGTGCTTTCTAGAATTCCATATACTTCCCTAAATACCAATAGAGGATCCAGGAATCTTGGCAGTTCTTATGGGAAATAGTGGGAATATCAGGAAACGTGAGTCTGCAAAGCCGTCAGAGTGTTCAGAGGAAAACCTGAATCTGGTCCTTGACTTCCATTAGAAGTTCGGGAAGTGATGTAGAAGGTGGTCACTAATCTGATAATGAAGTGACAGCTACAGCTACAGTGGCTCTAATTACTGGTTAGAGTCGGGGAAGTCTGAAGTCATGCTAACAGGAATAATAACTATATCAACAAATTAAAATGAAACAAACCACATGACAGGCTCTCATAGTCCTGAAAGCCTTTTAATGGGATGGGAATCTTCAGTGGGTTTTTGCAATGTTTGTTTGTGATTCTTTAGCGCCATAGTTGTGGTGAAGTTAATTTGTGCTTCCAAAGAACAGACTGATGGTATCTTGGAAGAAGGGGGCCAAGAAAATGAGGGAGATCATAAATATATGAATATGTCTCACTGTGAGTCTACTAAGGCAAACTACAGGCAGTATTAAATTTTATTTCTTTAAAATGAGCAGTTTTTACAGTGGATAATATACATGGCTTATACAGCTTCAATAGGTTGAGAACCAAGGCTGCTATAATAATAACTTTCATCTGTTAATCATGAAAATACTGAGTTTCAGGTTACAGAGATGTCTTTTTCTGTATTCTGTATTGTAAAAGTGCTACAGCAAATAACTGCTGTTCTTTCTCTAGTTTAGCTCTTTTCTGAGGGCTTGGTCTTGATGGACTGCTCGGGTCACTTAGCTCTTGACTAAGAAATTGTTAGCCACAACTGTAATGTGCTATATTTATGTTGGATAATGAAAGTTTCAACTCTGTCTTCATGTTGCTTAGTTAAGTATTCCTATATCTAGTGTTCGTTTTGTCCCAAGTATTTTAATTTTCCAAACAGTTTCTAAAGAAAAAGGTGGGACTAGAAAACCTTGCAAAAATATTTTTAAATGCAGAACCACATAGTTCTCTCCCAGCCCATTATGGAATTTTTAAGAATGCAAAAAAAATTATGAATATAAGGTTTTGAAGAAATAAAAATACAAAAAAGCCCACAATATGTAGCGAAGTGATCTTTCTCAGTTACTGTCTTCTCTGCCAGAGTCTTAATTTATGACTGTTGTGTCACTGAACATGGTAACTTGATTTATTTTTTTTATATCTGTGGTGTCACTTTAAAATGTGTTATCAAACTAGTAAGAAATTCAGAGTCTCTGAACTTGACATGCAATGCATGTTCCTGGAATATAAATACTTCAGGACAGTGATAATGCAGTGATTGTGTTTTGTACTTCATACTGTCTGGGAATATCAATGCTCAGATTAATGCAGCTCCCAAGAGCCCAGAACTGACTGTTTAGAAAGTATGCATAGTATTGCTAATCAAGAAAATATTTTTTAAGTTCCACTAAAATTTTTCTCTCCTTTAATTAGATGCAGACCTGTCACTTACTTCATCTTCCGAAGTGTGTAATTAAATTTAGCTGTTATTGTTTTGTCCTTGTATGAAACTTCTGTGTTTTGCAACCCAGAGTTTTGTAATAGAATTTATGTGAAAGATTCGAAACAGGACTAAAGCAGACGATCCCGAGAAACATGGACTGTGTGCTGTTCTCTCCAGGCTGTGGTTTGGTACCTGATACCGATGCAGGGAGCTCCTGGAGCTTTCCAGATAACACGAGGCAGTGCTGCACAAAGCTGCAGCTTTAATTAAAAAGATGGTGCTGTTTAGGGTTAGGCTCAGGTTCAGCAGTGTCTGAGCAACCACTGTCTTTGCAGAGAGCCTGAAGCAGAAAAGCAAGAGGGGAACTTTCTTAACGCTCTGAATGAATGTCAGCTCGGGTGCCATCAGTGACTCTCCATGTGCTGATTGGTGTGCATCGCTGTAGTCAGTGTGGGAAATACCATAGTGAGACCCGGGCTAAGGGTTGGTAAAAGAGAGTTAATTCAAATATAGGTGGACATTTGCTAGCAAATGGTTGTGCAGTTCACTGGCGACAGTTTCGTTTCCCTTACGATGTCTCGGCTTCCAAAAGTAAGTGAAGTGCTGACATACAGTAAACCAGATTTTGATTCAGTCACTGTAACTGAATTGTACTCTTGCAATCTGTTTGTTGTCTTCTGAAAGGACTTCAGCTGGAAAGAAGGGGAGAGAGAGAAATCTTTCAATACAATCTATGCCTGATTGTATTGAAGAGCAAAAGACACTTTTAACTTCCCACCTATTACATAAAATTAGTTGTTTGGGGTCAGAACAGGTTTGCCAATTTGCAGAAGCTGTAGTTTTCCCCTCCTTCTTATGTTGGATCTCCAACAAATATTAATCATATGGATTTTCAATGTAAGCCAAGTGTTTGAGTCATTGTGAATCCCACTGTTTTGAAACATTAAAAGAGCTGAGTAATGTTAAGCTTAAAATTATAAGATTTTAATTTTAAAATGGGGGGAGTGGAACAAAATGAAATCATCAGATCAATCCCATGATTGAATGTGCTTCTTAAATGAGATTGAAGGTCTTGGAGCTGCTCTCATTGACAGGCTTGGCAGCTTTACAAGAACAAATCACCTCCTCACAATCAGCAGTGGGAAGTCTTGGACCTGCCTGGTTTGTTTTCATCATGCACTTATTAGTTCAGGTGGTCAGCACAGAGCACCCAAGCAGTTTCAGGATAACTCGATGATTCAATTCTTGTTGGATTAATTTTTGTATATGCTTTTGCTGCCCTTTATGTATTTATTTGGTTATTTATTTATTTTCAATATAGTAATTAGCATAAATTGCGCCTAATTTTCTGTTTACATATTAAAATGCGATTTGTGTGGTATTTATACACATCTAAAGTCTTGCATTAAAATTAAAGATGCTCATTTATGATCTATTGTTGAAACACACATGGTATTTAAAATTGGTTTGTTTAAAAGAACTATTTGATCTGAGTATTTCTCTGGTGACCCTTTCTGTCCTGATTGATTGCTTTGAGTGATTGTTCATGTAAATCAATTTTATCCCTAGTTTGGAAAAGGAAGACATGTTTCTTCCTTCAGATTCTTGATTTAAGTTGAGCGTAGTTGTTAATGAGCTGAAAAAACTATTCAAATTCCATATATAGATGCTATGTTTGTCAAAATCTGATTTCACCGATTAATTTTAGAGCCTCTGTGTGTATCTAATAATTTTGATAAGTTTTGGTGATCTGACATACAGTTTTGACAGTGCAATGTACTGTCAGAGTACTAAAAAATTAGGAATTTGGGATATGCTAGGTTTTAGGCAGTTTTATTGTATAAAAACTTCCCTTCCTCCCCCACCCCCCGAAATTATTAATTAGGTTTAGGCACATGTATTTATGTTGTGCTGCTCTTGAGAATGCAAAGTGAAAGGGGAGGTGGTAGAAGATCTGATCAAGTTTTGTTACAATCTCAACATTAGGCAGAGTTCAGAAATAGCACAGCAAAGTTTCCATGACAGCATTAAGTCCAGATGCCCTAGAATTTCACGAAACTGATAATGATGTTAGTACCATTTTCCCTCCACTGGAATGGTAGGAAGGACACAGCAGGAGCCTTGGGTGCTCCTGACAATCTCAGGGGAGAAGAGTAGTGGTCCACAGGGAAGTGTTTCAGCATTTTATAGGATATTAAATGCTCCTTTTTAATCTTCCTGACTCTTGTGGGGCACGAAACTTGTTCAGTGCTCTTTCAAGTAGTTCGGATACAAGCTGTCTAAATACAAAACCACTCCAAAGCGTGGAGGATGAGGTGGCCAGGAAGTAAAACTATGATTTTGGGCACTACAAACGCAACCTTAATTTCTAAGATATGGAACAGAAAAGGGAAAACTCCTCTTTTGTCTTGGAAGCAGCCCAAAAGAGGGAGCCAGGTTGTTTCTTTATTTTTCTACAGCAGAATAAAAATAAAATTCAAGACCAAACTAAATGGACTGTAAAGGAGTATTTAATGATGTGAGTATTTAGCTGCTGTTCCCCATGCTTTAGAAAAAGCAGCTAGTTGAGAAGGTGGGGTGGCTGGAGACACTGAAGTCATTAAGGTTTTTTTTTCCTGCTTATCTATTAGACTTCATTACAAATGCAGACTGATGGGCATCAAAAGCCAAACACACACATTGGAAAGGGATGGAGTGAAGAAAGTTGACTTTTGCTCGTGATGCTGCTTCAGAAGCTTGAGCAATTTTCTGTTCTCAGTCTCTACAGAAACCTGGTGGCCCTGAGTCCTTGCTGAAAGGCCAACAACCTTAGCAAACAAATTGCTGGAGGGTTTCAGAGCTGTGGCTGATGTTTGCCTTTTCAGGGAGTCAGGTACCACTGTGCTTTGCTCCGAGCTTCTGGAAGCAGGAGGCCAACGCTCTTTAGCCATTTTTACAAACCTTTCAGTCACCATCGCTGAGAAAAACTCCAGAAATGGTAGTGCGCTTCTCTCAAACACCAAAACCAAAAGTCTTCCAAGAACAGTGTCTGGTCTGTGGTGGAGGCCAGAGCAGAGATGATGCACTCAGCGGAGCTGCTCTTGACCCCTCTCACTGTGACTAACATGTGTGGGAAGCATTTACAAGAACAGCGGTTCCAGTGGACTGGGGAGAGATCATGCAGCAAAGCAGGTTGTTGGAGCCATGGGCTCTCTTGAGGCCGTGGTGCCTGATTATTCCTGTCTATAACCTTAGGCTTTGTCTCCACAGGGGAATTCTGCTATTTATAAGCTAGTGAGGATCACGTTTTCATAAAAAAGTTTTCATTTAAAAAATAGAAAAGCGATCCTTTGTGGAAGACTGCTACAAGTGGGAATATTGTACTTCTTTGCAGCAGCATTTTGCTTCTCTTTTATTCTCTTCTGTTGGAAACTTCATCTAGGGTTACTTTCCAGTAGGCAGGTGAATAATTTCTGACTTTTTACTGGTTAAAAATTACTCCTATTACAAAGACAGCCTTTATTTTGAGAACCTTGCAAGTGTGGAGGTAGTTAGAAACCTAGTGCTCCTTATTTCCTTAACATAACGTATTTCCTAAATATTGGATATAGTATCTGCTTTAAAAAGCAACTGTTTGAAAACAGGCATTACTTTTTGAGAAACATCAAAAACAATTCAGAAGAGTATAGGTTAGAAACATCCATCTCGTCACAAGTGGTACCTGAAGCAGTTAAACAACCCATCTACTCTTAATCTCATTCTTGCATTAGTAGGGATGAAAAAACAGTACACAGGGTTTTTACTTTTTAGCATGGGATTTTTAATCATTCTGTAAAGTGAGGTTTGTGATAGCTATTTTTTTTTTAAAGACCAATGACAATATGCATCTCCAAAAAAAAAATATATATAGAAAACCCTATTAAAGTGGCCTGAACTCTAGTCTGGAAGAGAACTTATTTTTGTGGCTTCAAATCACAAGTAATTGACCAGAAATGTATTGGGAACCAAAAGCAAAATTAAAATTGGACCTGAGGGAAATAGTTTTATCAGATCTTTGGATAATCTGTATTAAAAAAAAAAAAAAATCAAGTACTTGTATTCCCTTGTTTCCTTATGAAAGAGTCCAGTTGAGTGCTGAGTGTTGCAGCTGCGTGGTGGTGTGAACACATAATGCCTCGCTATAACTTTGGTACCAGGGGAGTGTGTGTGGTGCTGAGTGGGGAGGGGGAGGGAAGGGTGCTGAGCACTATGTATAGATCAGATCCGGGGTTTTTCCCGAGCTGATGATGAGTTTGAAAGGATGCAGTGTGTGTGTGTAACTGGTACTGCTGGGCTTTCTGCTCCTCCAGCGTGTGAGAATGCTCCACTTGCAAAAACTGTCAACCAGGAATTATTGCAGTCGAGTGAGTAGTCATCCGAGCTGAATCGAGGCACTTTTCCTGGAGACAGTACTAGTTTCTCTTAATGCCTATCTTCTCCATTGACTTTAAACCTAAAATTATCTGTGTGCTTGGTGCCTTTCATGCACACTGTGCAGTCTGCTCTCTCTCAGATAACAGGAGGCTGCCTCAGTAATCTTTTGTGCCTGTAGGTGCCAGACCAGATTTTATATGCACAGCACTGCTTGGCCCTCCACATGCCACTGCAGTAAATACCAATGTGCTGGCCCCTTAAAAATCCAAAATCAAACTTGTTTAGAGATGGATTTTAATGTAAATGAGGGTCTTTCAAAATGACTTTGAATTGTCACTCTGCAGTAGATTTTTCCTAGTAAAACAGTTAGAATAGCCTCTGGGTATGGCTGGGTATTTGAAGAGACAAAAAACCTCAGCTCACTCCCTATGTGTGTCCACCTGTCTGTGCCCAAGGAAGAAATTGGACTGGAACCATCACTGTCTTCTTACTTAGAGTTATGTCTTTCTGCTTCGTTAAGATCTTTCTTGCCACTTCTCAGATGTTTTGAATTGCAAAACCAGTAATAATTTGTTCAGTGATGGAGTGTCCTGAGGTCAGTGAACCAAGTTTTTACTGGGGAGTCGTTATTATAGTCACTGAAGACAAGATAATTTGAATTTCACATGAAGTTCTGTTTGCAGGGAGTGTGATAAAAATAAATCTGTTCTTATGTACCAAAACATTTCGACCTGGAAACAAACATAATGAGCATAAGATGCAAAAATGTTAATTTTGGAAAAATCACTCTTTTGGACTGTGAAATATTCATGACTTTTAAAAATTCCTTCCTTCCTGTGCTTTTCTCAGCCTTGTGCTTAACACTGAATTTCTTGGCTTTTTTTAAAATAGAATCTAGTGTGTGTGGGCAAGGAAGAGTAGGGGCTTTCTATTTGTTTTATGAATGTACTTGGCTTAGACTTTCAGTTGGGTTTTAGAAATAAACTCTCAAACCTCTGAGCTTCAGACAGCAGTCTCATGAAATGTCAGCCTACTGCATGAAGAAGGGTAAAAGTCAGAAGTTACTGATGGTTTTTTACTAGCAAACTTGAGAATTATTTCACTCAAACTTCTCAACTGTGATTTCCTTTGTCTGTTTTGTGACTGCTGTTAACAAGGTCAGTATTTATCGGTCTGTTTGTCTTCCATGGCAACCGTAATAAAACCAGTCATCAAACCCACCTCTGTGACTGAAATACACCAGAGGTTGATCCTTACAGCACTGAAGTCTGAAGGTGAACACAGATGTTTGTATTTGTGTCATCGAAATTACTTCTGTTCACAACTCCACGGAGTTATTACGGTAAATGGAAGTGTTTTGATGTGGCAGGCTTTGTTTCAAAGTCAGACTAAAATCACCAGCTGAGTAGCTACGTGTGTGTCAAGTGGCACATATTTATGTTTGTGATGTGTAGGCACGAGGTGTTTTGGCCAAGGGAGGAAGGAGCAATATTGTTGTCTTGAAACTGCTTCTGCCACCCAGTTGGTGGGTGGGGTTGTGTTCCTGATGTAACTGCACGGGGCAGGTGGGCACATGAAGAGGGAACACTCTCAAATCCTAATCTCAAATCTCAAATTCGTTGTTTGCTTGTGAGTCTCTCTTGTGTCCTCTCCTTTCCAGCTGTACATTCAGTTTTGTGCACACACATTCCTCTCTGCCTTAAAACTGGGGACGGTGTCTGTTGGAGAAATGGGTGTCTAAGTAAGTTCTGCTCATACCCTTCCTCTCGAGAGGCGTTGGTTGATTATTTCCTGTTTTTGTACCAAAGCTATAATGGAGACATATCACTTTAAAACACTTCCAAAATGTGCAGAAGTGCAACAATAGCGCTGACCTCAGCGGGCGAGGTCACACCCAGGCTGCTTCCTGTTTTCTTCTTGGGGAGACCAGAGGCCCTGAATATGGGAGAACTCTCCTGTGCATGTGCCCAGGGCTTGAAATCACAGTGACAATTGGTTCCATCTTGCAGAATTAAAATGAAAATAACTTAGGGAAAATATTCTGTTAGGATTTCCAGGGTTATTTTATAAATGGTAACCGTTTTTAAATGAATAATCATTATTCTCTACTGAAGTGTGTAAGATGTTCTGTAACCAGTGCTCCCCTCAAATGTATACATTAAAGAAAGGAAGGAGATGAACTGAAGAGGTT
This sequence comes from Empidonax traillii, assembly GCF_003031625.1. Lineage (NCBI taxonomy): Eukaryota > Metazoa > Chordata > Aves > Passeriformes > Tyrannidae > Empidonax > Empidonax traillii. The sequence continues at coordinate 281,957 of NW_020955598.1, read as the reverse complement.
TGAGAGGAGAGAATAAGAGCAAGGCACACAATGGCACAATTGCAGCCCCTACATACTGTTATTTCAGCTTATCCCAGCCTCTCTCTGCTGTTACTCAAGTATTAGTTGACCAATATAAAAGCTCCTTGCTTTGTTGTCTTTGTTTATTGATGCAGTACAGCTACAAATCAGAACAAAGGACGCTTGGGAAAATGGATAGCTGGAAAGGTCTCTTTGAGAAACAGGAGAGACAACATAGGGCCAAGGGATAGTAAAAAAGGCCATTACATGGTTCATTTTCCTCAGTGGAGAGCTGAGTGTGTGTGTGTGTGTGTGTGTGGTCCTCCAACAGCTCTACTGCAGAAAATATATTATGTAAAATTCCAGCTGAAAGACTTTCTATATGAAGGTCTGTAACTGCAGCACAGCATTAATGCATTTGCTTTAAGTGACTGCTGTGCAGGCAGAGATTTCACTTTATACAAGGCTTTATCCACCATCTCCAGGTTTGTAGATTTTGAACCTTCCCCCAGTATGTCAAACACATCCCCTTCAGGCTGCAAGAAATAAAACCTCTCTCTGTTTTTCTTCTCTATTCCTGGGTTTGGGGAGACATAAATGAGTGGGCAAAGCTGCCAAAGTCTTGTTTAGTACTAAACGAAGAAGTGTTTTATGAAAACCTTCTTTGGCACATCCTGAATACATGAAGTATTGGTCTGTGTGTGCTGGCAGGGCTCAGCTTCAGAGCCAGAACCCCACTGTCCACCCCTGCAAACACTGTCACCACTCACAGGACACAAACAGGTAAATTTACACAAGCAACTTCAGCATATAAAAGTTTTGGGGCTCAAAACCTGAATATGTGTGACTTACCAATTTATCTCCTTTGAGAGAAAGCTGGAGCATGCCTTGGTGTCTTTTTCCTATAATTAGTAAGGTGCTGTAGTTAGCATTCCTTATGTTTAGCCACCTGTGTGATCACTAGTAGGGAGGATCACATGGAAGTTATGTGAAGCCTCTCCTGCTGCTGCTATCTGTTGATCACTTGTGAGATCTTGCTGTATATGAGTCGAAAAACTAAAGTTGATACGTATAGGTAAGCACGAATTTCAGTTCCAGAGGACTGATTTTTTGGTACAAAATGCAATTCTTACCCAAACAGCTCTTTAGTTGATAGCTCTTAATAATCTAGTCAGACAGACTGTTCTTTCTACAGTCCCTTTAATCTCTATATATTTGGCACAAAAATAGCAATGCTTTCTTGTGGGGAGGGGCGTATTTACACTTCTCTAGTAATTTTTTTTCCCTCCTGTGTGTATGGTGATTTTACAGGGGAATAGGCTAAGCTTGCCCAGGCATGTGAAAGTGCCTGTTTTTTTAAATACTTTTTTTTTATTTTTAAGAATCTAAATTACTTAGTTTGTAAACTGTAGTCTTCTCTGAGACAGAAATACTAGAAATAGAACTAAAGGTTCCTATCACTACATGCCTGGCTATTCTGCTTCGAGTAACCTGCAAATACCAGCCTATTTCCTGGCTTTCCAGAACTCCATCAGCTCTTGGTCCCTGTGCCAGTGCCATGGGGTCAGCAGGTCCTGTCTGATGAACTCCCTACATCCCAGCTTGTGTAGGCACTGTGTCCTGCCCTGCTGCCTGCTGGGGTGTCACAGGGGTGAATCTACTCAAAGTGTGAGCTCAGTTGCATTTGGAGTGAGTTTTTGCAGAGAAAAGGGTGGTTTTTTTCCAACCACAATGTTCTGAGTCCACAGTTTGTAAAAAAAAGTATTTTGGAGACAAGAAACTGTGGTAATTTGTCACTGCCTGCCTGTATAATGAAGAATTTAACTCTTAGCAAATGGTGTTGCTACTGAAGCAGGAATAGTGCAAGGGGTAATTTATCTGTGGAAGACTCAAGCCTGCCAGTGGCTTCCTTGACACTAGATATGCAGTGGAATCTGGCTTAGTTAATTATTTTGCCTCATGAGGCACTTTGTTTTGATCAGTAAATTCACTTGAGCAAGTCCACTGAGGAGAAACTGCACCGAGGGACAGTTCAGCCTGCAGATGGCTGAGGGCAGAGATGGCTGCCTTGGCTACACAGTGGTTATTGCTCCCTGTGTTGTTGCTTCTGAAGGAAACATCTCGTGTCCTTGACCCCCTTTTCTGATGCCTTGGGTGTCCTGCCACGGTAACACCCCTGGCTACCAAATGTATTAAAAATTTCTTCCCCTTCTTGTTGCTCGTCCCCTCAAGGCCTCCCTGCCACAGCAGGAGATGCTGTTCCCAGTCCATCGTGCACATCGTGAAATGCCTTTGGAGAGAAGCATCTGCCTCTTCATCAGAGGTTCTTCCTCTGGATGCTGAAAAACAGATAACACTAGGGATCTGCATCTAAGGGAAATCAGAGTATTTTTTCTCTGACTCAACATTTATTAAAAGTATGAATAAGTCAGGGAGGTAGGCGTTACATTACCCCAGTGTCCTGAGGTGGCAGGAGGAAGCCTCACTCCTTCTACCCATACAGGTGGAAGAGCTGGTGGCTTTGCTATGTACATGACTGAGGGTTCCTGGGGAAATTAATATTTGGAATAAAGATTTTTTTTTCCCCAGACTGTGAAACTGTGCTCCTTCCTGGCTGTAGTATTTTGATCTTCCTGGAGAGGAGAACGAACAGGCATGTGTCCTTTGTAACCTGGTGCAACACCTGGGGCTTGTGTTGAATCCACTGAGATTTTCAGTAATTTGTATGAGGAAAAAACTGCAATATAGAGATGACCTCTGTTCTTGGCAATCCCTGTAAGCCCTGCAGAAGCAGTCCCAGCATTTAATCTGATAAAAACCAAGTTGTTTATCTGATTCCTGGTAGCATTGGAAAATAGCACACTTCGAGGTTGTGGTGATGACCTGCTTTTCTGCACTGAGGACAGGTTTATAGGATGCAGCCTCTGCTTGGCCAGTGCTGCCAGGCATCTCAGGTCTGAGTTCTTGCTGTGCTTCACTGATACACTTATAAACATACAGCACGTAAATCTAGTCTGGCCTATGGTCTATGGACAGAACTAGCTCTTTGTCACTGTAGCATCAGAAGTATTAAACAGGCACAGGTGCATCCCCAAGTTCCAGACATCCAAGCAGGTGTTTTATCTTCCTGTGTTGCTGTCGTGATTCTGCTGACATCAGTCGGGAGTTTGACTGGAGTTCAGAGATGCTGCTTGCAGAGTTAGTGTGAATCTGGAAAGGCATCTGTGAGAGCTTCCTCCCTGCCCACTCAGTTTCTGTACTTTCCTGTGGGCACATCAAAGTAGTACTGAAAAAAAGAAAAAAAGTAAAAATCCCAAGTGGAAGCATCTTTCTCCCAGTTCTGCTGAATACTTCGTGGTGGGGAATGATCTGAGCACAGAGACCTTCTCGTCAGGAACTGCCGCCAGCCAGTGCAACAGGGTTGGATGAGCTTCAATTTAATAGTTAAACTGTGCACTTAGTTTGTTTACTGTAGTATCCTGGTGTTTATACATAGCTTAAGAATATCTCAGAGCTTGCTGTTCAGCTGCTGCATACTGGAAAAGAACTTTAATGCTCAGAGCTAGAGTAATCCAGTTCTAAAAGGAACCTGGATTTTGTGGGAATATGTGCTGGCTTGAAGGCCGTTCTGTTCACTGAGGTATAGCTTGACCTTGAACCACTGACACGTTTCTGCTGAGCAGCAATGCTAAGGTCTTGCAGATTTAAAACATAGTGGTGCTACTAGGGCTTTTCTTCTACCAAAAAAAAAAAATTATTTCAAAAAGTATGAAAGATCATTGTACTTTTATTTGCTTCAGAATTACAGCTAAAGGTGTGTGGGTGGGTGAGAAGGCTTCTGGAGCTGGGGTTTTGTCCATGTAGGAACTTGGAGAAGTGTAACACAATTTAAAGCTGTGAAGTTTATCAGCTGTGCAGCTGCTGGTGCAGGAATGGCATTAATGGTGAACAGTGCTGATAAAAGTGACATTAAAGTCCTTGACAACGACTTCGTGGCTGAAGTGCAGGATGGTCATTGATGGACTCGGAGTGCCAGTGCAGTGCTACAGCTCATTTCCTAACATGCTCATGGTTTTACCTATGAATAAAAAAAAAAAAAACTGACCTTGGGTGGCTGTGAGTGGCCATGCATGATTCCAGGTGGGAATAGTGTCGCTGTCTTTATGGTCAATAATTCCCTGTGTTGAAGTGACTGTTTACAGAGCACTCAAGTGTGTGGCACATCACAGGGCAGAGGCAGACTTCCCTTCTCAGAAAAATAGAGACACATCAACTTCTCTGTTGGGAATCTTTATCTTCTGTTAAAAATAGCACACAAGACTACTTAAGGTTGGCAGGCAGCACGGCTGGCTGGCTGAAGACCTTTGAGACCATTGTTTTGTCTGTGTTACCTTTGAGTAGGGTCTAGGTTAAAAAAAGGAAAATCACAGTGAAAAAGTTAATTTGACACTGTCAGAACTGAAAGTGGGGCTATATTTCATAGAGGTATACCCACTAAATGTATTAAATTGTCATTAAACTCAATAGACTTCAAAGGTGTGTGATTAAATGTGTGTGCTAAAGGGATGTTTTTAATGCTTAATTTTTAAAATCAGGCATGAGTGCTGATGACTTTTATGTTATACCTGCTGTGCATTAAGTAATGTTAAGTAGTCTGGGCATCTGAAAATAGGAACATGGTAGTAAATGAAGTAGTCTAATGTTCACATGTGAATTACAATGTCTTTGTAGTTGAACAGAGCACAGGTTTAAGGAAGGAAAACCTCATAGTTTGTTTACATACGGCTGGAAATACTAGTTAGACCTAAATCAGCACTTCTGTTACTGGTTTGGATGTATTTTGATCTGGAGATGATCCAACTTATGTCTGTTTGTGACTTTGTTCTGAAATGGACTTTGCAGTGAGGTTCAGATTGACAGAAGGAGTAGATGGATGATTAATGAAGATACTTTTCTTCTTGAGTAGCCAGAAATTTTGTATCTCTCAAACACTTGTTTAGCTGTTAATCCAAGGGTGTTTATCTTATTAGTAAATTGCTTTGAATCAAAACTTCTCACTCTTTTCAGTCTATGAAATGTTGTGTTTTATAGATAGAGAAAAGCTTTCCAGAGTTAGTCTTTCAGAGCACATCACTACTGAACTAAAAAGAACCAGTATCTAGACCAAATAAAGGGGTTTCCCTACAACTTCACAGACACTCTGTGACCCTTCTTCCTCTGTTTTTTGGCCATTTTTCAGTGGACTAAATAACAAACATAAAATAATGTTTTGAATGGGTTCTTCTTCCCGCTTCTTTTCCTTCCTTCCTCCATTTTTATTTTGTGAGCAGTACTCACAAACTTTTGTCTGTCTTCTTCTATAAACTAGAAGTGGTTTGGCTCTTTAGATAATGTCCTGGGACCACCACCATCACCATTCCTGGTGTGCTTTTCCTATCATGAAAAAATTCCAAATAGGTGTCTGGCTTGTTTGTGAGCAAGTTACTTTCTGATGTTCCTTTCACTGCAAGGATATTGAAGTCTCCAGTGTGTGAACAGACTTCAGAGGTCTCTGTAGTGGTTGCACTGCTGTGCTGGGAATAAAGAGGGAAATTGATCTGAGGAAACTTTGTTCAACACACTGAAAAAAATCTGACCCAAAATCTGATTTGAAAAAAAAAAAATTACTAACCTGAAAGTGTGCCTGCATGAAGTCTTACTGTTAATGGATCTTTTTATTGAGGTTGCTTTGAGTCCTCGTTCAGATGAGAACTGCTTTGGGCAGCTGAGGGCTGTACCAGCACGAGGATGCTTTTAGGGATGGTTCGGTCTTTGCTATCCCTTCTCACTGCATGGGGGCCTTTGAAATGAAAACGTCGTTGTGCCTTGCCCAGGGAAAATACGGGAAAAATGGGAGAAAGCCTGCTATTTCAGCTGCAGTCAGTGATTCAGAAATTTCATCTGCAATTAAAACCAAGCCTGCCCTGGCTGTCCTGTGCAAGGTGCCAGTATCCCACCCCTGTTGAGCCCAGAGGTGAATGCTGAGGGGACCTGCAGCCTTTGCTCTCTGTTGCCATCTTGGGGCACAGAATTTGTGACGGATTTTCCGGGCGGGTGAGCAGAGCCCATGCCACAAAGCAGGTTCTTAAAGGACAGTGGGTGGTTCTGTTGACAGATGCTTCTATATTCAAAATAGACTCCACTTAATTCTACTTCTCATGGTAATTCAGGGATTGAAATCATTTAAGTCTTGCCAAATTCATTAAAGACAGTGTACTAAAGGGATCATCTATTTTGAAGCCTTTCCAAAGGCCAGATAAACATATATATAAATATAGGTTTGTGGAGGATTTGGGGTGTTGTTTTTTTTTTTTTTTTTTAAGAGGAGAAAGTGATACTGAAACTTATTTTTCTTCCCTCTTATTGGCAGGTTTTCTTCACCAGTGGAGTGTGAGAAATAGAGGCTGAAGAAGATGAGTGAGCTGGAACAGTTACGGCAGGAGGCAGAGCAGCTGCGAAACCAAATCAGAGTGAGAATTGCTAATTGCTTATTTTTCATTACAGAGTCCCTCCTTTAAGGGAATAAATTGTAAAGATCACGTCAGATCTGTTTAAGTTGTGCAGCGCTTAAAATGTTTTTAGGGTACTTGTTTAAAAATCAGAAGAGACAATGGTATAATGAAATGCATTCTTAGTATTTCTTGAACAATATGTTTTATTTCTTGTTGAAGTTCTTTAAGTTTTGGTACTAGGAGTGTATTTGTCTCTGCAATTCTTTTGTTTATTTTGGGTTTTTAAAACAAGAGGGGAGCAGGAAACTTATAGAACTTTCTAACACTTAGAGTGTTAGAAAAGCTTGTTCTGGGCTAAAAGTGTTATCCAGGGTTATCATTTCTCAGGCCCTATTTCTTTGCTTCCCGTTGAATTTACTTTTTTTTTAAAAATGCTGATCCCCCCATATGTTCTAATTTTTTGTTGTATTTACTCACTGAAGATAAATCAAATATGAGCTGTCATCCCCAAAGTCAGTTTTCCAGGAGTGAGTTGCAACATGCCTGTACATTTCAGTGATGCAGTTTTCAGGAAAGTACGAAGTACAATAAGGATATTCAAAGTCTGTTTATTTTTAATCAAAATTTTCTCAACATGAACCATCCATAAACCTGATTTATATGGGAATGCCTTATTTGCAAGCATTCCTATCAGCGAGGAGTGCAGGTTTCTTGGAATATGTTGCACACTGACTTTTTTTAGCGTGGCATCTGCTGGCAGCAGTTGTTGTGTGGTGTCTCCTGCTTAGTGTGAGGCTGCTTGTTGGTGTCAGCCATGTGGAGAACACCCTTCATGTTTCAGGAGTTGTGTTGAGGCTGCTGCTCATTCAGTGTCCCATCGATTCCACTTAAAACACCCTGGAAAGACAAGGGTGGAGTCAGTCAGTGCTGTGGCACTGGGTGCCCCTTCCAGCAGCTCTGTAGAGGACACAAATAAATTTTAGTTTAAAATATTTTTTTTTTTTAATCTATTGAAGCTTTATAACAGCATTGCACAAATAAAAGTTGGACATAATTTGTCAGTTCTTTCTCTGCCTGATGGGTGAAGACTTTGTCATTACATGACATCAGGGTGAGCCAGTCAAGTCTTTGCTCAGTCTTGGTAGTCAGTCAGACTGGTTTTATGTTTTATTCAAAATTGTGTGAAGGAAGAGCTACCAGGCATGTAAGAGAGCTCCACTGTGCTGCAGGGAAGTCTCCCTCTTTTTTAAATTTTGGAGCATAAAAATCTGATTGGCCCTTTGTAAAATGACTCCGTTTTGTGGCTTTATGTCAATTTAACATTTGTTTTGTAACTCTGTCACCCGACTTTGTAACTGGATCTGTCAGGGGTAGCTGAGTAACCAGGGCTGTACTGTCTTTGGAGTCTTTTGGCTCAGCAGTGGCAATTAGGGATTCCTCTTTGGATCTGAGTGCAGGGTTGGATACCTTATGCTTAATTCTCACTTCAGATGAATATGCACTTCACAAATGCTCCTGGTGACTTAATATCCAAGAAACACTCTGACCAAATAACTCAGTTTCATATTTTTATAGATCACTGCTCATCTTGCTTATTAAATCATGGCACAGTTTTTTTTTTTCTAAATAGGTGTTTGTTTGGGATGGATAAGAGGATAGATACAGGAGCTTAAAAAAAAAAAAGTTTTTTTAAAGTGTCGAGAACTATTGGGCTGGTAATTTTCAAAAGTTATATTTGATGCACTCCTAAAATAGGTGAGGTCACTACCAGCATTTGATGTTTTATATGTAGCTAGAATTTTGCTGTCTTAGTTGTTTACAGGTCTTGGGTTTTGTCTGATATTTCCTCTAACAATATAATCACAAAAATCACCTTTGTGCTTAGAAGTGAGGTCCAGATCAGATTGTACCTACCACCTTCCTCAAGTGTACAAACTGCAGTGCATAACTGTCCATTCCCCTTTTTTTAGTCTGCAGTATTTTCGAAATGTTTAATGATTTTGAATTTTTTTTCCCCAGTGTTTTGGTGATGTGGGTACCTGTGTCTCCCCATGCAGTAACTGCAGCTGTAGCTCAGTTCTGTACACAGACAGTGTTGGAAGAATAACTTAAGACTGCCTGAATTTTTTGTGCAGGAGGTTTGAACGCTGAACTATCAGATCTGTCAGATGAGTTTATGGGTCAAGTTAATTCCCAGTTCTCTCTGTAATAAAAGTTCCCATGTGATATGTGTGTCCTCAACTTTGAGAACTGAAATTGAGGATAATGATTTTTTGGAAATGCTGCTTACTTGACACAGTGTCATTTGAATGAGACATTTTTAACAAATAAGACCCTATATTTAAAAAAATCCATGAATTTTGGGGAAAAAAAAATGTAATCTGAAGTGTGTGTGCTTAGAAATCGTGGGGGCTGCACACTGATCAAGCAGGTAGATTTTTCTCACAAATTTTGCATTGTCTACTGCATGAACTGAGAAAATCTACAATGACATAGAGGAGCTTTTTTACCTTTTGACACTAATGATTCTGTCACGATGGTGCTCGTGCAGAAATGACAGTTTCAGTGTAAGAATTAAAACAGTCTGTTGAAACTCTCCTGTTCCTGCAACTTTGCCAGTCGTGTGGCAAGTGTTAGACAGCCTCAAGGAGAGGTGTTGCTAATAGCTCTCCCTTAAAGAGAAAAAAATGCTTTGTCTCATTCAGACTGCGTTGAGAAATCATTTTATGTTGAACATCTTTAAGTATTTCAGCTAAACCAAACAAGTAAAGTCGTTTAATATCCAGTGTGTTTCTTCCTGTGGCTGAAATAAGTCCTGAGTGCTAAGGGATTTGCTGCTCTGGTATTTTAAACCCCTCCTGATTCCAGACGTCAACATTTTGTAAATATTTCTACAGTTCAGACATTATAAAAATAAGTTGAGATGACTTAATCCACTCTCAGGCTTGCTTTTTGGGAGGAGAGCTATAAAGGGTGGTCAAAATAAACATGCACTTAAGAAATGTTAAAGTTGCAATGTCAAGTAACTCTCAAGCAAGAGCTTGAAAAAAAATTTAAGATCCTGGTCTGAATGTGTTGATGCAGTTCCAGAATGTGTGAGTAAATGTTTCCGTCTCTCCTCTCAGAGAGGACGTTGCCATTTGTGCACAGATTGAACTGGGGTGGGGTGAGGGGGACACACAAATGTGTGGTGAAAACCATCGTTTTTGGGAGACTGGAGAAATCACAGGAGTTCAGGAGGGTTCTGTGGCTTGGTCCTTCAGTTGGGCTGTCGATGGTTTTAACTTCAATTGTGCTACAGAATTCCTGTCTAATTTTAAGCCAGTTTTAAGCCAGGTTTCTTAGAAGGAGTTGCTGACCATGTGCCTGTTTCAGTTTTTCAAGTTCAGGGCCCGAGTTGCAGGAGGGCAGTGCAGTCTCAGCTGTAACTAAAACCAGGTTTTGCAAAATCAGTGTTGTGGACCAGGCTCAGTGGTGCTCAACCGTGTCAGGTGTTCAGTCTGTGACTGATGATGTGAATGAAAGGAAAGTCTGGTTTTAGGTCAGGTTGAATCATGTGCAGAAAATAAGTTGTATGTCCATGCAGTCTGAAATAAGGAAAATAGATGGAATGTCTGTATGGAGAGCTGAGCACCACCCATTCCATGAAATGAGTGAAGGCATTAGCAGACTCTTTTTCTCCCTTCATTTTGCATCAAGTCCATCATCAGGTGAAGCTTTGGTAATCCTGCTGTCTGTCCTGCTCAGATCCTGCCTCTTGATTTCCATCCTGCCTCTCCCTCTGGCACTGTCACCCCTGCGATGCCAAGGGGGTTGGTAATGAATGTACAGCCTCTTGTGGCACAGAGCTTGCTAATCATGTGTCATATATGGTTGCTTTTCCAGGTGGATCAGTTCTGCCCTTGTGCTCAGCACACCCTGAGCAAGCACATCCACCCCAGGGAAGGAATACAGGGAAAAGGGTAGGCACTGGGACTTCAGGATGGCTCCAAGTGCCTTTGAATCCCATAGTCTGTAGAAAGGGAGATTCAAAGGCTGCTGGGGCACAGCCCTTCCTAAGTCCCTTTTCCTCCACTACCCCTAGTTGTGTGCCAGTGCTTTAGATCCCTGAACAATCCAACCAGTTAGGGTGACAGAAGGTGTCTGGGGTGTCAGTCGTGGTGGTGTGTGGCTTTTTGAGTGTGTTGGAGCCTAACTTGAGTTATTTTTCCCTTAGACACTCTCTCAGTTGATGCTCAGTGTTGCCTTTCCAATTCAACTTGCTCCATTCTTCTGTTTCAGGATGCCAGGAAAGCATGCAGTGACACAACTCTTGCTCAGGTATGTTCCTGGTTCCTTGTGTAGGCTGTTACTTAGTAGATTAAAAAAAAAATAAAAATACTATTTTATGACTGTTGCATGTTCCTGTTCAGTAACTGAAAGAATGAAGTGAAAGAAACCTTTGGAAATGGACTGTCTATTTATACAGCTATTTAAAACAGAACAAAACAATACCACCAAAAAACCCCAAATAAACAAAACAGGAAAAGAATCCAACCAGTCAAAAACCCCCCAGCAACTTAATGCATCCTGCTTCCAGTTCACCTTTTAAATAGAGTATGTTTATTTTCTTTAATGTCTTTAGAAAGACTTAAATGAATATCTGTTAGCTGTATTTTGGAAACAAAAGATTTTGCATTTAAAGTTCTGCCATGCTTTAAAAAGTAACAGTGCGGTAAATACTGGAGGATTTTCTTTCCTGGGTTTTAATTGAAAACTTTCAGATTTGATAATGTGAGATAGCCCCACTATTACACAGCAGTGTTTTAAAAAGCTTTCCTGAGGTTTCAGGTGTAGCCATCATGAAGAGTCTTACAGTCTGTCCCTGGAAAATCTGTTTGTGTCAGTGTTGCAGGGACCTAATCCTGGGTGTGCAACAGTGGCCTTTTTTTGTTCGATTTTGTTGTGAGCCAAGACAGATTATGTTCTATCAAAGTTCACATGTATTTTTGTTATCTCGTGCATTAAAAATAGTTCTCAGTATCTCGGGGGTTTGTTTGATTTATTTTTAGATCACAACAAGTCTGGACTCCGTGGGTCGGATCCAAATGCGGACCCGGCGCACGCTCAGAGGTCACTTAGCCAAAATCTATGCCATGCACTGGGGATCTGACTCAAGGTTGGTACAGGGGAGGCTTCAACCTGCAATTTAAGGGTTGGAAATCAGATTGTCAGCTTCAGGTTTAATGTCAGGTTTTTGGGGAGCCTTACGGAGTGATGTTGGTGCCTTTGCAGGGGCATCCCAGGTTTTTTGGCTTTAGTTATAGTTTGCCATCTTAAAACTGCAAAGGGGTGATAGAGGAGCCTTGGCTGAAAGGAGAGATATTTGGCTTGTTCTTACCATGGCTATTTTCCCTTTTCCTTCTTTCAATTTTAACTACGTTTTTGAGTCTGTTTAAGCAGAGGAGAGTACGTGGTGAGGCATATTTTTGGAATGCTGGGCACTGTATTTTCCAAGATGTTGAATAAAGATGGAACTGCTGTGATAACAAAGATTTAAAAACTTCACGGACCAATTTTATTTCACTGAAAAAAAGATCCTTTTGTACATAGTGGGGAAAGTTGGTATTTTGCTGCACTGCCTTTAAAGCAACTGGTGGTCAGGTGGTAACACTGCCTCGTGTCTCTGTCATGTTGTCCAGAGAGGAATACATCTGGACTCTGCTCTGCAGATTTATTTTCATTCAGATTCCCTATTTGCTTTTTTGTAACTGTGTAGTTAGAATATTAGTATGTGAACAACGAAAGCAGCTGTGGAGGGAGCTCATGAAATGCGTTTTCACCAAGCTGTGTGGTTGTGTTCAGTGCTGATCATGAGCCCCTGTGGGACATGTGACTCTTCAGTCAGGTCATGTGTAGATCCGCATCTTTGCAGACTTTTCCCAACAAATGCACCCCTCCAGTGAAAAAGAAAAAGCAGAGGGTAATAGAGAAATTATGAAACTTCTGCATCACCTGGTAATCATGAATGATATATGTATATTTTGAGATTTTTTGGGGTTTGTTTTATATTAACGTATTTTATTTTGTGTTTGTACTTAGGCTACTAGTCAGCGCTTCTCAAGATGGAAAATTAATTATTTGGGATAGTTATACAACAAATAAGGTACTTATTCCTAATCTTTATCTACAGTTAATGTATGATTTGTGTGAGAAGGCTTGTGTCTGTTTTTTTCTGTGGTTGCAAGACAAAAATTAAAAGCAGCAGTGTTTCTAATTCAGACATAATTGTTTTGTTCTGTCACGACTAGCTGATTACTAGTGATGTGTTGTAGGGTGTGTTTCTGAAGCAACAGTTAATTACATTGGTAACAGTTAATTACATTGGTAATATGTAACGTTTTCACTCTTAATTTGCCAGTGCAGTAGCTCATAGCTGTTGCTCTCTGCCTGTCTGGTGTTGCTTCTGAAACTAATTTGGTTTTGAATTGTAGAAATACACAACCTCAGAATTTACAGGACGGTTTTGGCTTTCAGGGCAGAGAGAGGAGAAGGAATTAAAAAAGCTGTGCTTCCATAAACTGTCCAGTCTCCATGGGCACAGCCATCCTGCCTTCCAACCTATAGCTCAAAGATGTAAAAGAGTTGGACAAAGAAATTATTTAGAATAAACAAATGCTGTAAATGTTTAAGTTTAGGATAGCTTGGCTATGATGTAGTGTCATGCTGAAGTTCTGTATGTCTGCCCTGCAGATACCGCTGGTATCTGTCACCCCAGTGTGTGTGGAAGTGTAAATATGGAATGAGCTGTGATATGCTGTTAAATCCAAATGCTGAAGCACACAGTGCCCGTGGTGAGTGAGTGAGCTGGGTGAGAATGAGCTGCTGTCTGTGCCCTCACGAGCTGCGTCTCTCCCAAGATGCACGCCATTCCCTTGAGATCCTCCTGGGTGATGACCTGTGCCTACGCTCCCTCTGGGAACTACGTGGCCTGTGGTGGCCTGGACAACATCTGCTCCATCTACAACCTGAAAACCAGGGAGGGGAACGTGCGGGTGAGCCGCGAGCTGCCGGGACACACAGGTCAGCCATGGTCTCCTTCCACTTTGGTTCCTTACTGCACCACAGGGAACCATCTCGGTCTGAGGTGTGTCGTGGGCTGTGCAATAGTTCTGTTGGCAACACGCTGGCTGTGGGAGAACTTTGATGCTGTTCTTGGGTTTTAAACTTGCAGTTATTACTCCTGGGTTGGAAACTTAACGGAACTGTTTTGTTTTTAGGATACTTGTCCTGTTGTCGCTTCCTAGATGACAACCAAATTGTCACTAGCTCGGGAGACACCACTTGGTGAGTTTTTGAGCTCTGTTGGCCCTCCCTCACCCCGTCTTTCTTTTTATTTTTTTTTTCTTCTCTCCAGTGTCTTGATTTATATTTGAAACTTGAACTCTGAAATAATCACAGTCGCGGTGTTAACGTTGTCGCTTTTTATCTGCAGCGCTTTGTGGGACATTGAAACTGGTCAGCAGACCACCACGTTCACTGGGCACACTGGAGATGTGATGAGCCTCTCCCTGAGTCCAGACATGAGGACTTTTGTTTCGGGTGCCTGCGATGCCTCCTCGAAGCTTTGGGATATCCGGGATGGAATGTGCAGGCAGTCATTCACAGGGCACGTGTCGGATATTAATGCAGTTTGTGTAAGTGATCCTTTGTATATCCACGTGGGAAGGAAGGGGGAGGATAAAGGCTACATTTACAAGGATTCAGCTACTGAGTTACCTTGATTTCAAATCAGTTAATTAGGGTAGGGACTGCTAAATTGTATGGAATGGAGAAGGTTGTCTAATAAATTATGATCTAGTTTGTAACTGAATTATTATTGCCATTATCTGAGATGCACTGAGCTGTTCTTGGAATAGTTTCAGCGGTGTTTTTGTCCAGTAACTGAGACATCACTTTTTTTAAGAAGTGAAGAATGGACTAGGGAGATTTTTTTGCAGTATGGCAACGTGTTAAAAGCTGAAAATCGTAGATAAATCCAATAAACTGAGAGGGTGCAAAACAGCCAAGTATCCTCATCTTAAAGATTTTGGTTGAACAAAAATGTATTTAATATTTCCTTTGAAAAGAGCTTTCAGAGAAATATTCTAGAAGGCAAAGTTAAAAATCAGTCCTGATGTTGAATATTCCCTGGAATAATTTGGTAATATTTATGAAATGGATTATATTTCCTCTCTGTCACAGTAACACTATGTTCTGATCTGCAAGATACGAGCCCTGGTAAATAGGGAATGAAATCTAAGTCTAAGCTGCATCTGTTTTTGATAAACATGAAAAATTATTAAGGCTGAGAAAATACCGAACGCATGACCAGTACAAAAATGCAGATCCTATACTTAGACCTGGGCCCTGAGATCATTTCAGTCAATATGGATATTGAGAGAATGACTCGGATTTGGAGTAGATTTTTTTTTTTTTTAAATTGAGTTGCTTACAATCTTGTATTGCGGCTGAGCCAACCTGGATGAGCAGCTCAGGATGGAACATCACGTTCCACTTCTCCCAGGTCTTCCTGGCCCACATTCAGGATGTACAGAACTGGGGTTTGCTCTGCTCTGTAGGAGTCAGCTCCGTCCCCTGTGACTTCTGTTACCCTGCACGCAGGAACGGCCTGGGTACAATTCCAGTCCTCAGGTGTCGCCAAGCACTGTTCCAGAGGGGTTTCCTTGTATGGTTGTTTACATGCATTTTTTAACATGCAGATATTTCTTTAAAATAAACCATTCTGTCTTCCTCTGGTCACACTGGCAAAATAGTCCCGTGATGTTCTTAAACTGCTGCATGATCAATGTATTCTTCAGGTGTCAAACTCTTGTCTCTTAATTAAAACTTCCAGTTTTTCCCTAATGGACATGCATTTGCCACTGGATCTGATGATGCCACTTGCCGGCTCTTCGACCTCCGTGCAGACCAGGAGCTGATGATGTATTCCCACGACAACATCATCTGTGGGATCACCTCTGTCGCCTTCTCCAAGAGCGGGCGCCTCCTGCTCGCGGGTTACGACGACTTCAACTGCAACGTGTGGGACACCCTGAAAGGGGAGAGGGCAGGTGAGGACACACAAGTGCAGGAGCTGTCCCAGGGCATGTTCGCACTCTGTGCAGAATGCAGAGCCAGTTCACTGCCAGTGGTGTTAGGGAATCTCTCCCTGCTTCCTTCTTAACGCTGTTCTTTTGGAATGGCACCCCTTTATTGTGTTTGGTTCTGTGTTCCAGTGGTTACACTGCACTTCAGTTCCATCTCTGGTGTGTGCTGCAGTAAATGCTGCAGTCAGTGGAACAGGCCTGGTTTTGGGCATGAGCCATTACAGATCTCTGTGCTGGGAGATCCCAGCTCTTGGGGCTGAGGAACAGCCTCCAAAATGATGTTACATCTGCAGAAAATGCATTTCACTGAAGTAATACGAAATTACACATTTGCATTGACTTCTGCACCCATCCAGAGGCAGTAATGCTGATGTAGTTACAGGAGGCTTTTTGCTGTGGGGACCATCGTTTCCTCCTGTTGGGAGAGAAGTGAAGTGGACTCTTCTGGTCCTTGAATTAGTCACTTCTGTCAGGACACAGCGTGCTTATAGCACAGCTATTTCTTTTGCTTCTTACAGGAACTTCAGTGCAGGGGCCTGGTTCAGTTCTGAACATCAGTTCTGCTTTTCAGACTGAAAATAGATCCTTTTCCTTAAGGGACACGTGGGCAACTGAGTTCTGATAGACCTGGATGTGGAACCTTGGCAGAGCAGACAAGGGAAAGAACAGGCAGAGGGAAAGCAAAAGCAAAGCTGGAAAAGGCAGGATAGTGCTCCTCTTCTGATAGTCTGACATGATCCATGGGGGATTTGTGATCCCAAGGGTTTGAAAAACTTGGGAAACCCAGCGTGGTTCCTGTGTCCAGGACATTGTCAGGAGACATCACATTTGATTTTGGAAGTACTTGATGGCTGAAATTGTGAACAGCATTGCTGAAAATGGGACAGACAACCTGCTTAGGGATGAGGACATCTTTGGGGCAGGAAGGAGACACTGTGAGGGCAGAGACAAAAACGGAGGTGATACTGAGTGTACGTGGTTTTAAAAACCTTACTGTTGAGTTTCTTGTGTTCTATGTGGTTCTTCAGAGTAAAGACAAAAAAGGCAATTAAAATCCTGCATTACAACCGTTTTTTAGTAAATTTAAGACTTGCCTGGGAGAGCAGAGTAACAGCTGCAGTCCTTGACACCCTGCAGTCACTAACTTCCATTGCTTCTTCTTTTCCAGGTGTCCTGGCTGGCCATGACAACCGTGTCAGCTGTTTAGGTGTCACTGATGACGGCATGGCTGTAGCTACAGGGTCTTGGGACAGTTTTCTCAGAATCTGGAATTAACTGGGAGCCAAACATGTACATTCTCCATTTGAGATCTGGAGAGATCAATGCTGCAGCCTATAGCTGTGAAATAACATTTCTACCTTGTATTTGCAGGTGAAGTTTTTCTATTCACTGATTATTACACAAAAAGGCTTTCTGTAAACTAGAAAAAAAAAATCAAGTGAAGAAATAGGGGAGGGGGGAAGAAATCACTGACTTTTTAAAAGGGGCCAGCACACATAATCATGGTGACCGACAAACTAAGAGCCAGTCTTTTTGTTTTTGGTGGTTTGGTTAGATTGTCCTTGAAGGGTTTTTGCTTGTGCTCAGTCTGCTAATCCTGTACTTTTTTTTTGTACATAACAGAATATACACATTATAGCAGCCAATCATGTAACATTTGTCTGTATGTAAAGAAATATGTTTGCATTTTTTAAGGAACTACATTTATAGCTTTGCTTTTAACCTGAGATGTCACTTCTGAGTTTTGTAGTGGGTGAACTAGATTGCTGTTTTCAATGTTTTTTGTGAATTTACTGTAGATAAAGTGAAGCCAATGGTATGTATGTGTTTTTTATAATGGAAGGCATTTGGTTTTGTTTTTTTTTTTAAAGGCCCTGGAGACTCCCAGTTAATACCTACCGCCTTATTCACTCACTTCTTGACCTGCTTGCCTATTTTTAATCAGGGGGGCTCTTCCTTCAAGCCAGTGGTTCCTGGTTCATCCATTGGCAGTCATGGCCTCCAAACACCAAGGAGTTAATGCCAGGCAGGCTTGGCAACAACAGCAGAATTAATTTGAAAATAAAATAATTCCAGTTCCCGAAGTTTTAGCTTCCTTCCTGCAGCTTTTTGCATCAGTTATTCCACGCAGTCCGTGGGTGCAGAAGCCAAGGGGTCACTGCTGCTGTGCAGTGTCGAGTGCTCAGCTCTGGCTGATCGGGTGGGTTTGGCCCATCTCAGGCTCCAGCTGATCTGCACTGACAGGGATTCAGCTGCTGCTTGGAGTGTGTCTCTGCAGGGCCTGCTCCGTTCCACAGCAGCTGAGAAATTCAGGAGGACTTTGCTTAAATTCCTAAAGAGGATTTAACTGTGCAGTTAATCGCCTGTAATCCCCCTCCAGATTCGG
This sequence comes from Empidonax traillii, assembly GCF_003031625.1. Taxonomy (NCBI): domain Eukaryota; kingdom Metazoa; phylum Chordata; class Aves; order Passeriformes; family Tyrannidae; genus Empidonax; species Empidonax traillii. The sequence goes on along the minus strand of NW_020955598.1, from coordinate 263,952 downwards.
GGGTTGCCAAAGCACAGCCCAGCCAAAAGTGCTTGTTGTCAGTTCTGTGCAGTGAATTATCAAAGGAATTGTGTAACTGAAATGCTCCTCTGTGACCCCTGAGAACTTCCTACGATAACCTTGGCAGTGCTAACTGTGGTCACTGAGGGCTGTGCCAGGAGGTTTCTGGGTGCCAGTTGTTGTGCAGCTCCAGCACTGTAAATAAATAGCCCTTTCCTCTCCTCTCCCGATTTTATTCTTATTTGGATGTCAGTTGCTTATAAATGTGATGAGGTGCAGTTGAGTGTAGAGAGAGGGAAATCAGGTGACTGATGCCCATTTGAAACTGCTTGGGGAGGTTGCTTAACTTTTTGGTGCCTGGCAGCCTGTCTGAACTTGCAGTGGATGTTCCTTTGGGAATCTCAATGTCTGTGGCTTTTTTCTGAAAGGGGGTTATGTCTATTGGCTTCTCTTAAATGACTTACTTTAAAAACAACGTGAATTTTAAATCACCAGGTTGGAAGATGATATTAGTCATCCCTCCTCGGAACTGATGGGGGGAGTCTGGATGTCTCTGGGTCAGGTGGGCAAGATAAGGGCCCAGAATCCTGTAATATATCCAACTGGATTTCTGGCTGAGATGACTATTTGTCAAGTTCCTGACATTTTTAATCCTAAATTTCAGTACTTCCAAACTGTGCCTGTAAACTTGCCATGTCTATAATGGTGAAGGTGCCAATAAATGTACCAATCAATCACAGTAAATTCACTTTTAAAATAAGAAAAAGGCACCTCTTGTGCTGTAGAAGGAACATTTCCTAACAGCAGCCTTGTGGTGTAGGACCAAAATCCCACTGTATTGTGTCTCACAGGAATTCCTCAGCGTTTTGCTTTATGATCTGTCTGCATTAACAGAACTATTGTGGAATTCTTGTAACTCTCTTAAGTGAGCAGCTCTTTGGGATCTTGCAGACTCTGTTTATTTTTTAGTGCTGCACTCGATTATTTTTATTTTTTTTTTAACTCACAGCTGCCTTGAGTGAATCATTCTGGAAATTTGTTACTGAAGAATTTTAAGAAAATATTCTTTTTCTAAAATACTTTTTTTCCATAGAAGTGTGTTTTGAACCAATTTCCTAGTCAACACCTTTGCCAAGACAGGTGCCATTTTTACATTCTGGTATTAAAACTGGTTTCTACTTGTGAAACTCCAAAACCAATTTTACAGCTGTATATAACTTTTCTTACCAGTTCAGGTATCCTGTAACCGTGGTAATGGCTCTTGTAAGGTTATTGCTGCAAATAACTTCACTGTCATTGTTGGATGGCTGTTGTCTGTTGGATTCAGCTGCTTTTAGAATAAATACTGAGGAATGCCAACTGCTTGCTGAGGTGTCCAAAGGCATCACAGAGCCCTGCCTGCCTCTGCTCCTTGGTCACTCTGGGTCTGAAGTTCCCCAGGTCCGGGGGGCTCCTGTGTCGGCGCGTGAGGAGACGCTGGAGAAGCCCGAACACATCGGGGGAAACAGCGCCCGGTGCGTCTTGGGAACTTGGAGAAAGCCCGGGATAGATCCTGCCCAGGTGACGTTTGCTGTTTCATTCCTGCCCTGGGTTATTTTTCAAGCCTACAGATTTAAGTACCACAGGTGCTGTGTGAGGCCATTTGGTGACTCGCACAGGCATTCCTGTTAAACGGCTGCCTGACCTTTCAAGGTCGATGCTCCTGCTGAAATGGTGGATGTGGCTTCAGTGGTAAAAGCTCAAACTCCTCCTAATACAAGGAAGGTTAATAAAATGACCCTTTGTAGGCTTTACTTGAAAGGTTTTACCCAGCTTTGAATCTCAAAGACATTGGTGTGTGCCCACAGTTACCATGGGCTCGAGTGTGCAGCTCCTGTGACTCCTGACTGCACCATGACAGCAAACTCACTCACAGCAGGTCTGGCAGCTCTAGTGGGCACATCTTCCCTGGATTTATTTCAAAGTTTGTTGCCAAACTCCATTCTTAGCTGAATTTCAAGTAAATTGTGTCATTAAGAGCTGGAGTAGCCAGGAGCATTGTGCCAAATAGGGCTGGGTTGCTCTTGCCCAGCCTCTCCTCTGAAGGTCATGGCGTGGGAAGTGGAACCACGTGCTTGGTGTAACCATTTGTTTTATTCAGGTAGTTTGTCAGTGTTTTCTAACGAGATAGAACTTTGCAATAGAGAGCTCTCCCTTAGGGCGAGTGCCCAGCCTGGGCTTGTTCCCGTGTTGACTCAGGCGTGTCTGTTCACTGGACAAAGCTGCTGCAGTGCCGTGCTGATGTGCACTCCGTGATCCAGTCATGTGGCCTCTTCCCATCTGTATCCAGACCTTTTCCTTCCAAACGTCACCACCCTCTCACTGCAGAGAGGGGGCAGCTCAGCGTACTGACGAGATTTGTACGGGTGGAAATGGAACAGAGAATAAAGAGGCTTTTCCCTGCCTGTGGACAGGGCCTGACCTCGCCTTGGTAAAGCTGAGCTGGTGCAGCAGCAGGTCCCAGCGTGTCCTTATGTAATGCATGGGTTGGAAATAGTTAACTCTTTACTTCAGTTGTGTAACCGCTCGTCCCACGATGAAGTTCACATTAATTACTTTAAGGTGGAATGAAAACATTGTGAAAACATTCCAAGAGTTGTAGTCTGTCCTCTCTGAGGACGCTGTCACCTCCACTAGGTTTAGTGCTGTGCTTTAAGATGTTGGTGAGAGTATTGGCTAATTGGACTAGTTGGTATCAATGGTTGTGTAGCAGAATGGCTGGTTTTGAGATAGCATTTCCTGTACAAGTACTTAGCATGGGTTGATGGTGCACTGTGTATCCAGTACTCTGGCATGCATGCTGGTCACACTCCTCCTACACTTCAGAGGCACCAGAGCCTTTTATCCAATTGCTGGTTATGTAAAATACATGCAGAATGTTAATGCAGTGTTGTTATGGTAAATGTGTGAACAGTGTTACTAATTGATATAACTGATAACAGATTACATGTGCCTGACATTCTTATACCACACAGTATGTTTAGGTTTTAACTAATATGGACTTCGGTGGAATAGTCTTAGATATTTCAAGCCTTTGTTTTACTTACACAATGGTGCTCTCTTTGTGTTTTTCTCCTTTTTTTTTTTTTTTTGTTTTTTAAATAAAAGCATCTGAACACTTGTAGTACATATTACATCCAAAGGAGTCCAAAGCAAAATGCTTCTAAACATGCTTGATTTTACTTTGCCTTTAGTTCCCAGGATCTCTCATCAGCTTTTTTTGTTTTGTTTTTACTTGTTGCTGACTACTTTGGAAAACTTTGGTAATGTTACCAATTATGAAGTGATTCTGCACTGCCTTTGGATTGTGTATGTATTCAGAAACAGTCTTAAAGCTTTTATTTAAGCTATTAAAAAAACCAGGGACTTGTGCCATTTGTTCTTTAACAGTGCTGTTGTAAAAAGACTTCCCTGTGACAAAAAAATCACTTGCTATGAACTCTGTTCATAGCTTTTTTTTCCAGGATGGATCTTTTTCTTTGTATTTGTACAGTGGCTCAGTGAAAGATGTTGCCATGAGTTGATATTGTAACCAATAAACAAGTGCTTTTAACCATCCGGGGTCACGTGTGAGTGTTGTATTAGAGCATTCCCTGGGGAACGCAAATGGGATGGGAGATGGAGCAACCTCAGCAGTTGGGCCCTACCCTGGATCTGCATTCCCTGTGGGAGTGAGGTGCAGGTCTTCGCCTTGGACAGAGCTGCCAAAGAACTTAATAGAGCACAGGGGTGGTACTTTTTTTTAATAAATAACTGTAGAACACGTGCACGGAAAGTTTTATCTCGATACAATGTCAATAAAAATGCTCCAGAAACAGAGCACTGATACACAGCTGTGCCCTCCCCGACACCAAGGCCAGGCTGTTACTCACAGTTGGATTTCAGAGTTTCCCTCAAAGCCCCAAGACCAAACACAGGAACAAACACCCCAACACAGTGGTGGAACCGTTGTCTGTCTTCCCTTAATCCTCTGGCATTATATCTTACATCCACTTCCTGGTAAGATAGCCCTTAGTTAATGGAAAATAGCAACACCTTGGAGCCGAGTATTTCATTTAGTCATGTTAACTAAATGCCATAAAAATACATAAATACTCTGAAAAGGGTTTTTCTTTTAAAATAAGTTAATTTTAAAAAGTCTAGTTAGAAAAAAGTAGGTGTTGAATGACTGCAGGTGGCAACAGCAGAAACTTTTCCTTTTTTTAAAAAGAGGCTTTTCATTTCTGGAGGTGAGCAAAGAGAAAGGACTCCACCTGCCTGGAGTCTTACCTAGGGCAGAACCAAGGTCAGGACATGGTCAAACCCCATCTCTCCTGCACTCCCCGAGTCCAGCAGCAGGAGCTCCAGGTCAGTCCTGACACCCTGAGCTTCCCCACCCAACCTGCACCAATCTAGTCCAGACCATCTAAGCAAACCCTCCTGCTCAGCTCAGCGTGGTTCCAGCCCAGCCCTCAAAGGCAAAGGGCCATTTCACTGCTCTAAAACTGCGAGAAAATGTTTGTTTTTACCTACTAACCCTCTTGGGTAAGTGCAGTGGCCAGATGACCCTCTGTATCCGCTGCCATCTTTCATTGCCCTTTGAGAAAGAGGAACTGCTGCCCAGCACACTGGCACCTGCTTTCCAAACAAGTCAGGAGTCCTTTCCCCATTCCAGAGTTTGTACTTCCCTTCACTTAACAAAATCACACCCACATGGAATAACAGCACCCTCCATCCCTGGCTCATTCCTAAGCAGCCGAAAGGAGACAGTGATGACTGGGATAAGCTCTCGCCCTGCATAAGCTCCTGGATGCCAGGAAGTGAGACTTGCCACTGCTACATACTAATGAAAACCAGTGAGGATTTGGGTTTTTATTGTCAAGTGCCCAAAGAAATTTAGTGTTTAAAGGTAATTTTTAACCCAAAATCTGCAAAACAAATGTAACACTTGGAGTAGCGCAGCTCTTCAGTCTAGTTCACCCTCACAGCCCAAGTTTTACAATAAGTGTAATCAGATTAACATTTAAAATACAAATCATTTCATGTGGCTCCACAGAGGAGAAGTGTCACCTGTAAAATTCCTACTTTGCCCTACAAAGGATCACCGGGAAGGTTCGCAAGGACATTTTTTATTTACTCTTTTGAAGGAAGTGTTTTGTGAAGCGATCTAGTTCATTCTCAAGGTGAATGGCTTTATTTCTGCAAAACAAAAGCAAGGGATTTGCTTCAGTGCAGGAACGTCCCAAAGCACGATCTACATCAGTGTTTCATTTCTATTCCTCCACTGAGACCCACAGCACTAAGACAACCTAAATGCAGGTTTTTAGAAGGGGTGTGGGGGGTGCCAGACATTCACCCCTCAGTGGTGGTGGGTGCCCAAGGCCAGGAGGCAGCAGCCCCAGAGCCAGGGCAGCCTTACAGCAGGGGAAAAGAACAGGAAACTGTGGCTGAGGCTGCTTTCAAGCCCCTCAAGCACCAACTGCTGGAAGTTTCTCCTCTGCAAACACCTACTGCTGGCACTAGAACACCAGTACTGCACCGAGTGACTCAGCACAGCTGCTCCCCTGCTCTGCCGTGGGGAGGGGGCCCCTCAGCTGCCTACAGGAGACCAAAATTCTGGAGAAAGGCCTCTCCAATACACTGAAGAGAGACATGGGTAAAGATGATCAAAGGAAGAGTATTTTTGGAGCTTTGCCGGTTCACCAGGACAGCAGCAAACATTTATTTAACTTACCCAGAGGTGCTCAGGGTATCCCTGGACAGCCTCCTGCACCAGAGCCAGCCTAGTTCAGCTCCAGAGGAACAGCTGGCACAGATCTCTCTGGAGGCAGCAGGGCTAAGAGATGCTTGTGGCCAGTCACACCAGACTTACCTCAGCTGCTTGGAGTTGCTCTGTATGCTCTCCAGCTGATCTATTTCTTTGGAAAGCCTAGCAATTTCTTCTTCCAGGTTTTTCTGGGTAATATCCACCTGCTGACAGAGCCGAGCAAAGGTAGTGGCCATTTCCCTAAAGGGAAAACAAGTTTGTAATCATGACTTAAGGAAGTCTGTGATATCAAAAAAAATCAGGAAAAAAAAAAAAAAAAAAACAACTCAAAAGTCATGTGCCATGGGAGTGTGCAGAACACGGAAATCAAAGCCTCCATCACTTAAGGGATTACAGAATAGCAGAAAACAGGAGAACTGTGCATTTTTTAAATTAGAAAAAGAAACCCTAAACATACCAAATGCACCTCAGTCTACGCCAACATTGTGTCTGGCCATTTTGCATAAAGCATCTACAGGTACAAGCCTGAGATGGGGCTCTGGCTACATTCAGAGGTGCTGGAGCAGCCCTGTGTCCCCACACTCAGCACCCTGTGCAGGGTGGGGAGTGCCCCAGACCTGCCCACTGAGGCCCCCCATCCTACTTGCCTCCTCGGCCACATGCTCCCAACCCCAGTTCCAAGACTCCTCCTTACACAAACAGAAAACAAACCCAGTTACCACCCTGGGCCAGCACCCAGGCTGTCCCCCAGGAGAGGAGACACCCTCTCCCCTCTCTACTTCACCTCACTGGAGCATTGGTTTGAGTCCAGCTCTTCCATGTCCTCACAGAGACACACAGCTGCTGGACACGGGGATGAGTCTCTTTCCTCTGCTGAAGCTGAACTCTGTACTAGTAAAGTATTCCCTGAGCTACACAGGAGAGGTGTTCTGCACCCTGGGGCTTAGGTCTCATCAGCAGGCCTAATTTTCTGAAATAATAATTTAATCAAAACAAATTGTTTCAATGAAAGAGTCTGATGGAGACAATCAGCCAGACATTACTTTGCAGAGACAAGTGGGGAAAGATTTGGGAAAAAGAACACAGAAAAAAAATCAAACAGTTTAGAAAGGCTGTCAAGTTCCTCTTCTGCAGAGAAGAGCCAGCACTGGCTACTCAGAATTTACCCACCCCAACCCTTGGGGCAGAAGCTCTGCTCACCCTTACAGGGACTGTAAGGGCAGAAAATCCACTGGAGTGAACCCCCACATCTCCACCATTAGGTGCTGGACAAAGAGAGCCACCATCTGCAGAGCAGCTCACACAGGCACACACAGAGACGCAGCTATCGGCCTTTTCAGGTGGTAATTTTAAACCCTCTTCCAACTCCCTCATAATAAATGCCAGGGGACGCTAAAGGTGCCTCCCCTCACCATGCACACCCCGTCCCCGCAGCCCCGTGGTGACAGGCACCTGTCCCAGCTCAGGGACACCCCGTGTGACACTTACTGCTGCACCTGGTGGCTGCAGTTGGCACTGGTGAGGCTGACGATCATCTGCAGCTTCTCGGTGGCGTAGTTCACAAACTGCTGCTTGAAGGCTCTCTCCTTGGCCCGCGTGGTCCAGGTCAGCCTCTCGTACAGGTACAACAGCCCGTACATGCTCAGGGAGAACGAGATCAGCTTCCAGCCTACAGTTTTCCAAATCTGAAAAGAAAAATCTTCATCAGCTTAAATGAACTGCCCTACGGAATTAAATCTAATTCCACCCATTTTAAAAAAATCATCTCCGTGGCCCCTTTCACCGGATAAGTTTAAGAAAATATATTGTTTCCATAATATTAGTGCAGAGCAATACTGCTACATCCCGATCAGCTGGCCTCGCTGGCATGGAGAAGGTGCAGGTTACAGAAGCCTTGCTGCTCTTTCATGAAGAAGGAAGCAAAGCTCCCACTAAATCCAAACTGAATGATCCGTTAAATCACCATTTAATTCAGGCACTGAACACAGACCTGCGGCACACAGAACATGCCCAGCTCTCCTCAGAGTAACTGAACTGATTCTCTCACTACAAACTGACTGTGGGTACCCAGGGCACTGCATGTGGCCCAGTGTCAAGCCCACGACAGGCTCTGTGCTGCACCCCAACCAGACAGACCAGCTTGGCCTCTGCCATCCCTTCCAGCACGGGGAATGCTGCCAGAGCTACTTGCCACTCCGCCAACAACGATGATGCTCATGGAGGTCCGTGAGGTCAGCGAGGCTAAACTCAGTACCAAAGGAACCATAAAGTCATCCTGGGGCACAGTGTCTGGAGTTCCAGCGGGAAGGCTGGCGGCAGACGGGGTGCTGGCTAAAGGACGAGGGATCTAGAAGATGGGAACAGGGCAGCCTGAGTAAAAAGCATCCAGGAACTACACAGAGGGGTTTTGTTTTATTTTCATATATTCAGGGTTTGATCTACGGAAAGAAAACCTTTCAGCACAGAAACCTGAACCAGACTCCTGAAGAGCATGGCATGTCCTTGCCCAACGGACATGGGGTTAAAATAAGGGTTTCTGTATAGGGTTGGCTCTGAGTTAAGGATCCAAAAGTTACAAAGGGAACAGGCTACCCAAAGGGTTTAATCCAAAGAAAAACAAACTCGTGTGACAGCTGCAGAAAGTTCAGGTTTTTAGTTCCATTCTAACCCTGAATATAATCCAATAAAAACAACCCTCACCAGAAATATTTCACACAAAGGGCCTAGGGGAAAGTGGAAGCAACCGTGTAAATAGCACAGGGAAAGAGCAAAAATCAATATATTCTCATCAAGGTAAAACAATGGCAGCTCAAGCTCAAAAGCACTCACTTGTAGGTTTGGATCTACTAGTCCCAAGAGTACTTTCTGAGCTTGTTTAGGACCCAAGAAACGGTTTACAAGTGAAGTCCATCCCAAAGAGAAGTGGAACATGATATCCTCTTGAAAATCTGCACACAGGCTATGACAGTTTAGATCATAGCTAAGGTCAAACTTCCTGCATGGAATTAGCAAGTGAAGCTGATTCTGAGCACTAGAAGGCAACAATGGTTTCAGATTTTCTAGAAATAAAAACAAATAGTAAAGATGAATTAGAAGTAGAGCATATTCAAAAGCAGCATCCTTGCACTGCTGAGCAGCTTTGTCAAGAATCTGGAGCTGACCACTTCATTATTTATTTATTTGTAAAATCGATGGCATTTCAGCAGGGATGACCCTAACAGAGCAGGCAATTCATTGCTCTAAGAAAACTGCAATCAAAATCAACTCACCAAGAAAGCCCTGCAGGAAAAAGGGGCAAATTAACTGAAAGACCTCTGTCAATGGTCCAAAGATAAGGACAGACTAAGAAAGAATTAATTTAACCAGTAGTTCTGTGGTGCCATACAGAAAAGGCAACATTATTGCATTAAGAGGACAGAAGGGTTCACGTAGTTTCATGATCTTGCTCTGAATCTTTATTACCAGGAATAGATCAGTAGAGAAGGATGGGAGATAAAGTTACTACTTATAAAGAAAAAAAGAAAGAAAAGGGAGTGCACAAATCCTTTGTGAAATGATCTGCTTTGCATTCAGGATCTGGAGGGACCTAGGGAGAGGATTATAGTGCAGAAACATTTCCTAACAATTAGTGTATTTCGTGTCTGTTGTGGAAGCCAAAAGTTTAAATGGGTTTGTAAAGGGATTAGAGAAGTTGCCAGAGGACAGGTCCATTACTACTTGCTTAAGCCATTAATCCATATGCAGCATCTCAGCTCAGAAGTCCCTAAAATGGGGAGGGATTGCTATATTTACCCTGGCCCATTGTTCTTCTCCCCCAGCATCTGTTACTGCTCAGTATCAGAGTCAGGGCACGGAGCTGAGCACTCAGTCCTGATCTACGCTGGCTCTCCCTTTATCATTTACAGCATCAATGTTAAAATAATTTTCTTTCTGATCATGATTTAACACCAAGTTTTCTTAGACTGTCTTCCTTTCAGTGCAAAGTGTTAACATCTCTCCTCTTACCAATTATCTCCTGCTGGGACTGGTGCATTGACTGGTTGACTTCACTGGAGCAGCGGTCAGCCAGGTTCTTCCCCAAACCGTCTTCTATGTGTTTGTTCAGTTCCTGAAGTTTTACAGAGAATACATTTATTTTATTTATTTTTATCATTTATTATTACATTTAATTTATATTCAGTTACATTATACAGAGCACAGACATGTTGCACACTAAGCACCGCTCCTTACAGTGGGAAGAAAAGCATGTTACCATGGAAATACCATGTTTTCCAACTGCACATGGAAAACCCAACTGAAGTGACACCTACTGCCCTACAAAGCCTCATTTGATGGGAGCCCCTCAGCAGCAGCAAAGTCTGAGCATAAGAGGCAAACAAGGCTGTACAGGCCTTAAAAAACACCAAGTTTGAGGAGGAATTTACAGAACTTGAAAAAAAATCCCAGTTTTTATTAAAAGTATCGGGTTTTTGCAAGATCATTTTATTTTTGGATCTATTTGATTTTAGGAGTAGTGAAAATTATTTATGCTAGGTCTTTATTTACTGGAAGTGAAGATTACAAATTAGGAGCCACTCTACTAAAAAGATGGTTGAAACAAAAATTAATTTCTTTCCCAACACAAAGCAGAAAATATTTTTAACCTTTCCAGTTTGGAAAGCAAAAATCTTGCAATGCTTGAAGTGTCACATAAAATGCTACACACATTATGAAAATACAGAAGCAGAAATTAGGGGAAAGATAAAGAGCCTGACTTCAAACCATGCAAGAAAACTTACTGTCTTATAGAGCTTCAGCACTTGAGGAGAAGGGTGAAAATCTGAATAAAATTCATCAACTAAAACTGAAAGTCGGCAAATCTCATCAGTCATGGCAGAGGAGACCTGGAAGAACACAGAAAATACTTAAAATGTTTAAATGTTTCTCCTACCTTTTCTAGCCAGAGTGAAAACAGACTCCTGCATGAACTGTCCCAAGAAATTATTCAATTACCTGACAGGCATTTTGAGGGCTGGCTTCCTTTTTTTATATTGGAAAAGGAACATACTGGACATTTCAAACATACTTTGTATGATGGGTGGGCTCCTAAAGGAGCTGCCTGACAGAAGAGGCAACACTTGGACCTGGGAGGTTGTTCACACTGCCCTCACTTACTTTATTTTCGACCTCCTCAGTAACACGTTTGATTTTTTCCTTCGTATCTTCTGTCAGAATGTTCAGCTGGTTCCGAACAAAGTCCAGCCTGTCCTTCTGATCCTCTCGCTCTTCCATGGAATGGACTCTAACGCAGCAGAAAGGAGATCACCATCACCAGCAGGAATTCTCCCAGGAATGAAACAAGCCCAGACCCAGCTGATGGTTCCTGAGCAGCCACAAGGAGTCAGGAGTGGCCCTGGCTGGCCAAGGCATAGGCACTGCCCCGAGGGGCTGGAAGGTGGCTGTTACATCTACACGTGTGACCAAACATAACTCAAGTTTTGACCTATTTACAAAACCAGCATTTTGAGTTAAACTGTTATCACTGTACATGACTGCAACTAAAAAAAGGTGTGGGTAATCAGAGCTCTTTACTTAGTCTATCCTGGTTTAAAAAAAAAAAAAAAAAAAAAAAAAGGGTGTATCTGATATCAAATCAGTTTGATCCAAAGCAAAGGGGACATGGCAGAAACCAACTTCAGCACTAACAACTCTCTTCAGAATTCCCTGACCTATCATTTAAGCAAAAATTCCTGAAAATCTAAAGCAGTTCTACCTTGAAGGGCCAGCAGAAAGAATAAACAGTAATTCGGGTTAAGAGGGGTCACCACAGACATTTTGGTAAGTCAACTGACAGAAAGAAGTAGAATATCAGAGTGTTTTCAAACATTTCACAGCTTGTTTTCATGGGATCTGACAATGTGAGACAAGTCAGTATGTAAACAGTTTGTAAATGACATATTCGGGAGGATGAGTGTTTGACAGCACAGTGGAGTCTGCTGAAACACAAAGACACACTATTGACAGGCAGAAAGGAGATGGATGGGAAGGATTAAATGTCACAGTAAGTTCACTGTGTAAAACAGACAAGGGGCAGCAACAAAAGTGAGGAAAAACCCCAGACTATGCAAACCTCAAAGGGATACCCGAAACTATCAGACAGAGCAGATGAGCTGCACTACAGGATTACAAGGGCAAAGAGAGAATAAAAATATTTAAGGATACAATATGGAAAGGGTCAGAGGCGAAGACTCTGTTAGCCTGGGCTTGTCTCAACCCTTCCAGTATTGTAATCATTTGCAAATTAGTGTCCACATCCTCCCATTAATTTTCTCAGTGTTACTGTTGACAGAAAACTTAGGATAAACAGGCCCAAACATCACCTCTGAAATGCTGGATACAGCTAGAAAAACTTAAAATCTCAAACATTTCTGAAAAAAAGATTTGAAAACGCAGAGATTGCAAGTCAGTAACAAAGAAGAACAACGTAAATCCAAATCCCTGTACAGAAGTCACAGACCAAGGACAAGGCTGAGCAAGTGAACAGTTGTAAGACTGACACACCAGAGAAATTTTCTGTTTCTTACCAAGCAGGAAAAGTGAATTTTAAAGTCCATAAAAGGCCCAAGAAAATCACCAGCACAGAAACGGTTCCTCAGACGATCTGGACAAACCAAAGCCAACCAGCCCTCCAGCCCACCTACCTTTTCTCAGCTGCTGCCACGTTTATGGTGTCCATAATGTTTTTCACAGTATCTATTATCTGTTTAGCTCTGATAGTGTGCTGTTCAAACTTGGTTTTCACGGCTGACTGCGAGATACACTCCTGCGAGGGGCCCAAGCCACAACACATTACTGCAATTCCATGCCAACACACTCAGGAATTTCACTGTCAGAAAGCACACGCTGCCAATTTTACCAAGAACTTAAACCAATGGGAAATAAAAAGGGAGAAATTATACAGAAAATAAAAGACAACAGAACTGAAATCTCAAATGAGTCTACAGCAGCAAATCCGCCTTCGTGTTCATTCACAGTAATGTGCAGAGGTTTTCAATCTTTTAAAATAAATCAATAACGTAAAGAAAGAAGAAAACTGATGAATACATGAGATAAATCTACCTCTTCAGAAAATTTTCCAAACTATCTCTTCAGAATTACAAATGTCAAACACGAATGCGGGCAATACAGCCTGGCTTGAGTTTTCTTTGTTGCAATACATGCTCTTAATTTCAAGAAGCAGCTCTGTCAATGAAATCTGACTTGCTCAGGTCAATACTGACCATCCAGGAACGAAATGTGTAAGTAGGGATAAGAAACAAGGGTTTTCTCACGGGATAAAAACAAGTTGTTAAATATGCCCTTAAAATATCAGCTTATCTGCAGATTACTGAAGTGTTAAATGAATGAGTAGAGAAAACTCTAAAGATAGAATTAATCAATCCTGAATACTGAGCAGTGATTCAGAAATACAGGACAGTGACTAAAGAGATACACAAATGTTCAATCTGGGCAAAAACAAATCAGTTGCAATATGCCATAAATGGAGACTTTGACTTTTTTCAAGCACCTGCACATCCTGAGTTATGGAGCCAATTAAATGTCAGAATTCAACCTGCACTAAACACCCTGAAGTAGCCACATCTTCTGTGTTTGAGGGGAACAAAGCAAGCAGCCACTTTCCTTAATCCAGATCTCTGGGATTTTTAAATCCTCAATCTGTGGATGCACCTTTTATAGCACAAACAGGTTTGGGCTGGTTTTAAAAGACTTGCCTGTGACCTTAGCATACACTGTAGTAACAGATTTAAAAATAATAAATCAAACCAAAATAAACAAAATGGGTAAAATATTCCCTGTTCCTCGACGAAGCAGATCTAGAAATCAGCAATGAAAGGCCAGAGTTTCATAAATATCAGCACATTGTAAGAGCTAGACTGGGCACAGAGCAAAGAGTCTTCCCAACGTTAGTATGTGGTGGATAAAAGGATGACAGTCACTCACAACACAATCAGAAAATCCAAGTTAGAGCACTAGGAGAAACACAAAGGTTAGTTAAACGATGGGGAAAGGCAAGAGGGGGACAGCAGCACTTTTGCTGTTAGTCTGTAAATAAGTATTTACTGAAACAAAGCTAAAAGGTGTGTTACAACAGTGTAACCAAAACAAGTTACCTTCCAGCCCACTTCCAGAACAGGCAGTCATTAAGTGCACAGGTTACTCCACCCCTGAGCAGGGCTGGGGAGGCTCATTCAGGCTCTGCCATCCACTCCCAAGTACAGCCAGGAACACTGTTCCACCCTGCCTCCCTCCTCCACTGCTCCCCACAACGCTTCTGTCACCAGTTTTTGTAAGAACCTCAGGAAACACCACAACCTGAGGGACAGTGAGGTTGGTTTTATGCAGGATATCCACTAAGGACTACTGCACACAGTGCATTGCAGAGGCACTTCTTTGCTGTTGGATAAGGTATTTCTATGTACCTCACTGTAAGATTTCAGAAGATGCCCTTTCTTCCTGTTATTCCACAATATAAAAATTCAGAATTGATCCAAGGATTCAACCCTTTAAGACTGCCTCTTTTCCTCAGCTGCAATACAGCTGACATACAAAGCAGCATTACTTTTTAAAGCTACTATATGAATCTCTAAAATCTTCATTTCCCCACTACTTACAAGTGTTTTTAGTAATGTCTGCACCAATTTTTCTTTTAGCAACTTCAAACACCCTCTGCTTTGCAAAACACCATGTTTCACCTATTTTTGGAAGGATTTTTGCCCTCATACATAAGTCTGCAGAAATGTAATTACAAACCTTTCAAAAATAGCCCAGGTTTTTTTTCTTATATCATAACAAACTGGCCCTAGTGGGCTGTTTCTAGGTTTTGGGGATTTTTTAAGATTCTAGCTATATTGAGCTCCTATCAGTCCTAGAATGAACAGGCTTTCCCATCAACTGATACTAAAATAAAGGGTGTGGAAGTACTGGAGAAGTAACAATTTCCCTTCTCAGCCCACGTGGAAAAAAGGAAGAAGCTGCTCAATTTTAGTGAAGACAAAAGCAGGGTGAGAGAACCCAGGAGGAGCAAACCCAGCAGATACAGCCCGGGGGAACATGGCACATGTGGACGGGTTTATACACGAGGTGCTGAGATTGCTCAGAGAGGGGAGCTGGACAAAAGGGTGTCAGAGGTATCTGGGAAGTCTGAGCAGGGCACCTGGACAGGGACCAGGAGCTACAGGCAGGACAGACAGACCGAGGCAGGGGAGGAGCAGTGTCTGACGAGGGCAGACAGAAGCATCTGTGCTCTCATCCCTTCCTTTCACACACTGCAGTGTAATCCAAGAGTCTTGGGCCTTGCAGCTCCTCTGTCAGGAAGCAGAGTAAATGCAAAGTGCTTTAGGCAGAAGTGCTCAGGTTGTACCCAGGGCTGAATCTGGTCTGGCAGTGCACAAAGCAAGGTATCAGTTGGGATTTTGTTCCCAGACTGAACACAAAAAGTTCTACCTGGTGCATGATATTCTTCATTAATACATAGCCTAGAGCTGGCAAACATAACTGATGACAACAGTATGCTGCTGTCAGCTACTTTATCAGCTCCACCGACAGTAATCTGAGTACTAAGTTTGAAGATTTCAGACCTGGTGAACCATTAAGTATCAGCCTTGCTTTAAAAGCACATAAAATGCTACTATAACTCAAGAAACTGCCCACAAACCTGAACCTGAAAGGCTGCAACAGCAGACGCTCAAAATATAAATTGCTTTTGCAATCTTTATATAGCACAGCTGTCATTCTCTGCAAATGGTGGGATCACACTCCTATTTAAAGCCATTCATTGTGATTTCAGGATGTAACACGACTAAACAGGGAAAAGCATTACAGAATCCACTCTCACTGTTGGAGGCAGGGGTGTAGCCAATGAAACACAGAACGTGAAACAAGAAAAAAGGTTGTTTTAAGGCTATACAGTGCTGTCACAGAATTGTTCCTTGTCCCAGCCTCTGACACAGAAACTTGTCATGGTTATGACCTTATGATGGTGATTCTCATTGTGGTGGCCAAGCTGTGACATCTGATTTACATGTGCTGAGCACTCACAGCACCACATCATTTAGTACATCATCATTCATCTTAACATTGAAATACTCCAAGTGTTAAGTGCTTAACTGTAATTATAAGAGCTTTTGTCAAAAAAGCTTTGGGTACAGCACATGGCAGAACACGATAATGAATAATAACAAATTCAGAAGCCAAATTTCCACTTTTTTCCAACTGGCTCAAAGTTTCCTACTGTAATTCTAAGGACAAAAATTACAAACAAAAATGCACGTTTGACTACAGCCAGTGACACAAGCAAGAAACGTCATGCCTCCTGGACTCAGGCCCTGCCAGTACTCTGAACCCATCGTTTCAACTATCCACCCATGTCTCCTAGGAACATGGATAAGGATTACTTTTAAACTTTAGTCTGACATTTTCTTGTTTACGCAAGACCGAATCAAGCTATTATTTTAAAACCTTTTTGATATACACACATCATTACATAACTCGGCTTTGCTAAGGTCAGATGGGCTTGTTGTAATGCAAGAAAAAATATTTTTCAGAGACAGTTTGATTTTTTTAAATGCACTCATACACAAAACCATTGACACATGCCCAAGATGCCTCCTTATGATGGCTTTAATTAATTAGTTATTAAATTCAGCAAGTCAAATGGATCCTATCATAAAGGGCTCACTCAGCTGTCCAGCCAGTCCTACTTCTGCAGACACTGTAAACTCCAACTATGACTGTGGCTAAACTGAGGGGGAAGGGTGGATTCTGTACAGCACAAAGGATGCAAAACCAGTATTAATTCTCAGAGTAACAGAGCTAAGCAGCACATAATGGTGATAGATTCAAAACTCTGGCTTTAAAAGTGCAAGTAAATACTTAGATTTACGTTGGTGAAACTGAATTTCTTACTACAAACGTTCACCAGCACATGGTTGTACGTGGTACACACCTTTTCAAGGGCATCATCTCTTTTTATACAGACTATACTGGTACTGAGATCTCAAATAGGAGCTAAGAGTTTTGGTCCCTTCCCTCACTGAACAATACTCCTCTCCAACAACTACCTGCTGCTCAAGATGAGAAGAGATGAACAGAACACACAGAAAAGGCAAAGCTGCAGATGGTTTAAATACCTTACACTCCTCCACTTGCTAACATGGGTAATGCTCAGTAAAATTAAGCTAAGCATAAGTAAAAGGTACCTCTGCAATAAAACCCAGGCAGTCTAAAAAGCCCATCATAAATACCTCAAATATCTGCTCAAAATGCTGAAATTCCTGGAATCTTGTCTGAAATCCTTCAGCAAGTGCTCCACCTGCAAAACATAACAGATCATAAGGGAGAGAGCAAGACCTCACAGCAGGGACTGCATCTTAAATACATATGTTTATCAGGTTTTATGGTATTTTTCTGTATTTGAGGAAAAAAAGTTCCTACAAACCACCCTCTGGCATTCCTTGAGCCTTCTGTCTCCTGGCACTCAGAACTTCTTTTGCTGAAACAAAAAAGATTCGATTCCTTGCTTCTACAGGATCAATAACTTTGAGCTCATCGACCAGGAAATTCAGACAGCGCTCCATGTGCTGCCTCCGCACCTGAGGAAAAGGTAAAAGACTCATGAGGAAAAGGCAAAAATGGAGCTGTCAACAAATCAGAACAGTCAGGAACAGATGCTGAACCACCCCTCAGTCAGCAGATGCTGCCAATCCTACTGAGGCAGCAGCTGCCTTTACTCATTTACACAGAGCTGGGCGCAACAATATTTCCTTCTACAACTGTATTTGTCAGAGATCTCAGCCCGTTACTGGGGCAAACACTTCACTCCCCATATACAGAGAAATAAGTCCCACTGCGAGCTGGCTGCTGCTGGGAGGTCTGCAGAGCACTCTGAACTGTTCACACCTAACACTGCACAGGCACAGATGTATAAACTGTACCCTCAGGCTGCATTACCACTACAGAAATTAGAGGCAATACGTGGAAGATTAAAAAACAAGCTTAACTGTGCAGGAAGAAGGTTCTAAAGAAGTTTCCCATTGTACTAGCTGCCTGCAAATATTGTCACTTGAACTGCAGGCTGCTTTTGGCAAGAACAAGGAGTAAGTTATTTCCATTTTCTGATCATGTAACTTATCCTTTTATTAATAAGACAAAACTATTGTTTCCATATTAATATGTCTTAATTAACTGTAAACCCAAATAAGAGTCACCAATTCACTCACATCTTCCATGTACTCTGGTTCGGAGGCAGAGGCATCCCATCTATTGTTCAGGATGAAGATGTTTGGCTTCGACAGTCGCTCGTTCACTTTATGGAAAAAATGCTTCTCCTAAGAATTAAAACACAAACAGAAAACTCCCCAGATATCCAAACCAGAGTCACACATTCTTCTGTAACAGACTGAAGTTAATCCAGCTTTTTAAAAGTTTATCAAAAAGAATTTAATAACATTAAACCTCACAGATATCCAACACAAAACAGGCTTAGATAGTTCAAGTCATCAAATGCTTTAAAACCAATGCCAATGCTGAAAGTCAAAGACCTTGCAAGCTTCACAAAAAATGGGTACAAACACAACCCAAAAAAACTTCCAGAACAAATAGTCCAGAAAATGTTGGAAAATAAGACCTATTTTTCTGTAAATCTATCACATCATTCACTGTCATATTTTTTCCTTCCTTCTTTCACTCTTACCATCTCAAACTTCATCTCTTTGAATACTTCAAGCCTCCTATTAAAATTGTTTGCACTTGTGTGACACTCAAAGCATTGCTGGGAAAGGGAGGAAGGGAGAAAGAGCACGCAAGATATGACTGTATCTGCTCAGTTTTTAAGTAAGATGCCTGGCTAGAACTGTGAAGTCTCTCTTATTTGAACTACCAACATGTTCCTGATCACCCTGTCAAATCTGATTTTTATATCCAGAAAAAACCCCAACATTCTCTAACCGCATTCTTCACATAGGCAACATCACTTAGAACTACAGAGAAGTCTTCCTACATGAGAATGTAAGGCTTGAGTCACAGGAAAAAAGTCATTAATGAATGTCTTAATTTAAAAAAATTAAGTGTATTTAGGTCCCTTGCCTGTACCCACCACCCATCATTGCTGTTTTCATAGCCACAATGAGTAAGTCGTGATGGAGTGAATCCCCAGTGGGCACAGCTGAAACACAAGAGGTCTCTGTGCTGCCACAAACTTTTCCAGGCAGCAGGACAAGCCCACATATCCTGGACACAGCACTGGAGATCCATTAGTCTCCATCAGCCAGGAGTAAGCATGTGCAAATAAGATCACTGCTGCACAAATGAGAACTTCATCTGAGGAGAATTTATGGGGGAATATTAGAACAACCACAGTTTTGCAAAAACATCTCTGCTAGTGTGGCAGAATAATGCCAAGTATTCTCAAACCTGTTATGGTAAGAGGCAAAAATAAAGCCTAAGGAGGATGAGAACATAGTTGTCACGTGCTTTACCTGCAGCATAAACTGTGTAGATGAAGAAATTGCCGTTTGCCACAATGCAAAGCAAAATACAAATGCTTTTAAGTAGATACCTAATTGTTAAAGGCAACTTCATTTGTGTCTACCAGGCTGAAAAAATAAAAAAGAGGAAAAGAGCAAGAGATCTGTTTACTGAGCCCAAACCTCAATCGCAACTAAAATCTACTTCCTTTCCCTCTGACAGACATCCTGGACACTGGTGATTTCCAGATGCAAGGCAACCAAAAACCTCAGCCTATTCACAGGATCCAAGTGCAGTGATTCACCTCCAGTAAAGGTCTCAGCTATTTCTGTGAGGGAACTGCTGAATATTTAACCAAGGAAGTGTAAAATCATCGCACACCATACCGTGTTCATGAGAGTTGATTCAGAGTTGGCAACCAAGACAAACACATCAGCATCCAAGCAGAACTTGTCAATCCAGCTGTCCAGTTCTGTAGTGACATCTGTGCCAGGGCTGTCGAGAACAAAAACCTCAAAAGTCTTATTTACCCAGCAAAGGAGTACTTGATTTTTATAAACTGATAAAAATAGAGTGGGATTGCCTAAGGGCCTTGTAAGAAGATACAAAGCCTTATACCTTGAGGCTGCTGCCTACATCACGCTTAAGGTGAACACTGCAAAAGCCAGTTACCCTCCAGCATTATCAGTCACTTGCTCATTAAACCATCTACTCATTACAAATGCAACTTCTAATTCGTAAGTATTAATAAGCATAATTGCCAAAGGAAGTCGATCAGAAACCCAGAGAGTCTCACAGAATTGTTTCCCTCCTTGTGTCCTTTCAATTAGAAGAGACAGTGGTACATAAAAGTTTTCTCATTAATAAAGTCTTACTTTAAAGTGATATGCTATGCAAGCTGTACATAGATTTAGTAAGAAACTAAAATGAAGTTAAAACTATAGTGCTGTCAGTTTAAAAAGAAAAAAAAACTGAAATATGAGCAATAAGTCATGTTTGCAACACCTAAATTATTGCTGGTTCAAATTTCCTCAATTAAGTAAAGAGATTATTTGCTCCTTCCTTCTGTCCTATCAGAATCCAGGATCTTTTCCTCTCTCTTCACATTTCACCTTCAGCAACCGAGACTGTGCAGATCAAATCATGCACCCCAAAAAATAATGACAAACTCCCAGTGATCTCAAAGGTACAAGATTAGAGATAGGACCAAAACCACTGCAACTTATTAGAATACACCTTGGGTGTTATTTTGTTGGATATGAAGGAATCATACCTAAAAATTCACTCACACCTGAGTGAATTATTCTCAAATTCAATCTGTATTGATTTACAGATTAGGTATAAATTATCTAAAAGTTTTTAAATCTGTTACCAGGTTACACCTCAGCGACCAGAAATAAGGGCATTTGCCATAGACAAAGCGACAGCTTTCAGAAATCTTTCATCGTGCCAATTGTAGGAAATGCCAGCCCAACACAGGGCACACACAGCTGGCAGTCACAACCACGTTTTGAGGTCACCCACTACTCTGGTATGTAGACACTTATCAGAAGCTTTTAAATATGAAGTCCAGACTGGTTTACACTTCACATGATCAGTCTGAAGTGTCTAAAGAGAGGAAATGGGCAAAAGGTTGTTGCTGCAACAACCCTATTCAGGCTTCCATACTGTTTGTTTTAAAGGTAAAGTATCCCCAGCCAAAAGCTAGTCCCTTATTCAGCTCAGTCACAAGACATCTGACTGTTTTGGCTACAAGGCCAAAGTCAGAGGGGTGATGGCAGGCACCAGTATATTCAAAAGGACAAACTCTGTACTTTCAAACAAAAAAAAGCCTTTCAATAATTTTGAACCTAAACCAGTCTCTTTACTAAACATTCTAATGGTTAGTTTCTTTAAGAAATCATTTACTAAAACAGAAAACGTACCTGTCCACTAAAACCAAATCATCTCTCAGCAGGGCACACTTTGACTTGGGCCAAAAGACATGGACGAGACAGCCAGCTTTCAAATCCTTATCCATGTGAAGTGCATGAGCAAGCTGATTGACAGTCTTGAAAGAGCATAAAGAGGAGACAAATATGAATATGCAGCATGAACAAGTCTGTACACCAGTCTAAATCAGTTCTCAAGCAAAGCTGGACAGGATCTCTCTGGAAAGGGGTAACAGAGTTCATACTTTGTTCTGGTGAATAGTTGAGTTTTTTTTTTTTTTTAAGCTCTGCAAGTCCCCAGTGTCTAAAGAACAAGTTGTGCCTTGAAACTCAGGCAGGATTTTCTGTGGAGACATGAAGTGGTGCATTCTCTCCAGGGCTGGAGTGTGTGACACTGAGCATCACAGTGAATCTGCCTTGGAGGTTTAACACAGCAATGCAAGCAGTTCAGTAAGATAAGCACCTTTAAGTCCAAATGAGGGGCAATTCCAAGTAACAGAACTTACTCTTAGTCCTATAAAAATAAATGACTCAACATATGCTCTGCTATCATAAGATATACATTTAGTCATTCCTCTGAAATAGCCAAGAAAAATTGTCAAGTAGTCCATTTGTTTATTCTTTCTTCCTAATTAAGAACATTAAAATGTAGAACAAGTTAGCCTTACACTTTTGTTAGACTTGAAATCGTGGCTAAAAGACAGACCCTTTGAAGAAAAAATCCTACGAAAAGCAGTGTGAAATCATTCAAGAAATGTACCTTGACACTCTTCTTTTCATCTGATCCTTCTGTCATAAGATAAGCCTTATCTCCATCAGTTCCTTCCACGCTGAGGAAGCAGTTCGTTGTATGGCCAATCCCACTAGGAAGTACCTTATCCCACAGCATTGCATTAATGACTGAACTTTTCCCACTGCTTGTTCTAGAGGGATAGAAAATAAAAGCGCTTTGAGCAGAGAACAGCAGCTTTATACACACCTTTGTCCTGAACTGAACAGCACAAGCTGTTGTGGGTCCAGAGCTCCAGGCCAGCACAGCACAGCTGGCCAGGGAAGAGTGGGGAGTGTGGAATTAAAGGAACTGGTTCCCAACTCCAGATTCTGCAACAAGTTCTCAGAGAAGTTCCAGTTCACATTAACCCTCCACCTCTCACCCATAAATGTCTGAGGTTTAACTGTTACACAACAGCACGAAGTTACACAGACTGTAACTCATGTCTGAGCTCCTTCTTCCAGAAAAAGTTCAGTGCTCACTGTACAAGACTTAAATTTATTCAAAACATCAGGGGGAGACTTAAATTCTCTTTTTCCTGCTCTGAACTTCTGCCCTTTGCAAAAGCAGCTTTTATCACATACCACAGCTTGTAAATGTATTCAACTTTTAACTCTGTGAAATACCAAGGCTGAGATATAACAAGTTTCTTTATTCCAGAACTTTTGAGTTTTTCTTTAAACAGCTATTTTTAGCAAAATGAAGGCAAGGTCACCATTGTAAGCATTATTTCCAATCCAATTATGAAATTTTTAGAACTAAACCATGAAGATTTATACTTCATAAAAACATATAATGACATGCTTAAATGTAAGCACAGAAAAATCACACAAAAAACGGGGACTAACAGACCCCATTGTTACTGTTATCCCTTACAATCATCACACAGATCTATCAGATTAATGACACCAACAAGGCAACTGTCTTTATTTCTCTTCAGCTGCTTATATACAGACACATGAACACCTCACAGTTCAGTTCCTCAGCACTTGTGATCAAACACAAACAAAACTTACCAAAGGAAATAACACAGAAAAAAAAAATATTAAACAAACAAAACAAAAACCCAAACAAAACCACAAACAAACAAACAAACAAACAAGCCATCCTGGAGAAAATGACAACAAACTCAGGCTTTCCCAAGTCAAATAATGGAACTAGACAGTTTCATTTTCCAAAGTTCATCAAAGAAAACCATGTAACAAGACACAGGTAAATAATATACAGTCAGGAAACAAGAAAGCATCAAAGAAATATTCAGCATCAATTAGGTAAGACTGAACATGGTTTTAAAGATTACATTTCATACAATAATTTTACAATAAAGCACTAATTCCAGTGCATTTCAATTAGAAATACAAACAATAAGCTCTACAAGAGAAAGCGGGGAAAAAATCAAATTAAGTTCTGGTAATTTCGTTCATTACCTGCCAAAAAATGCCACTTTCATGTGTCTCCGTGAAAGCACCTCACCAATGACTGCCAACTTGTTTTTATAAGCTTGTATTTTTGCTAGTTCATCTTCTGTTGCTATGTGCTCAAGCTCTGGGTTCCTGTATGTGGCTGCACACAGAAAAGAAAAACATAAAAGCAATCACATCCATGCTCTCTAGTACAGGGTACAGGTAATCAGTACTTCACATGCCAGTAAAAACCAGTGTAAATTTTAATCACAGTGATAAAACAAAACAAACAAAACCTCACTACAGAAAGTGGTATCAGCCCCTGGAATTTGATAACTCCACCACAAGCACTTGTGAAAGTCATGACATAAATCACTTCATATCAACCACTAACCTAACTGCTGATTCAGACACCCTGTGAACACAGCCTGCTGTCCTCACTTGCCCTGCTCTTTGGGACACTTGCTTCTTTCAGAAAGGAAAGCCAGGACCCCTTACGGATACACGAGCTAAGCTGGGATGTATTATCCCTGCAAAACTCCCAGGGATGATGAGGAACCAACTCCACGTCGCCACACACCCCACTCCACGCTGCTAAAACCTCAGAGGGTGTGACCAGTGGCTCCTGGCATGACATCATGCTGATCTACTTTCCTACTGAATAATGGGAGAACCTGTTTGTCCTTCCTTCTGTGCAAAAGAAACCACAACGGGACTACAGGTGGTTAAGCTTTCACCCTCGTGGAAAGGAGGCCAGGCTGCCGGAACTTAATCAGCTTTTCACCTGTGTAACCATGCCAGGCATCCCTGCCAGACCACGTTGAAAAGAAAAAAAAAGTGTCACATCAAATGTGACTACTTTTGCAGGCGCATGTTTATACTAGCAGCACAATAACAGGTAACGTAATTTACACAGTGCTGCTGTAAAACACACTCGACGCAGAGGACAAGGCTCCGGTGTTTAAAAAGCAAGCTCACCCTCCACAAAGGCTGCCCCCTCAGTGACATAGTCCAGCAGCTGGTCGAAGATGGCAGTGATGGTCTTTTTGGCCAGCACGAAGTGCTTCAGCGGGGAGACGGAGCCTTCTGCCATGCTGCTGCTGCAAGGGAAGGTGTGCAAAAGTGACCAAAACACTCGGAACCTCCACCTAATGAAAAGTCACACACGGCCGTTTAAAAAACCCCACAAAAGCCAAAAACGCGCCAAAACCCCCATATCAAAGCCCTAAACACCAACGAAGGGCAGGACGCTCAGTTTGCGCTGTTTATGCCCATCTCCTGCCCTCATCACACGCGCCGAGAGCGGCTGGCGAAAGTCCACACCGATTCGGTGCGATCGGTCCGGGGAACACGAGGCTTTCCCCTCATAAAACGCGGCTCCAGCCTCCGCACCGCCCGCGGGTCAGCGCTGTGCCCCGGGCAGCGAGGACGGGCCCCGGTCCCTCACGGAGCCCGATGACACCAGTCCATCACGGAACCCCGGCTCTACCCGATCCCTCACGGACCCCGCTGGCCTCGGCCCCTCATGGGAGCCACGGCTCTCCCCGCTCCCTCACGGACCCCGTTCCCACACGGAGCCCCCACTCTCGCCGCTCCCCCACGGCCCCGGCGGTGCCCGTCTCCGCCGCCGGGACGGGCGGACGTCACGTCATTCCACTTCCCTTTCCTCCTCCTCCTCCTCCTCCTCCTCTGACCCGCTCCTAACCCGCCTGGGGCGCCGCCATCTTTACTGCGGGCTGAGGGCGCCGCCGCCGCCATCTTGAGCGCGGGCGGGTCGCGAAATGGAGCCGGGCAGAGCGCGGGAAAGAGCGGGATAATCACTCCGGGAAAGAGCGGGATAATCACCCCGGGATCGAGTCCACAGCACCACGGTTTAATCACAGACAGCTTTCATGGGTTAAGGACCACGGGCGATTCATGCATTCGATACAGGAGCATCAGAAAATGAGAACCACAGTGAAAAAAAATCTGTGGCAATAAGCATTGCAGAGACCACATTATTTCGGGATTACTAATTGTAAGTTCTTGCAATAACTTCTGGGATGTAATTTTGTTTTGGAGCCAACAACGCCTCATATGAAAAAGTTCTTTTGCTCAATAACAAAAACAATCCAGGAACCTGAAACACACAGAATCAGACTTACTAAGGTTGGAAAAAAACCCTAAAATTATGGAGTCACGCATCAAACCTAAAGGTTTAAAAGTCTGAAAGATGAAGAATCAAAGGCAAATTTCTCACAAATACAAAACAATTCCCAAAGCAATCTCACGACCTTGCATAGTTTCTGGTCAGAATGCTGTTCCCCACACAGCCAAATCTGCAGGTGCCAGAGAACAACTGGATGGATGTGTTACACCTATTTGTCTCGGAGAAAAATATTCAATACTGGCATACTCCTGGTCACCACAGTTCACTCCTGTCATTCCAGGGAGGAACGAGATGAACTGCCCAAGCTCCACGGTGCCAGGTCCGTGGCAGTGTCAGAGCAGCTGCTCATGTGCTCCCAGGTCACCTCGGCGCAGCAATGTCAGAGCACTCACCTTCCACTTACAGCCCCACCTAAATAAAGCACCCTAAATAAACCCCTTTCCTTTGATGGCAACAACACTCTGTCCTTGGCATGCACAGCCATTCCTTTCAGCCTTCCAACTTCTAGACAGACTCATTACCTATTTTTCCTACTATTTCGTGTCTTCTGTGCTTTAATGCGCTGATCATGTGGAAGCTGTCAGCCTACTTATGTTCCTTTTTAAAACTTTAAAATAGGACAAGTTACTCCTGTGCACTTACATTTACTGATAGATATTAAAAAGAAAATACTAACATCAGTCCCTCATTTAAAAAATCTGAGACGACCTTAGATACATTTCCTATTTAGACACTGTGGTTTAGTTTGAAATGATTTTGCTTCATAACATTCCTATGGGGTACTGTTTTCGTTCCTAGTTTAGAGATTAGAAATAAACCAGCTCAAAGATAGACATGAAGCTATTTAGGAGTCAACACGCCAGTCTGCTGTAGCACAGGGCTCCGTGCCAGAACGAGACACCACCTCTCCTGTTGGGGACACAATGCTGATCTACAAATACACACACTTCTTAAGCCCATTTGTTTTATTTTAGTGTGTTTGTTTGTTTGTTTTTGTTTTGTTTGTTTTGGTTTGGTTTGTTTGTTTTTGGTTTTTTATGCCTTTTTTCCACTTCTTGTCATTGTCCCCTGGAGCAGCTTCTCTCCACAGCTCAACTGCTGTTCCACCTGTGTGCCATCATCGGGAGCAGGGTTTCAAGGGAACCAGCATTTCCCCTCTTAGATACATGAACAAAATTAATATTTCACATAGAAAATAATTCTCACTAATGTTTTGTTAACTATACTATTGCTACCATTTTAGGCCAGTGAGGAAGAATGTGTTCAAAATAGAAAATTAGCAATTCTACCACAGATACTGTCATTCTCTGTACAAGGGACTGATAAAATACAGCAGGACACCCTCAGGTTGCCCTTTTTTAATGACAAAACAGAAGATTTAGTAGTAAATCAGCATTTCAAAGTGACAGAAATGGTCTTGCCTCCTACAACAAAAATATACACTAACTGGTTCATAGACATTCCAGAAATACTTCTCTGGAAACCAGAACTTCCATAAACCGACAACGTTCAGACAATTTTTATCCTTACCTTTAAAAATCCAACGCATAGACTCTTGCACACCTAGAAGCTGGTAACACCAAATCTCACTGACCAAGAAATGTTTTTATACATTAATTATCTCTATACAAAGATTGCATTAGACAATCTTACATTACAAATTTACAATCAATGCAGAAAGAAATGTAAACTCCATCAGTAATTTATGGGTATTTTCACCCTGATAACTATCACAATCTAAGTGACCTCACTCTTTATCTGTACAAGTATCCCCTCAAAAATACAGCTACAGAGTGAACTGTAAAAATTCACTTCCAATGATTACAGTGGCAGGACAGTGTTAACTAATAGAAACAAATATGTGAAATAATTTGAGTGATTAGTAAAAATTTTGTAATGTACCAGTGTTTTAAGCCAGTATATAGAAGTTAAAATGTACAGAATTAAAATAACAGTCTTCAAATTACTAGTGGTGGAAAGCTAATTATAAATATACAGAATTATAGTAATATAGACTACTAGAGGTTTGCTCTATTCAAAGATTGGCGACATACAAAATTTCAGTGAGAGCTAAATTAGACTTTTATGTAAGAAATTCACTTTGTGCATTCTCACCTGGATCACTGCAAATTCCTTTTGCAGTTACTCCTTAGAACATGATCCAATCTCCACACAAGCAATGTGTGTCTCCTCAGTGCATTAGAAGACAGGAACTGAAGGTAAATAAAGGGAATCCTGTAGTACATGGGTGGAAGAGAGGGTTGTTGGATAGAACAATATCAGATAGAACAAAGTGAACAAGGAGGTTGGATGATGTACCTTGAGAAAAAGAGGAGAATTTTAAAAGCTTATCAAGAGTATGAGGTGGGAAATGAAGGCTGGTATGTGAATTTGGAGATGTCCATGCCTGGGAATTTTTGGAACACCCTTATCTTTGGTCGGCTGGTGCAATTTGCTAAACACCAGTGCAGTGACCTGCTGCCACCAAGGGCAACATGAGCTGGATGTGGAACTGGGATCTGTACTGTGTTACTTAGGCAGGGATTTGGTTTTGTACCTTTTTATCAGGAGAGTTGGTCCTGTACGCTAAACATGAAGGAGTGGGATGACCAGAACTGCTATCACACAGCATGCAACTACTCCCACTGTCCCTCCCCCCAAAA
Organism: Empidonax traillii; assembly: GCF_003031625.1. Taxonomy (NCBI): domain Eukaryota; kingdom Metazoa; phylum Chordata; class Aves; order Passeriformes; family Tyrannidae; genus Empidonax; species Empidonax traillii. The sequence continues at coordinate 235,746 of NW_020955598.1, read as the reverse complement.
TCTGGTCCATCACACTGTGAATGTGATTACTCCTACTGAAACCCTTAGACAAGGAAATCGACAACACCAAGTTGTTATGCATGCTTTGCTGATATAAAGATGAAAACACTAGAACTGTACAATATCTGTTAAAACTGTATTTAATTTCCGCGACTAAAAGTTAATTCCAAGTCTAACAAATTGATTACAGGGAAAGAAAGCAATCACACCGTCTCATGTATCTGAAGATGACTTAAAAGATCTTTTTCATTCCCAAACCTCATTAAACAATCAGTACATTTATGAGGCAAATCTGCTGAATGCCTGAAATCCAAATGAGTTTTAAGGTCTTCAATCTGTCCTGTTGAATATTCACAGTACTGACACAAATAAATCCCTTCAGATAAATGAGAGCTCAGGTGCTTGCAATACTCCAACATACCTGAAAATCCCTTCCCACAGTCATCACAAACATGAGGGAATATTTTAGTATGCTCAATAGCTACGTGCCTGTTGACGTTCGTGTGCAGCCTGCTCCTAAAGCCACACACCTGGCACACAAAGAAGTTTTTGCACTTGTCAAAACTGATTTTGTTGATGAGGCTGTACTGCCCACGCTCCTTGTTGTGGTAGCTGTCGCTCAGCTCTATCAGCCGACAGGCGTGCTCGTTCACCACGTGGCTGTGCAGATCCTCGGGGTCGTTGGTCTCGTGCTCGCAGAACTGGCACAGGTACTGCTCGTCACAGCTGTGCTCCTGGAAGTGCAGGTACAGCTCGCTGCTGGACGAGAACTGCACATCACACTGCTCGCACCAGTACAGGTGGTCGTTGAAGTGAGTGTCTGCTATGTGCTGACTCAGGTTCTCAAAGATCACCGTTTTGTAATTGCAGTATTTACAGATGTACGGGTCCTCCTCGTGCAGTTTGACGTGCTCGATGAGCTGCACTTTGCTGGAGAAGCTTTCTTTACAAACTTTGCAGACGTGAGTGTCTGTGCACGTCTTATGCTTCAGGATCATGTGCTGCTTTAAATCAGAGAAGTACTTGCTGTTGAACTCACAGAGCTCACACTTGTACAAGCCGCTGCTGTTGGCTCTCAGCAGGGGCCACTTCTGTTGAGCTGTGATATTCAAAGCCTGATTCTTCTCAAAGATTTTACAGGTCTCCAAGGGGATTTCCTCCAGGTCCTCAGCCTCCAGCTTCTCAGGTGACACAGTCTGTGTTTCTATATCGTGAACTTCTACAGCATTCACTTCTGTTGTAGAAATTTCTACAGTTTGGATATCCAGAGGTTTCTCTTCTTCTGTGGGGCTGTCACTGAATATAGGTGAGTCACACAAGTCTCTGCACATTCCATTGTTAGTACCTTTATCTGCAGGGGTAAATACATAACAAAAGGTTGAAAAAATCTCACAGCAGAAGACCTGGGTCTATATTTAGCTTTTCAGTCATTTGCAGCTTACAAATGCAAAAAGCAGTTATTTTTTGTCCTGCCAGACTATGCTGTATGTTCAGCTAACAAAGAAATACCAGAAACTACAAATCCCTCCCGTCTTCTGACAAAGCAAAGCAGTTACACTGAAAGCCAGCAGCTGTGCTCTCCCCCTTCCCCAGCACCTCAGCTGCAAACACACTGACCTTTACCTTTATCCTTCCTTTTAGGGTCTGTACAGTGCAGCCCCAGGTTGGAATGTGCCCCACTCCAGTGAGAACTCCCGGCATGCACCGGACTCCCGTCATCATCCGTGTCCAGGCTCTGCACAGGACTGTGGAATCTGCCTGCAAAGGAAAGAGAAGGATTTTCTTGTCATCATTTGTCCATACTAACATCACTGTGATTCCTTGATTTAGTCATACATCTTATTTACTATTTAATTATTCTAGTTGCATAAATTTATCTTAATATACTAAGCAAATCATAACTTACATTTAAAAAATAATAAATACCTTAGAAATTATTTCCATACATGCAGAGGAAAAAAGAACTCAAAAGGTGGCCACTCTGTCTTTAAAATTTCAGCAGAAGACAGTCAGGTCATTGTAATGGAAAAAAACCTTAAAATCCTTAAATGAAACTTTATATTTAAGAGACACTATTAAAAAATATTCTTAAATATTTCTGGACATCACATTTTAAAGTACAATACTTTCTAAGACTTCTGGAGACTTGCTGGGCAAGTTATTAGAGTAAAAAGAAAAATAAATATAATAAAAATCCATCATCGCATTTGCTCTCCTAAACTTCTTGGGTGTTTTAGAAAAAGGCATTTTGTTTTAAACAAGTACAATTCAATGCAACTGCTGGTAAATTTCATCTGAACTCATCAGCTTTACATTACCTAGCTAGTGGATATCTGAAGTAGTTTAACCACACTTATAAACGTAAAATTGAAGGATCTTTCTGTTGTCATTGTTTCTACTTTGAAAACTGTATTTCAATTGTAAAGATTAAACCATACAAAAAATTGTAAAGATTAAACCACCTTCCACCAGTCTAAGGCCTATAAGATCACAACAGTGCTCAGAAATCAGCCTCTATAAATTGTGTATTCTGTTTACTTCTATGAACAGGAGGAGCATGACACACTTACTAAAGAATTGCAAAACACGACCCCAAAATGTAATCTTACCTCTGTTTGTATCTGGCTGTCTCATAGAACAGACACTGTAACAGTGGTCAGAAAAAATTCCACTGTTGTCTATGTATCTGCTTGCACCTGAAGAATCTAAACCAAACCAAACAAACCAAAAGTAAGTTTAAATACTAATACATTGATACAGCTTCAGTCATATTTCATGTTCATCAAAATTCTCTTCACACTTTTACCTGTTGTTTGGGGAGAGTTCTGTGCTCACCTGACAATATTTCTGTTGTGACTCACACATTGCAGCTGCTGCCTGGATGTTTGGACTGTCAGAGACAGTCACTATCAAACTCTGCTCCCACTGAGGAGTGACAGGAGCACAGTCCATTCAGTGCTGAACACTTCTGGATATCCCCATCCCACTTTTACAAAATTCCTGCCCGCTGTGTATCAGCACAATCACCTTCATTTGTAGCTTGAGCCAGTTTCCCCATTTGCAGGGAGTACGGAACAAAACTGTTCAGGTGCACTGGCACTGATCTCTTCTCTGGGGTGACCAGTGACAGGACTCAAGGGAATAGCCTGAAGTTGTCCTAGGGGAGGTTTATGTTGGTTGTTAGAAAACGGTTCTTCCCCCAGAGGGTGGCTGGGCACTAGAACAGGCTCCCCAGGGCAGTGGTCACAGCCCCCACGCTTGACGGGAGTTCAAGGAGTGTTTGGATGACACTCTCAGGCACATGGTGTGACTCCTGGGCTGTTCCTGTGCAGGGCTAAGAGTTGGATTCGATGGACCCTTGTGGGTCTCTTCCAACTCAGCATATTCTGCCATCCTGTGACTCAGAGTAACCCAACAAGGGAGCCCACGGAGTGGGTGCTTGGTACATTTGAGCTAAAACTTCTTATCCACCATCTGTGTCACTAATTTTCCATGTATTAGCACACGTGGTCCCTCTCATAAAGTTATTATTCTGAGAAAAAAGACAAACTTTAGTCAAGCGTACGTAACTCAAGCTCTAGACTGACCTGAGTACCGAGAAGGATGTAGAGTCTTCCTTTTCCTCTTTTTAGGATGTTCGTTCATTTTGAACAGTGTGAATCAACTGTAAAGTAACAACATTCAAGAATTAGACTTTTTTGTATCTACTTTATATTTCAGGACCTTATGGAACAATACCAGCATTTTGAAGACCCGCCTATTAAATACAAGAGTTTTTTTCCTACTCCCCTTTCTTGCCCGCCAGCCCATTTTTTTACAGTTAAGAACCCATGAATTGCACACAACTACTGAAGTCCAGTTTCACATTCCTGCCGTGGAACAAAAGAAGGTTCACCATAAAGACAGGCAGGTAGGGACCACACCAACACTCAGAGTCACCTACAAGGAAGGTCGCCAACACCCTGCTGATATTTGTCAGGGACTGAATATTCTGAAGCAGAGCCCTTCAGAAACACATTTTAATGTTTAACATACTAACAAAGTCATGCTCTCTTACCAAATATCCTAGACTTCAGTATCAGGAAGCCGAGCAGCTAAGAAGCTGATAGCTGTACAACTTCCAAAGGTAGGGAATGCATCAGCTCAAGAAGACTTTCACCTATGAAAGAATAGCCTTTTAAACCACTTTAAAACTTGAGCACAAAAGAAAAAAAACCCACAGAATTAGATATAAGTAATACAAAGAATGGACCTATGGAAATTGAAGCTAGAAAGCAACATAAGAAGTCGATAATAATTATGGTTTAGAGCTTCAAAATGAATAAGGTAGATGCACTGGAATATCTTTCCTTTTGTATCAGGTCAGTTGTCTTGTGCTGCACTTGGCAGCTCCTGACAGCAGAAAAATACTTGGAAACAACACAGAAATACTTGAGCTACAGATGGGACCAAACAGTTTTGAAAAAGAAAGGGTCGCAAACACGGAATGTCATGTTGGTTACCGTAATACCAGGGCACTTATGGGCCCAGTATCTTCAGAAGTCAGTGCCATGCACCAGAGGGAAAAGCAGGGAGAAAAGGGCCCTCATCAAGTTAGTGCTGTTCTCACGAGATGAAACAATTTCTCTGAACTAAAATGTTGTTTTAAGGGGGGGGGGGAATCAGTGTTTTTAACATTACATCATAGGCTGAAGTACCAACACCCTCATCGCTTTCTTTGACTGCGAAGGGAAGCAGCGACAGCGCACCGACACGGCAAGTTTCACCGCAGGTAACGCCGCCGAAAAGCTCAACCTCTTCCCCACGGATCGGGCCGTGGAGTGTTCTATTCCTGAGGATCGGGATCCCGCCCCTGAGAAGGGGGACCCTGGCCCCGGGAATAGGGATCCCGCTCCCCCCGGGGTCGCGGCCTGTGCGGAGGCCGCGCGGGGAACCAGGGGCGGGAGCGCGGCCAAGGCTCCGGAGCAGCGGAGCAGCGGAGCAGCGGAGCAGCTGCCGCCGCGGAGGAGCCCCGGGGCAGCCCCGGGAAGGGGCGAGGCTGCGGCCCCGCTCGGAGGGCCTGGCCTGGAGCCGCTGCGGGCCCGGCCGTGACTCACGGCGCACGGGCGGCTCCCCGGGCGCTGCCGCCGGCACTCACCTGCCGCCCGCCCGTCCCGCTGTGCTGTGCTGTGCTCCGCCCGGGCCCGGCCCAGCCCCGCCGGTCCCTGTCCCTGTCCCGTTCCACTCCCGCTCCCGGCCCCGCTCCGGCCCCGCTGCTCCCGCAGCCAAGGAGCGGGAACGGGCGCGTGGCCGCCGCCCGCAGCGCCCCCTGCCGGCCAAGGGCGCCGCCGCACCCCGCCCGTCGCCTCAGCAACGGCGGGAGGGAAGGACGGGACACACACACAAACCAAACCCTTAATTTATAGTTAATTTGTATCTCCATCTGCATCCGATACCACACCGATAATTTAGAGTTCCGTCTGACCAGCGTCAGATGTTCAGGTTTTACACAAGTGAGAGTGTGATGTCGAAGCCAGAGCCTCATAAAAGCTCAAATTTGTTTTTTTTTGTATAAATGTAGATGTCCCTTAGAATTACTGTATAGGGGAATATATATTTTAAAAAAAGGATAGGAAAATAGGAGAATCAATAGAAAGTATATTATAACTATATACAGTACAAGGAAGAGAGATATATACAGTGCAAGGAAGACAAGGAGCTACTGAAGAGGGTTTGGCAGAGGCCACAAAGGTGATGAGGGGTCTGGAGCATCTCTTACTGGGAGAGACTGCAGGAGTTGGGCCTGTTTCACCTGAAGAAGAGAAAACTGAGAGGGGAATCTCATTAATGCACAGAAACATCTCAAAGGCCGGTGCCAAGAAGTGCCAGACCCTTTCCAGTGGTGCCCAGCAACAGGACAAGGAGCAATGGCCATAAACTAAACCACAAGAAGTTCCTCCTCAACATAAGGAAGAACTTTGCTTTGAGGGTGTCAGAGCGCTGCAACAGCTGCCCAGGGAGGTCATGGAGTCTCCTCTCTGGAGACATTCCAAACCCACCTGGACACATTCCTGTGTCACCTGCTCCAGGTGGCCCTGCCTTGGCAGGGGGGTTGGATGAGATGATCTCCAGAGGTTCCTTCCAACCCTAAAGATTCTGTGATTCTGTCATATATATATATATAAAAAAGGGTTTGAAAATTAAAACAGGCAACTCTCCCCTTCTCCCAATTTATAATCACAAAGGAATCTCCCCTTTTGCTCACTTCATCGTGCCATGGAAAAAGGCACCAAGTTGGATTTGTCCACAAAGCAGAACATTTCTAACAGCACCTTACTGTTTTGAAAAATTACTCATTTATGTTGAAGACACAAGGGAGGCCATTGCAGTCACTTATTTCCATGACTTAACACAGCTTATGGAATTTTGCCAGGTATTTCATTCATGGAGTTATTCTGCTCTGGCTTAGCCTGAGTTTACCTAATTTTAAGAACAAGCTTTCAATTAGCAGAGAATCCACAAAATCCCTAATGGTGTTGCTCCACTGATTAGTAAAAATAAATTATACCCTGCTTCTGGCCTCAGTTTTATTCATTAGCTGGCAGGTGAGACTGGACTTACTCTGTCTATGGCCTTTGTTCTGAAGCTGGAAACACGTCTTTAGGGTGATTTGCTTAGAGCCACATGGAAAGAGCTTCATCCCCTGATCACACAAGAGTTCTGGTGTAAGCAGCACGAACAGATCTAAAGGTGTCCCTCTGCTAGCACACTGCTGAGCCCTCAGAAATTAAATAAATGTGGGGTATCTATGATCTTAGCTGAGTTACCAATCAAACAAGATCCTGGCATCCCAGTTCAGTTTGTTCTCTGCTGTTTATTCCAGCCACGGTTGCTGAGGTTTCTCCAGGACAGCTTGTGTTAAAGCTCTCATAAATTGGCTATAGCCACCCAAATGGGTGGATGCCCACATACTTCTCCCTCTATTCACCGAAACGTTTTCCATATAAATATTCCAAAAAAGCACTTTCCGCAGTTCCCAGCGGAGGGCAGTGATGAGAACTTAAAATCCATACTTTGCCAAGGGGAAGGAAAGGAAAGAAAAAAAAAACACAAACCCAAGCCCAATCCTTTGCTTTGAATTCAGTCCTGCTTGGTGAGGCAAACTCTGATGAACCAAAGCACAAAACATCTTCTGTACTTTCTGACTGATTTCTTCTCCACCCAAAGCAGCACAGCCCAACACCACTTATGCCAGATAAAAAGGCTTTCAGTGAAAGAAAAACATCTGAGGAGGATCCCCTTTGAAGCTGCAGATCCAGTTCAAAGTCACAGGCATCAAACAGAGCTATCAATGCTTAGGACAGAAAAGTCTAAATGAGTCTTATTTTCCAAACTACCAAGTGCTTGGGATGTTCAGGCGGTTCTGGGCCAGGTTTTAATCACTGAGAACCAATTCCAACTCGAAATGCAGAAAAGTCCATGTGATATTCGCATCTTTGTTTAAATGGGCAACACAGATGATACTTATTTCAATTAGCAGGGATGTATCTTCTCCAAAATAAGAATGGAGTAAACTCTTTCTTCAGTGAAAGCAGGAAACATAGTTCATGATTATAACCTTTGCTAGAGGTAGATTTTTCAGTGTTTAAAAGGACATATAGGAGGTTACCTGAGGTATCTTGTATAGCATCAGATTTCTTGCTCTTTTGTTACATGGGTTCAGATTTTGGATCAATTTGGAAAGGCAGGATGGAAACCAGACTGATTTCTGAGGGTGAAATCAGGAGGGCTCACTGAGATTCCCATGCTAAAGCAAACTGCCCAGACTGCAAATCTTTCTTCTGTTTCACCAGCATTATTTTGCAACTTTTCCATAATTTTTTCATGTTTTAGGTGTCCAGACCTAGAACTACCACCAAAAAAAAAAGAAAAAAAATCACACCACGGTAATGGCAGCAAAGTCTAAAATTCGCATTTAAAACCATCCAGCTGAAACATTTAAATAATATCTGCTCTCTTATCACAACTTTTTACAGCCCACATCTAAAACTAGAATAAAATTACTTATTTTGAGGATCAATGTGTGCAGGAGCAAATGCCCTGTGCAATCTGGGACTTCCCACCCACAAATAATGCAAACTCTGCTTCTGTTCCTCATCATCATTAACTGATGTGCGCAATTCCCATCTCCTTTCTTCCCAGCCTTTTTCGAAGGCAGAGCTGCAACACCCAATCACACCCCAAGGCTGAAGATTCCTTAAATTCTCACTTCAGAATTCACAAGTGTACCAACCATATCATTTTAATTTAGTTGTTAGTATATACATTAACACTCAAAAGTGTGATAAAAACCAAACAAAAGTAGGTTTTTTTTTTAATAAACAGCATGATACAGACCGCGAAGATAAATAAAAAGCAGACTTTTTACAGTTTCCCATGAACATAACTACAATAAGTATCATAGGCCAAACTTTTGTTACTTGAGTAGCACAGCAGAAGGGGTAAGAAAGGGTTTGTGGTTTTGTTTTTTTTTAATTTAAAGTACTGCAAGACTATTCTCAGTATGACAACACATGCATCTTTGCTGCATCTTAAATACTTTTTGGCCCATTATTACTAAAAATGTCTTGCTTTCTACCTACTTTACCACAGACCTTCATCACAGAATGACACACACATGGCAACACCCCCCCACCCTCCCCCCACCCCCAGTAGTGGTTATTTCAAAGGTAATTGTCTCATTTTAAAAAGATATTTCAAGCACAGGGAGGTGTTTATGCTCTCCTTTTGATGCAGACATGTAACTGGCTGCCAGCTGCAATGAAGTTACGTAGAAGCATCAAGAGGTGACGCCCTCCTGGGCTCTATTTACCCAAAATGCCAACAGGATCCTGGACTGCCTTTGGCACAGCAGGTCCAGGGAGTTGAGCCTTCATCCTGCCCCTCTGCTCAGCACTGGTGAGGCCACACCTCGAGGACTGGGGTCCCCAGGACCACCAGCCTGACATGGATGTGCTGGAATGGGTCCGTGAAGGGCTATAAAGATGATGGATGGGAAATGAGGCTGAAAGAGCTGGGATTGTTTATCCTGGTCAAAGGGAAAGCTCAGGAGGCATCTTGTCAATGCACATAAATACTTGATGGAGAGGAGTAAAGACAGGCAAGGCTCTTCTCAGTGCTGCCCACTGAAAGGGCAGCAGGCAATGAAACAGAAGATATTTCATATCAATATTAAGGGAAAAAAAATTGACTGCGGATTCTTCTTTCTTGGATGGGCTCTAAAACCAGCTGGGTGATATCCTGGGCAATCTGCTCTAGAGCTGACCTTGCCTCAAACAGGGTGGCTGGGGTAAATTATCTCCAAAGCTCTTTGCCAACCTCAGCGATTCTGTGAAAATTCCGCAATTGTGGTTTGCAATGACAACAGTACTTTCAAAATTTCAGGCCTGAGAATCCAGGACATCGGACTGCAGCCATATATTTTTAAAATCCTTTTCTCCATCAGGGAAGTAGATTTTGATAAGTGAATGTAGATATTCACAGATAGAACTTGAAGAGGTGTGAGGGGGCAAGGAGAACGGATGATACTCCCAGATGATGAATTACACATTTATCTTCACAAGAGAAGATGAAGAATTTGGACCACAGACACTGTAAGACAAGAGGATTAATCTATTCCTTTTCTTTCCCCAGCCCCAAATGAAACAGTGAGACAACTTTGGACAGCCTGGGGCAGTTGATAATTCAGGATATAGAATGCTATTAATAGAGCCTGAAAATAGATTAAAAGTAGCTGAAGAGACAAGGCAGAATGAGATTGCAACTATTGGGAATCTGGGATTGCAACTATTGGGAATCTGGCAACAGAATTTCAGAAAAAAATCAAGACAGAACAGTGTATTTTTTGCTTTCCTTATGCCAAAGGAATATTGCATCAGATACAGAAGTGACAGTAAGGACACTTAAGACACACTTAGGCAAACCAGTGGGGACACCAGCTTCCAAGTACAGGCAGAGCATTGCTTCAACTGATCTCTTACAAACATTGTATGATGTTGTTATGCTATGGACATGTCCTTTTTTAGGGGAGAAGGGTGTTGGAGAATGAAGGGAAGAGACAGAGGGATTCACCTCTGGCTTAGAGTCAGGGGTGCTCACATAACAAGACCTCAAGCTTTTCAGTCTGTCTCATAAAGCTCAGAAGTCAAGAATACCCTGCTGACAACTAAGAACAATGATTTTTCCTGAGTGTGGGTTCAACAAGTCCGTAGGATATGAAAGAGTAAGAAGAGGAAACATTTGAACTGGTAAGCAACAAAAATCCTGAAAGTCTCAAGAATGAAACAAACTACAGACAAGGTTACGGTAGATTTGGAGGGGAAAGGCTAGTTAATAGAGACTATTTAAAAAGTAAAATTGTAAAGTGTTTAACTGGGCTGCTAGTAAACATTCCTCTCCTTATGAGAACACCTTTCATACTGAATCCTAAGAATAACTCATCTGGAACTCTAATATACATGTAGTCTAAGTCTGACTTCATGTGCTGTTATGAATCCAGAGCGATTCTGATGAAGTCAGTGTTGTATCAGCATAAAGGGAAATCAGAATTTCTCAGAGAGCAGAGCACCTATAGGTTTGGTCAGCGAATGCAGGTAGAGAACTTCTATAGCCAGTTTCCACTTGGCTTCTCTTCATTAACACAGATGTAAAAAAATAAAACTAAACAGAAAAAAAAACCCCAAACCAACACCAGCTGCAGGGGTGGTGAGCTACACATCATTTTGGACAGATAGAGCCTCACCTAAACTGAGACAACTTTTAGCACAAAATAAAAAGATGATACAAATTCATTATTTGTATGAAACATGTATTGCAAAATTAAATTGGGATTCAACAATCTGCAACAACATCCACAGCTATATAGTATTAAAAAAAAAAAAAACCAAAAACAAAACAAGTGTGGTTCTTCCATTCAAGTAAAACTAAAACGAGAGGAAAAGATTTAAAAAAGAAAATCTCAGAAGCAGCAAGTTACAATTCTTTCTGTAATACCACACCATTTTCATTAACTTGAAGCATTTTCAAGATGTCAAAGACATCAACAAAATAGTAATTTCAAGTGGCTTTTCTAATATTTGTTTTTTGAATGGGTCCAGCCCAAGTCTGCAACCTGTGCAGACATGCAAAACAGGAGGAATTCATAATTACTACTGAGAACAGACGCTGGAACATGTCAGTTATATAATGACAAAGCAAAGAAAATACCTTCAAATTGTCAACAAATGTGGGCTACTGACCACTGAAGGGCATTTCATATTTTACATAAAAAGGGAAGTTGGCATAAAACCCCACAAACAACTTGCCAAACCACCACCAGCAGGGTCATCACATACAAAGTTCTTACAGACTTGGTAATTTCTACATTGTCCTTAATATGCAGGCTCATATCTTCTCCACGAGATGCCAAAACACTTACAATTTTGGTTTTATTTAAATTCCTTTTTTTTAAATTTTAAAACTTATACTGAAAATGTTTCACCTATGAAAAAAACTACTAATGCACCCTTTCAGAACAGAGAAGTATGTGTACATAAAGTCAGTACAGGTGCTTTTTCTGCTACTTTTAAGAAAGTAAAGAATGTAATTCCAAGTAAAACTAAGCAGCAGCAGCAGCCTGTTCTGTCATTAAATCAAACACAGTTTCACAGTTGAAAAAGTTACTCGCTTTAAATCTGTGTTTCCATAGAACTCCATTTCCTAATTGTTTTGTGACAAAACACATGGCCCAGTCCTGGGCTCCTTGCTCTGCCAGTCTTACAATGAAGTTCTGCACGAGCAAGGTGTTCAGATTCAATTCAGTCTCAAAACAAACCACTTTAGTGTTTTGTGCAGCTGATTCCCAGAACAAAGGGAACATTTTCAAATCTCCATGAGGTGGGAATAGATTAAAAAAAGGCCAAATTTCAAGCTATCTTTGTAAAAATCTAGAGCTCAGTGGCAAGTGCTTTCATGGTCTGTAAGCAGATCTTATTTCTGCTACTGTGAGCAGATGACATCCTCTCATTTACAGCAGAGTAAGCAAACAGAACCTCCACTATCTGCAGTGAAGTTACATCAGCACAGAATGGGCGTAACAGGACACAGTAATTAGGGTTGAACACTTTGAGAAAAGGATTTGTTTTTTTCCTGAAACACCAGCAGAATATTTTTCAAATGTCCATCCTGGTTATGATAAGAACTGCTTAAAGCCCATGAGTTTCCCTTACTTTTTAAAAAAACTTTTATTTAAATTTTTGGTAATTATCCTGAATTGTATTATGTCTGCATCCCTATGAAGTTTCCTTTCTTTCACTATTTGATTCTCCTAATAACTTCTACAGCTTATGCACAACGTTTAATTGCAGTAATTTTTGGAAACAGAGCCTGACTCCTCATACCTCTGTCTGGGCAAAAAGGGTGCAGAACACTGTGTGCTTGAACTGAAAGACACTTATATTTACAGAAGTAAAGGGCTAGGAAGGGGCAAAGTACAAAGAAAGTTGGGCTCATAACATCCAATAAATTTGAGTTGATCTTTTCATCCAGGCTGGAAAAAGCTGACCATCTCTTAGATAAACGAGGTAAAGCATTGTTTCAACACCAGATAAATAAGGATAATATAGCACCTAATGTGACATCTGTGCAACAGGTTTACTCAGTTAAAATAAGAGAAGACAGCCAACAGGGTTTCAGATTTGGTGAACTAAACTTTAACTGAAACTAAAGCATGTTTTAAGAGCTAAACCATTAGTGTGTGTTGACTGCAAAGTAATAGATGCAAGGGTAACTTTGCTCTAGAAAGTACAACCAAGGTTAGCAGGAGTTAAAATATTCATATGAACAAAAAGGAATATGTAACAGTCAATAAAAAGAGTAATGGGAAGTCTATTGGACTACTCCAAAATATTTAGTAGAGCTAAGGAAATACAACTTCACATTTCCCATACTATTCTCGGAGCTTCTGTAGCGTTCACAAACCCAGGTTTTCCCCCACAACATCAAGAGTCCTTGTGTGCAGTAATCAGCTGCAGGATCCTGACTGTGAAAGTGTCCTGAAACACCACAGCCTTGGCTTTACAATCCCCAAAGTCTTTCATAATGTAATTGATTGCACGTTTTTAATATATTACAATTTGCCTAATGAAGCCAACCACTCATTACCTCATCAGTACAGCCTGCACAAAGTACAGTCTATTATATACTTATATTCTAATCTAACACCAACTGCCAGCATATTTTATATTACACGTGGTATTGCACTTTCTGAGTGGCACCTCGGTGCGTGTTTGTAAGTGAACGAGCTGAACCCCCGAAAGCCCCAAACCTTTGGAATTCGCTCCAAGTGCTGCCAATCTAGCAAGTTTAAAATGTTAGGGTGAACATCACCCACAGAATTATGGGCTTCACTAATTAGAAAAACCCCTTTAATAATGAGAAAAACAGTCCTATCTGAAGTTGTGCATAAGGGCAATCTGAAATCCTCGGTACTCTGAACAGTTTCAAAAAGTGGTGCCAAATTCATTAATTGCACACGTAATTGTGTTAAAGGACAACAACTAGATTTACAAATATATATTACACACAGGCACGAAACAGACAAAGCTATAAAATGTTTGGTAACTCCACATGCTTTGAGCTAGCCAACATATCTGCTGCATGTTGAACTGCTTATTATTGATGATATTGAAAATCTAAATTGCTATTTCTGATGTATCTTACTGGATTCAACAACCACTTCCAAAGGAGGAAGAAAGAGGAGAAATGGTAGACCCAAAAATGGAGGGTTTAAATGTACTTTCTTTGAATAGCCAGCATATCTGTAATGTGAAGAGTGATTCCCCAAATTTTTTTAACAGACTTAGGCCAAGTTTACCTCTGGCATTAGTGGGTGTATCCCCCACTACTTCACTGGTACTTGTGTCCTCTTTCACTAGGGCTGAATTTGGTCCTAGGAGTATATCTGGTAACCTTAAGTGACATTAATGAAAACGGGAGTCTTGGACAGATAGAACTGGGCTGCAAAATTAAAAGAGTGAATATGGGACAAATCATGTAAATAAAGAATATATATTAATAATAGTTCCTATTATATAAATAGCCTTTATAAAAAAATAATCTTTCAATAATTTTAATAACTCACCTTTCTTTAGGTTCTGGAAAACATGTATGAAAAAAATCTATTCAGTTCAAGTTAGATTAAAGCAAACCTAAGATGAACACTACAGCTCTCTGTTGCACTAAACCCAATTCTGACCATTCAATTTCCTGGTTAGTCAGTTTTTGGGGATGATAGGGAGTTTCTTTGTGAAGGTATGAATTGCACCCCTAGAAATACTGAGCAGAAGAAACACCATACTGAGTGGGCCTATTTCCTACTGCTTTCAGAAACTGTGCAGATGACGGACCCAGAAATCAAAGGGTCACCTGAACCCCGCAAATGTTAATGCCTCTGAGCACATTTAAAAGGCACTGTCCTCTCACTATTGTTTTCAGATCTTTGAGCTTAAAACTCCTTCTCTTCAAACTATGCTGCATTTAAGTATTTGCTACCACTTGAATTCTGTTTCCACTCTTCTTGATCCAGCATGGTCTCTACCATGCTGTACCAGATCTAAGATAATAACTGATGGACTCTTATGTTCATGCTAGAACTATTTTCTTTTTCCTGTCAAATGAAAAAAGGAAACATTCTTCCAAGTTTACCTTTTTGGGCTTAAGGCATAACATGAATCATAGAATCATACAATATGCTGAGCTGGAAGGGACCCACAAGGATCATCAATTCCAACTCCTGGCTCTGCACAGGACACTCCAAGAGTCACACCATGTGCCTGAGAACGTTGTCCAAATGCTTCTTGAACTCTGTCAGGCTTGGTGCTGAGACCACTTCCCTGGGTAGCCCAACCACTCCTTATGTGAAAAACCTTTTCCTGATATCCAACTTAAACCTCCCCTGACTCAGCTTCATGCCATTTCCTCGAGTCCTGTCACTGGTCACCACAGAGCAGAGATCAGTTCCTGTCCCTCTCCCCCTCACGAGGAAGTTGTAACTGCAATGAGGTCTCCCCTCAGTCTCCTCTTCTCCAGGCTGAACAAACCAAGTGACCTCAGCTGCTCCTCACACGGCTTCCCCTCCAGACCCTTTACCATCTTCATGGCCCTCCTTTGGAAGCTTGCTAACAGCTTAATGTCTTTTTTTATACTGTAGTGCCCCAAACTGCACGCAGAACTCAAGGTGAGGCCGCCCCAGTGCAGAGCAGAGCAGGACAATCCACTCCCACAACCGGCTGGCGATGCTTTTCCTGATGCCCCCCAGGACACGGTCGGCCCTCCTGGCTGCCAGGGCACTGCTGACTCATATCCAACTTGCCATCGACCAGGACCCTCAGGTCCCTTTCCACAGCTGCTCTCCAGCCTCATTCCCCAGTCTTTACACACAGCCAGGGTTGCCCTGTCCCAGGTGCAGAATCTGGCACTTGCCCTTGTTAAAAACTTCACACAGTTGGTGATCGCCCACCTCTCTAATTTGTCGAGGTCTCTCTGCACACATCATACTAAAGCTTAATTTTTGAAGTGTACAATTTTAGTGCTATCTGAAACCCTGTTTTACATTATTTTCCGACAGTCGTCTGAACAATTAATCTCTTTTCTTGGCATAAATTCTAGTGTTGTTCATGGTTTGTGCAATTCCTATGCAACCAGTCTTTGCTGCTAACGGGTATTAACAGTGCAGTACCCACAAAGCTGGGTATCAGTTCTCGTTTTCTCTGCTGTCTGTTCAGTTCAAAGCATGTTGCTTTATTGTGTGGAAGATCCAGTCCATTTTTGTTGTCCAGCCACCATGGTGAGCATCATTCATCTGCTTCATGAAGTACTCCAGAGCCTCCTGCTCAGTTTTGTCCAATGCAAGGGTCTTTCGAATGTAAGCAATGTCATCAAAGGACTGCAGTTCTGGCATTCCTGAGCCAAGCATCATGGAGAAAAGGTTGATGAAGAGATTGGCATGCTGCCGAATTGCTAGGTAAGCCTTATAGCACATCTCCTGAAACCTGGAAGAGATCAGGGGGAAAAAAACCTCAGTGTATTTCCCTACGAGGTGCATGTTAAATTCTTCACCTCCAAAACAGTTTTCAGGTAACCAGACCTCCTCTTCCTACTCAGTTTATCTTCATCTGTGTAAGAATTAGTTGCTCCTCAGATACTCTGAAGAATACACTGAAAACAGGGGCGTTTGCCGTATAACATTGGATCAGAAATGCACATTTATGCTGAAATCATTAACTTAAGTCAGGTTAAAGGGAAAAAATGCAAAAAAGGCTTCACTGCAGCATTCAGACAGACACTGTAATTCAAAATCTGTCTTCCCCTGCCCTCAACATAATGATATAAAGGTTAAAATTGAAACCTCTCAAAGACTGGATTGCTGGAAAGAGATATTAAGAATGATTACAGCAACTATTATTATTATTATTATTATTATTATTATTATTATTATTATTTTATTCCTTTCTCAGCAGGTCATAAACTACTACGCAGGCCATCTGAAGAGCTGGTATCACAGCAGCTGTAGGAGGGAGAAGTACGGCTGAGTGACCAGCAAGGCCCTGATGCATGTAACACCCAACATTTAAGAATTCTCAGCACTTGCAGTTTTGCAAGTATCCCAAGTGGATTTTAAATGTTAAGTCAAAGAAATTTCAGATGTTTAAAAAAGTATCATCTTTAATCACTTGTATGCTGACCTTGCAAATCTCAGTGAGATTTCATGGACCAAAGGTCATGTAAGTGCTAAGATTAACTATTGATTTGCAAGGGGATGGCTGATCTTTAACTAAAGAATTAGAATATACCCACTGCAAGCCAATTAAAATACTGCTTTTCAGTTATAAGGTCTATTTATTAAATGTCACCACAGAAAAGTGCATTTTAGGTACAAAATGCTCTGGAGTTTAAATGCTTAAAAGAAGGCTCACCTTTCAAACTCCCTTGTTTTGGTACATTCTTGGGCTCCTTTACTAATCACTATTAGGAAGTCTTGTGTTAAGACAAATGGCACACGCTCTCTTTTATAACCAAACTTTTTCTTCTTGTGATCGAGGAAGTGCCCAAAGTCAATGTGAAACAGCTTGGAAAGACAGAAAGGTATTTCAAGATTAGTAATGCCTTGTTTAAATGAAGACACAGTCAAAACAATCATTTACCTAAAGTTCTGATAGGTTGGGTTTTTTTTTTTTTGGAAAACAAACTCATATCAAAGTGAGGATGACCTTAGGGTATGATTTTAGAAAAACAACATATCTTACTTGTCCATCATCTTTGACCATGATGTTACTGTTGTGGCGATCACCAATGCCCAGGATAAAGGTGGCAACACAGTAGCCGGCACAAGAACGTGTAAACAAGTCAATAGCTGCATCATACCTATCCAAAACAGACAAGGGGACACTTTCCTCAGTTATTCTAGTAACACAGAAGTGCAAATTTTCCTTTCTCATTAAAAGAGTTACAAGCAGGAATACTGGGGAAACAAGGGTAGGTAAAAAAGAAAACAGAACCAAAACCAGATAGACATAATTATGGACATGATTTCCCACTCGACGAACTTCAGTTCTCTTGAAATTTCCATCAAAAACAAGCACGTGGACAAGAAAAACAGGCAACAGGCAATCTCACATGTCTCCTTTGTTCTTGTCCTTGAGCCACTGGTGCAATGTATGGCTGTTGAACTGCAGGGCTCCTTTTAAGCCTCCTTTACACTGAATCTGCATGATCGTGTGAGAGCTCCTCACGACCTCGATGAGTCCCACACAGTCACCAATTGACAGACAACCATAGGGCAACATCCTGAAAGATAAAGGTTAGTTCTTTTTTGGGTTTTTTTTAGGGTTTTTTTTGCCTTTATGGATAATGGTGGCAAGAGCTGGGAGAGGGTGTATTTTTGCAGATTTCTGTATCTGGCTACTCTTTAAGCCACAGGCAAAGTGTAATTCTGCAAACTACTCTTGGCCAAGGCCATAATTCTGTCCCTCCTTACAGTACTGGAGGCAAAACTGTGAGGATTTCTCAAATACGATCCTAGGTTTAGAAAATTCAGTAGTTTAGTTAACCGAAGGTTATTAAAAAAATCAAATATTGCTCTAAAATGTACAAACATGCCTATTTATAGCATTTCATTTACTGCCCTTGGGAAAACAGGAGCAATCTCGGGGAAGAAAAACAATGCAAAATCCATTAAGAACAGTATTGCTTGGAAATGACTTGCAATGCTTACCGAAGGTCAAGCCCCTGATTTTGCCAGATGTTTTCCATAATTCTAATTATCTGAAGTGTCAGCATGTCCTGACGCAAGTCTGAAATAGTCAAAGATTGCAAATTTTGTAACACCAGAATACTTGGTTAGATCTTACTCTACTTCCCCCCCCAAAAGTATGTCTAAAGGTAATGAGGTTTGCACAGGGTTTGTTCCATCAATAGAGAAAAGTGTGTTTTAAATACTCAAAAATCAATATAAACTTGTGGTGGTGATTTTAAAAATGTACACTAAAAACACCCATGAATTGTTTTATTTCAAAATGGAAGTACAGATTACACAATCTGTAGTATCTTGAAATCGTTTTCATGTAAAAAGAACAAATACTAAATAGTATCATGTTCCACCTCGACAGACTGACTAACTTAGAAGATAGAAAATTTGTACTTGACTGAGATAAATACTTATTTACCCATGCTTAATTTTTCTGGAAAACAAAATGGCTTTTTGCTCAGCTGATTTTTAAAATCATTTTTTGTATGTATGTATTTTATATGCTTAGAAAAACCACTAAACAATAGGTTAGGAAAATAAACAGGTATGTAGCTTTTGAATTACACTTATTTTTCCTTACCATCTCCATTTTTAAATATTATCTCATTGTTCTGAAATAACAATTCAGACATAATATCTGGGTTTTCCCAGTTCAACCAGAGCGGCCTTTTTGCAGATGACATTATCCTGCACTCCTCCAGCCTAAAAGAGACAAGATATCTATGAGATAGGTATAATTTGATTCTCATACCAAATTTCTGTAATACTGTATGATTCTGTTGCCCCTGTTTTGGGCAATATCTGAACTAGCACCAAATTAAAGACGCAGAGGTAACTGACAATCCATGATTTTTACTTTCAGACCCAGAGTTAAATTAGTAAGTGCAATGTTAACCATTTGCTAAGACCTGGCTATACTGTAAATATTCCTTTAACAGTGTGTTGTCTTTAACAATGTGTGGTCCTTACAACTGGAAAAAGGACTGCAGTTCCCATCACTTTAAAAAGTAACAGCTAAAGGTCATGCTGTGCCCCAATTTGTTACACCATTAAACTGAAATGACTGTACTGTTTATGGACTACACTGCTACAGATTTTATTCAGTGAACTTTGAAGATACTAACATTTCATATGTTAACACTGTCAGTGGTACCATGGCTAAACATTTACTTAAATAGCCAGACAAACTTCAGAACTGAATACGATACCGAAGATTTCCCAGCTGATGCGCAGGATTGAGAGGAGAGATAAAACCTTGCAAAGCATCCATGAAGTCTGGTCGCCTCATCTGTTCAACCAGGAACTTCATCTGTACCTGATAAATAATCACATTACACAAACTGAAACCTTTAGTTTTGTTGCCTGAAGAGGTAGACAATGGCATTGCACAGAAAATATTACAGCTCCTAGGATGATGTAAATCTGAATCCACTGAAGTTGGCATTAACACTTTCCTAGTTAATCACATAGAACAGTTCTAAGTAGTTCCTATGGCAAAACAGCAACAGTTTTGATACATGGATGGATTATAATACCTTCTGGGTCTCATCTTTTTTCTCCTGCTTGAGAATATCGGTGAGGTTGATCAACTTCTCCATAGCCTCCACCTGCCTGCTCAGATGCTTTAGGTACATTCCACACGCTCGACAGTAGGACTCCAAGAGTAAACCAAACCTCTGACTGACAGTTTTATTGTGCATTTCAGACCTACAAAGAGAGGAAGAACAGTTGCAGCTTAGAGACAAGACCACTTTGAGGTGCCAAAAATGAAGCTATACTTGTAACATCTTCGTACAGTCCTAAAATACATCCCCTCAGACAAGTTAACCAGGCAACTTATTCCCTTGTCCTTGATGGTTACCAAGGAAAGCAGAAAACTGAAAGCACAAAGATGCCTTGCTGCTATTTCTGTGTTTGATCACACAGCTTAGAGCAGCATTTTTAGGTGAGACCGAGCTACAGCCCTGTATGCTACAGACTGATCTATACTCAGTCTTCCCAACACTAGGAATTACAAAAGCCCATGTTATATTCAGTAAGGAAGAATGCTGAGATATCTGGGCTATCAAGCTCTATAATAAGCCTGTAATAGGCAAAGAAAAATAGTTTTTAGTAAGCTTTTTCAAAGCTTTATCTGGTCAAATTGGGTGGCTTTCATTAGGCCTCATATATTTGCAAAATTTTCTGGAAAAAGCTGATGGGAGATTGGGCAGCTAAAAATATGAGAGGCTTTCAGCAGTCTCAGACTACCTTGTTTCTACAATAATCATCATTAGGCAAAAAGAAGGATATGCCTAAGTATCTATTATTAATTAGCTTTTGAAACTGCAAGGCATGATTTCTATCACCAAACTATGCATTCAAAGTCTTAACCAATATAAACCTATTTTTATTTTGAGTCTTAAGAATGGACATTTAGTATGCCAAGCCTTTAGAACAACTAGCTAATAGGAATCCCACCACCCCTTAACATGACATTAAGCTTACTTCAGATGCCAAAAGAAGAAGTGTCCTATCCTTTGGTTGGTCAGTGCTTTCTTGAGTAAAAATCTCACAAGCTGATTATCTAAATACTGTTCGTATTTCAGAACCTAGTCAAGGATAAAGAGAAGATTAAAAACATCATCTGCAGTTATTATTTCTACGAACAATATACAGATTAAAGACAGTTAAATAAAAAGCAATCTATGTTTTACATTATTTCTGGAGAATGACTGATCTTGGTATTAATACTTGCATGTGTTAGAATTTGAACAATATATGGTAACTGTGTGCTGGCTGTCTCTATTTCAGGAACTTACCATCTGATGCTTCCTTTACTGTTACCAAATATTTTAGCCTCAACTTGCTCAAAATTTTGAGAAGATGCTTCTGCTCATACTTTCCCATATGTCAGGGCAGCTGAAATAGCTGCCTGTTCCAGTTGGTAGAACAGTTTTGCATCTCTGCAAAATTCTGGCACTCAGTATCAACAAGCAAAACCACAGCACTAGAGAAAATAAACTGCATTTCATCTCCTCCTGAATAATCCACAAAGCAAACAGATATTTTTGCTGACCTATTTTTCACAACATCTTAACTTTTGTCGTATTTTAAGCCTCTGTGATCACTGAATACGCACAAGGCAACAAATACACCAGAATATGTTATTTACCTGTACCAGCTGGATTAGATACTGAGACAGTTTGTCATCTGTCAGGGACTTCTCCAGGCACCGAACTGCAAAAGCTCGCACCATTGGATCTGGATAATTACAGTCCAAGAGCTCCATTGCTTGCTCTGGCTTGATTGAAGGCCAATCTTTTACCAAACAGTACATCTGTGGACAAGAAGTCCAAGCACGTTACAAGTTTGCACTGATTAGGAAGAAGTTGTAATACAGAGCCATTGGCAGGTGTTGTCAGACACAAACTGCATCTGAGTAGAAGCAATTTACTTCCTTGTCCTCTCAATCAGCAATTTGATATTAGTTGCCAGTTGACTTTGTTGTTTTATCCACTACAAAAAGAATGAAAACAAAACCTCACATTTAACTGCAACTGACAAGTTGGCAACATAAGAGGGACTCAAGTAATGCCAACCAGGAGAAGATCTTAAGACTCAGGCTGAGCTAAAGAACAAGAACTCTGGACCAGAGGCCCCTGTCAATTACAATGGCAACTTGTATCATCCAAGTTTTCATTCCATGCACACATAACATGTTTTTAACTTCTAAGAGTTTTCTTTAAAATAGCATATTTTAAAGCTTCTTCAAAAATTAAAACTTCTTCAGTGCTTTAAGTTACCTGGGCCACTTCATCTCTAGAATTCCATTTAACAGACAAAAGTAACTTGGGCAGAATTTCTGGAGTATTCACACAATAGTGTCTGTGAAAGAGAAAAAAGTTGCATGTAAAAAACATCATTTTTGTTTCGATAACCACCTACTATGTCCCCACAGCCTTGCACCTTTCTCTTCCTTTGTCAGCAGAATCCTATGGATACCATGATGAGGATCCATGCATGCAGGTGAGACTGCAGCAACAGGGAAAATGTGAACTAATTCAGCAACTGACTTTTCTCCACAGGCAAGACATACAGTGCAGAACATTTTGCAAGCCTTGTCTAAAACACCAACTCCACAGTACGGAGGAAAAAGGAGCAAAACCCAATATAATCATGACAAATTTCGAGGGAATGGGGTGAAGTCTGGCTATGCCAACGAGGGTTTTCCTTTTGTTTGGTTTTTGATTTCCAGTACCTGTGTCTCCAGAGGAAGTCCTTCTCTTGCTCAGTGATTTCAGACAGAGGGTCTCGTGTACAGATGGCTCGCAACTGCTCCTTGTCACTCTCTGTCAGTTCGCTGTCTCTGGCTATTCTGTTACTCTGCAGAGAGAAAGTGGTACATCAACCCTCCACACAATTCTTTCTGTTGCCATACAACACACAGGAAATACAGTATTTTAACATTTCACACTAAGTGTGGAGAAATGGTAGCAGTTGACATCTGATGAACAATGTAATGCAGCACAAAATGAAAATGGTCATTTCTACCCCCAGCTTGACATTGCTGAGAGCTGCTGAAAGGAGTGAAAAAGATTCAGAACTAAAAAAGAAGGCTTTTCCGAGACCTTATTCTACTTCAGTTTGGTTTTTTTTTTTTCAATTGTTAAGTGTAAGTTGACCACTACTTTGCCAGTGAAGTGACTTATCCTCCTCACCTTTTTGTATTTTTGCCTACAGAGGAAAAAATACCGAGTTGAGCATATACAAGCCCAGGAAATAGGCTGTGTTGTAGCAAAGGAATGTTTTATACCAACAAGCCAGATGGCCTTAAACATTTATTGAGAGCCCTGCAGCACTGCTGCATAAACCACAGCAGATATGCTTCCTGCAGAGTATCAAGAGAAATCAAATGCCTTCAGCCTGATGCTCAGGATATGTTGATATGTTATAAATATCACCAGAATTCCCAAACTGGACGCTCACTACCACCTACGCAGTTTTTGGCACAGAGAAACTTTCCACCACGAGACTCTTCTTCACACAGACCACGGAGCTCTCCTGGGGAAACTCTCAAGTTTTTGAATCTAATTTCACAGCCATGGCTTTAAATACAGAGAAATTTTAGCTTTGCCGCTTTTCTTTTTTTTTTACTTCTTTTATTCATCCAACAAGTGCTTTGAAGAAAGCTCCAAACCTCACCAAAAAGCCAACTGTTGACACCCAAGCTCCCTTCCTTGGAAGAGAAGAGACAGAGGACTACACCCATGCGTATGCCAGTCAATTCCCTTAAAATTCCCACTACTTATGGTTGTAACTAGCCCATAAAACAGACAGTAAAGAGTATCAGCACCTCTGGGTTACATAGGAAAGCCAACATATAAACACAAAGACACTGCAACAAAAATAGTAACACTGACGGAGAATCACAACTTTTGAAAAGTTAAACTAAGTAGTGTAGACACCTGAATTAGCACTACAAAAATGTCAAAAATGCCCTAACAGTTTGTACAATAAGACAGTTTCTCTATGAAGTGTTTTGGTTGGTGAGTGAAGCATTAGGTCAGTTTACTGGTAATGTAAAGAAAGGAGAATATATTACCCATTTTACTAAACACTCAACAAAAAACTGATTACTCGATTTTACAATAAATCAGGGTATAAGAGAAAACAGTTTTATCAGTAACACACTGAGTAAAATAAAGGAGTAAATAACACTTTCCTATTTGAGTAGCTGATCTCGGAAGGGGGGTTTGCCTTACCTGCCCTGCGTAGCTGTAGTTGAATCCCAGTTCCCGTGATATGGTCCAGTTGGCATGTTCTTCTATCACTGCCATATCTGGAAACTTTACAGGATTGCTGAACCAATCAAACTCCAGCTCTAAACATGGAGTTTCCTGTGTAAAGGGAATTCAAATTAATTTTTCTGTTGAGTGACACTTACTAGAATACAGCACGTTTTGAAAATAACCTCTTAAGGAGGAAGCTGCCATGCAAATACCTTATTTGGATTTGATCCAGCAACACCAATAGGATTCAACAAATCCTCCAGCCCATGAGGTACTGCCCAGAGATTCAAAGCCATTTTCCCAGATACAAGAGTGTCTGTGTAATCGAACATGTTTATATTTCCCCAAGCCAATGGACAGTGCTCCTTAAAGAGATTAAAATATGATTTTTTTTTTCAGTGTCATCTATGAATTACTGCAGAGTGAGTCATAAGAAACAATGTATTCCTCCCAGATCAAGGTGTTACGTTCCCAGATTAGCAGAAAGCAGGTTGTGGAAGCTGTACTGTATTTTTCTATGAGTGACTGTCACAGCAGTCATTTTACAACATTATATAAAATGAATTGCAAACACATGCTAACACCTTCCCCACACCAGCATAAGTCAAGATGATATAGAAAGTTTTTTTGACATCGAGAGACTTTTTACCAAGGCCTGTGGTGAAAGAACAAGGGACAACATTTTTAAACTGAAAGCAAATAGTTTTAGATTAGGCAAAAGAAATATTTTATTTTTTTTTTTTTATTATAAGGTACTGGCACAGGTTGCCCTGAGAAGCTGTGGAGGCTTCATCCCTGGAAGTATCCAAAACAAAACTCCCCTATATAGTACCTGTGACACACACTCAAACCCAGAGTGTAGTGATCCTGGTGGCTAGAATTAGATGCTGCAAGTAGATTCTTAAAAAGTACTATTTGACATCTTGCATCAAATGCTAAAGGAACACAGAATTTCTTTGCTTGAAAATTTAACTCTAAAAGTGTAAATATTGCCCTTTAAAAATAAATAGGTTAGTAACATGGGTCTAGAAAATTAAGTTTAAAACCATTTCCACTTCAAAACACTAACACTGGGTTTTGTGTCTGGCAATGCAGCATAGACATGATTTACAGTGTTCAACTGTAAAAACTCTTTTTTTCTGTGTAGTTAAATTTCCAAACACAAAAATAGTGGTAGCCTGAATAAGACACAAGAAAAAAAAAAAAAAAAAACTCAGCCAATTTTAAGCAGATTCAAAGCAAACAGTGCACTAAGAGTCCTTGCCAGGACAGCATCTACCACATGTTTTTCCCAAACTTGATTTAAGTAGCTTTTGCTCATTAGTGCATTAAATCCATGAAGTATTTTACCTCCTTCGCTCCCTTCCGGCCTTTAACAGAGCAGATCGAGAGGCAGAGCCGAGCAGCACGTGGGAGATCAGGAATGTACATGTCATACAACAGCCATTCATTCCACCTGGGACATTCAGAAAGCAGAATTAAACCAGGTTAAAGGAGGGCACACATTGCTACACTGATGTAAGGTTTAGCCCGTGAAACAATTTTCACTTCAGGGAAAAAAAGAAACAGGGAAAAAAAAGTGGCACAGCTTTCAGAACTGAATTAAATTTGAACTGCTGAAAAAGATAACTGCAAGATGGGGATGTAACATGGAAACCCAAATCAATATTCCTAACTCAAATATTATTTTATTTACTATAGTAATAACAGCACAGATTGGTTCTATGGGAATAGTTTGGGTTTGTTTTCATTAGCTTCTCTAAGCAGAATTTAGCTCTCAGTTGGAAGAACTGTGCTTTTGAAGAGGAACTTCTGAATACAGTTTCTTCTCCTAAGCAGATTGTCATGTTGAATTTTCTCAGCTGAAAGAGGTAGCAGTTTCCAAGGACAGCATTAATTTTTTAGCTACTTTGTAGCTACTAAAAGCTACTAAAAGCTACTTAAACTTTGTAGCTACTAAAAGCAGTTTTACACAAAAATAATTGTGAAAACCTTTCTCTAAGAACGAAAAAATTGGCAGATAAACTTCACTTTGCTTTTCTAAAGTGTTCATTTGATAAAATACAGATCTGTGTGATTATATCCATGTTTTTAAGTCATAACCTTCACCACCTTTCCCAGATTTTTTCTCTGAAACAGTTTAAACTATCAGTTCAAGTACAGCTATATTCAGGGCAACTCAGAAGGAGAGTCTATTTCTCAACAACTATGTATATTATTAGCCCTCTAATTATAAAACCTAATCATATTCATAGAAAATGTACAGATAAAAATGAAAGTTTCAAAGTTTATTAACAAAGACATGAAGTCAGAAAAATGCAAGTCAAGAATTACTTCTGCACGCACACTTTGCATCTAATCCTAGCAGATGCTGGAATTTCACACCTCCTCATTAGCTGAAGTTATGAGAACAGGCAGCTAAAAGACGTCTTCAGTGTTTACATATAAATATACATAAAAATTGGTTTTTGCCCTTGTGAGTTCAGGTGATTTATTTTCCCAGATAATACTGACAGTACATCAAACACCCTGGAAAATCAGCCCAGCTCTGGCAGTCACTTCCCATGTTAGCAGGTGATGCCCATCTCTCCACATCCACGTGGTTTCCCTTTGGAACACGCTGTGCAACCCTCCCCAGCACCAATCTGCAGGTTGCACAACATCACACTGCCTCATGCTGAAGGTGTTTAACTCACCTGGGATTAGAACAAGGTACCCTCTGAGTATTCACATTGTCACACAAAGGTTCCCCACCATGGTAGATACCTGTTCTAACATAGATCTGAAAACAACATCCATATTAGTACTGTCTCTGAAATGTTACTATAAACAAATTTTTGCACTGCTGTCAACACATACCATGATTACAACCCATTATCCTTTCATTTTCAGCAAGTGCAAAACAAAACCAAAACCAAACAGCCCCAACATTCCCCAACCCAAATGAATTTGTGCTCTGTCAGGTGTGAAGCCCGGTATATAAGCAAAACCTTCTAGAAAAAGCATTTTGGTCTTTTTCCTTATTAATTGCAAAACTAGTCCTTCAAAAATAAAGTAACCAACTTGAAATGAACTCTAAAAAAAAAAAAACCAACCCTTGAATTTATTCTCAATTATCCCTGTGCCAAGGTACAGTGAAATAAAAGACCACACAAATTCTGAGGAAAGAGAGCCAGGGTTGTAGATGTCTTCAATGGGATTGAACCCTCCACCTGCCTTTTCTGCCTTATCCCCCCACACTTCTCTTCTCTTAAACACAGACAGCAGCACATTATCCAGCATCCCCTAACCAAAAGTACTGTCAATTTACTCTAACACAATCTTAAACATAATTATTTAGAAGCAACATGGGTTTTCTTTTTCTATCCAAAACATACTCTGCTGAAGGGAACTATGCAAACTGAATCCTGCTCCTCTCAGGGCTGATTACCACAACTTGTCCTTTTTAAGCAGTATACAAGTTTCCATATGCTGAAACATGGATATATTCTTTAGAATTGAGTAATCCCATTTAAATAAAAAGTGGTGTAATTTTCTAACATGTTAAATATCTCTTGTTTTCCAGTGTCAATGCAGAACCGAAAACTCAGGAGGGAAACCATGAGTTGCTGCAAATCATGTGATGCCTTACCTTGTCTATGTCTCTAATGTTCACATTTACATAGGTTGCACAGAGGATTCTTATTCTGAGAGCACTGTTTATAGTCCAGAGGGATTTGGTTGTAGCCTCTCCGTTCATGTAGGGCGTAGCCGTGGAGATCCGCCTGGAGTAGGATGGCATTGTGAAGGTGTCCAGGGGCAGCTGGGTGTACAGGCTTTCCTTGGCCATCAGCATCAGGTTGGGCATCCGACCCAGCATTATGCAGCTTCTTATGTACTGCAGCAGAACAAAACCAAAATGCTGTTATGTTTTAAACCTCCACACTCCTGGTAATTTAAACCTATTCAGGGAATCAGAAAAGTAAAAGCGTATTTAAAGAGCTTTGTCATGTCCCTGTGTGCACTCCCTTTACAGTGTTCATAGTTACAATATCCAAAAGTTTCAATACATGCTGGGTAGGGTTGCACAGCTGCACTTGATACAGATTTTGTGATATGAACAACGTCTACAACAAGAGGTTGAACTGATGAGAGGGAACAGAGCTGACAAAAAGACCAGTCAGGTTTCTTGTACAGCTCTTTAGCTCTGGTGCAGCGCAGCACAAAGCAGACGGATTCGAGCTGTCCCTGGAAGCAGCTGAGCAGTTTCTGAACAGCAAGTGCTGTCCCAGCCTGCTGTGCAGCCCCAGCACAGGCGACTGGTACTCCTGGTCACAGGCAGGAGCTCGAGGCAAACAGCAGACAGTCATTTTTGGTTCAGATGTGCTTATTACCTTACACTCAGCACTGATCCTGACAGACTCTGCTCCTGACACACTTTAGCTGTAAGGCTGTTGGTGTCCAGTCAGGTCTGAGTGCTGAGAGTATTTAGTCTGGCAACAGTACCACAAAACACAGTGTTAATGCAGGTCCAGCCCTGGAGTTAATGAGCAAGCTCTGCCGCGGCACAGCAAAGGCACACCAGATGCTTCTGAGGAAGCCACGCTAGATCAAATAGGTCTGGTGTTTGATCTTAAGATGACTCTACAGAATTATTCATGTATGCCCGCACTTGTTCCCCAGCTCCCACAGTACAGAGCTGCTTTTCCCATTACTCAGGATCCCCCACCCCTCCTTCTCTCCTCCACTGCTCTGAAGATCAGACTGTCAACCATTTTAGCCGAAGGAATGGAAGCTGTTTATTACAACAATTCATTCCTCAGAGAGGAAGCAGAAGCAGCAGTCTGTCAGGAAATCTACAGGGTGGCATTGTTGTCTGTTCCAGAGAGGGCTGCTCAGATGATCTTCTGTCAAATGTTCTGTCTCACACTCCCAGCATTAACAAAACCCAGGCAGTGAAGGACAGACAGACACAAGCAATGATTTCTGTGGTGCTGGAGGTTTACAGTTTTCATCTTATTAAAGGAGTGATAATGATGTAAGTAACAGGAAAAGAGAGTTTTTTCTTTTTTCCACCCCTTTAGGACAAGATTTACAGTAGCAACAGTTGTCTCATAATTTACAATCTGATTGAACTTCCTTTTGTGTTGCATCAGCACCATTCAAATCTAACTCATCTCTTGCCATCAAAAATCTAGGATATTTCTGAAAATACCTACCACTGATTTATCACTACTGTCAGAGTTAAGAAAGAAGAAGAAAAACTACACTAGTGATACAAATTCTAGTTTAAATTACATTTTCTCCCCACGCTCTTTTGAAGCAAATAAAGCAACAAATATGCACACTACACACACGCATCAGCCAATCTCTTTTAAGGGGCATATTTACTGTTACTTCCTATATCTTGGATTAATTTAATGAAAAAGCCAGACCTCAAATTGACCCCATTTCTCCCCCACAAATTTGGACTATTTTAGTGCAGTTCAAAATACATCCTTTATGTTACTTACCTTGTACTGGCTCAGTGGACATTTTTCTAGCAAGTATTCATCACAGCCACAAACTTTCAAAATGTATTTGCCCTGGTACTCCAAGACACAAAGTTTCAGTTGCTCAGATGACAGCAACATGCTTCGTGTTTTCTTCCTAATTGCTTCAGCAATGACTTGCTCAGGCACACAGTCATGGTTGATTTTTAAGGTGTATTTCTGCTTATCGTTGTTTGGTGACACTATTACCCATATCACCACTATAATTTGCCCTAGAATAAATGTAAAATCATGTCAGGTCTATCTTTTTAATGCAGTTTCAAAACAAAAAGCACAAACTTCCACCCCCACCAAACCCCAAACGAAACAACTCCCACCCCTTCCCCAACACAGAGAACTGCTTTCAGTGTTAAAAAAAGATGTAAACAAGATTCATAGTCCAAACCGACAGAGCGTTTATAACTTCTGCAAGGAACTGGGTGAGCTCAGTTTATTTTTGACTCTAGTGTAAATTCAAACTTTTAGCCCCGAGGTTAAGAATGTTTTTATTAACTGAATACTACTGACTATTTGGCCTTGAAGAAAACAGCAGTAACTCACTCGTATTTCAGGACTGCAAGATAACTCACTGGTGCAGCATGATTTAATTCCAGATTTCTGAATGCCACAGAAAACTGCAAAACCCATTAAAAAGTCACCTCTATTTACCGAGTTATATTTCAAGATTTAGTTATCAGAATAGCGAAAAGTGTAATTTTAATTATTGTTTTGAACCCACACTCTATCAGGAAAATTATTCTGAAGCACTTAGGGTGTAAGGGATTGCTAGAGTGTACTAAATACAGTACATAAAACAGTGATTTACCAAAGTCACCAGCTGTGCTCTTTGATTTCAAACACCGAAAATACATTTGTTTCTACTGTAAATATTGATCTTACCTTTGTCTAGTTTATTGTATATGTGTTTGGGTAGTTCAGCTGAAGACTCTACGTTTGGGGGGTAGACGTACAGTGCTCTGCTGTGCGGTGCATTGGCATCTCGAAGATCCACTGCTTCTTTACAAACATTGAGGATGTTTCTCCTGAAGTCTTGTACTTCTGGATCCTTGACCATGTCAAATTCACAGACAGGCATGCCAATAGCAAAACCTGTAGCATGAGGAAATAATTGTAACTGACAATTACAGCAAAAGATTCCTTCTATCAGTCACAAAAAAAGCAAGTTTTAAGTAAAACACAGCATAAACTATGTGTGTTAAACTGGCTTCTCCTTGTATACATAATTGTTTTATATCATTCAAGAACCACACAATGCTAAAGTTCACTCAGCAGACACAGAAAAGGTTGGAAAACAGGTGCCCATTCCCTAAAGATCCTGGAAGCCTTAAATCACTGTTCTCACAGCTGACATTCCTCCTGGAGGAAAAGGACCAGTACTGAACTTCCTTTGAAGTCAGCACAAAGTTTCCTAAGGGGACCAGAGGAGCTGTGACATCTAATTTTTTCTAAAACCCTGGCAGGATTGTTGGTAGCTATTAGGACCATAATCAACTGTGCTTACAACTGAACGACAGTTATTAATATTTTTGTTTAATGACCAACATTATTTAAGACACACAACAAGCACTCCAAGAGATACTGAACTTGAGCTCTTTGGCAAAGATTCATGTAGTAACAGTCCACTTCTCTCAGGTTCTCAGTCTCAGACGTAATTCCACTTGCTTTAATGAGATTACTTGGATATATATCATTATTTATGCATGAATGTTCAAATGGAAACTTTCAATTGTCGCATAGCAGGGTTCCCTGACCCCTCCTCTGCCCCGGTCCTGAACAGGTTGAGCTTTACAAAACAGAAGCAGTTTACTTATGATGCGTTCACAACCATTAAATAATTTAACAATTAGGAGCACCCCAGAACAAGTATTTCCAGTTGACAAATCTCTACCACTGCAGTACGCACTTGTTAGCAACGAAACAGGAGTGGGGATGTTTGTACTGCCTGAATTTAGTACTTAACCAAGATGCTGGAATATATGCCAATCTGCCTGTGCTTCCTCAGTGGATCGTGGAAAACAATAAGCTACTCGAGAGATGATTCAAAACATCACAATTTGTCTCTCCTCTGCCTCTGCAAACACCTCAGGTGTTTCCCTCCTCTTTCCATGCTCTTTTGTCTGAAGGGGAAAAGGGAAGGCAAACCCAACTAATTTCTGAAATTTCACTTTCTAAGTAATCCAGAGCAAATGTGTTATTGCAAATGTGGTTTAAGATTTGTAGTTACATCCAGAATTGACAATTCTGTAAACTTCAAGACAAATTATGATTGACTTCCCAAAACATAGAACTGGCTTTGCTCTGCAATAATGCAAAATCCTGCTAATAAGAGACAAGCAAAAAAGACATCCTCTAACCCACAGGCAAGGACAAATATGTTTTACAAAGCCAAGGCTTTAGATGTGAATGAATCAGAACAGCAAAAGGAGTTTAACTCACAGTTTACAAATATTGGTTTTACTATGATCAGCATCCTTGGACATTTGATGCAACAACTGACAGTTGCGAAACGCAAAAGTGACAAACAGGACCCATCTCAATTCTTTATCTTTTGAGGAGGAGAAGTCAGTTAAACAGGTTAGCTATGTTTAAATAAAATATAATCTCACCTATTTCTCTATTAAGAATCTTTTCTTCTCTGTTACCTACTGGTTCAATAACTTTTAGGAAAGGCTGAAACAGTCGCAGGTCACAAAGTCTCCGCGTTTCATCAAAAAATTCTTCTCTTTCCGCTTCTTGCGTAACACTTACAAAAATGTAAGAAGATTCATCCTGAAGGAGCTGATAGAGAGGGTATTTCCTTGCTTCTTTAAAAAGTTCATGTTTAATAGTCAGTAAGGTGGCCTCACGGAGGCATTCTAGCGTCACTATCATTCCATTTGGGAGGAGACATTCCACAAGGATCCTCGGGGGCATCAAGTGGATGCCCCATAGTTCACCAGATGATGGCCGGGGAGGCATTTTTAAGTCTTGAGATAACTTTGTACTCCCAGCTCTTCAAGCAGTGATTCGTATGTGCAAGCCTGAGGGAAAATAAGAAATCGGCATATTAAAATTTAAAATACAGACATCGCCAGGAATTGCAGATAAAATTCTTCGAACGCTGCTTATAATTACAGGTTAATATTCGTGGCTATATTTCACATTCACAAAAAAAAAAGGTTTGATAAAACTGATGCCTAAGGAACTTGTATTTTATCTAAATATCTATTCAAACAGAACAGTTAGTAGCAGAATCACATTAGTTTGGGGAAAATGCCAACATTCACATGTCTTAAAAACAGAGTGTTGTTTTTTTACCTAAACCTTATAATTCGTGATTAGAACAATTCAGTAGCATGGGAGATGAAAATATCTAATATTCAAATTATTACAGAAATTTTTAAACAAACGTCAAGCCCAGTTCTTCACATTTTTAATTTGTAAAGAGAATTGGACAATACAAACCACTGGCTTTGTTAAGTTTAGCCAAAACTGATGCTTCCATACTTGTTTTTTTAAACTTTTTTCCTATCTCAAACAACAAATATTCAAAGTATTCAAGCAACACTAACATAATAGTTATAAATATTTACTAAAACCCCTAAGCTCGAATTTAAGAACCCATGTACACACAAGATTGGCTGTAGCTTTTTTAGATCAGTATAAGCTACTTATTGCAACAAAACCCTTTTTTTTTTTTTTATTTTTACCATGAATGAGACAGAAGAACTGAGATCCATTAACACTTTTTTAGTTGGGCTCACTTCATTTAGCATCGATTCCCTGTTCTAGTTCCCTTTGGCAGCTGCATGAATGTCTTTGCCAAGCCAAAGGAAAGGAGGGGAACACGTGTCTGACCTTCCAGCTGTGCTGCTCATGCCATCCTAGAGCAGCTACAAGAAAAACGGTATCTGGCAGAACAGAGATGTCTCACAGCCCAGGGGCCAAGGGCAGACGTCAAAAAAAGAGCAGACCCACCAGGCAAGCACATGGTGATACCTCGCCAATAAACACTCGTAATCGCTACCTATTTTTAATGTCCTTAACCTGAGGTAACATTTGTGTATTTGCAAAAGAAATCCATCAAGAACTGCTGAGCTTCTTCAGGATGTTTTCACATGTAAACTGTTGGCATCCTGGGATAAGAGTGAAGAACACTCCATGCTGCAAAATATTTGCTCTTTGTTCTGAAGCCTGCTGCTTTCACCCAGTATCCCAGAATTTTTGTAGAAAAACCAAGTTCCGTATCTTTGCATTCCTTGCTCTTAATTTTACAGAGAGCCATCACAGAATCATCATATATTAAGGGCTGAAAGGGACCTTAAAGATCATCTCGTTCCAACCCCCTGCCATGTGCAGGGACACCTCCCACTACACCAGGTTGCTCAAGGCTTTGTCCAACTCGGCCTTGAACACTTCCAGGGATGGGGCATCCAGAGCTTCTCTGGGCAACCTGTGCCGCTGCCTCACCACCCTCACAGCAAAGAACGTCTTTCTAATATCTACCTAGACTAAATTTCCCCTCTTTCAGTTTGTACTGCTCCTTGTCCCATCACTACAGTTACAAATCCTCTTCAGACTTCCCCTCTATCTTAATTTTCTTAATAACAGGAAGGAAGGGAAAGCCCCAAACCAACAGCTTCACACCACTTCTGTTTGACCAGTTTTCTGAAAGCTCTCACTGTGGGAAAGCAATGAATGCTATGCTTGCCCTTTGCTCAGTAAATTTTTAAAATGTATATTTATTTAAATATATATTGTGTATATACGAATAAAATTATAAATATATAAGAAATTATATATAATTTTTTTACATAAGTTAAAAAATAAAATAATGATCCTCACTTCTGCACTTCTATGTCTTGGCACTTATTTTCTGAAAAGTTTTCTTTCCAAGTACATCTGGTACCTGCTCTTGCCACACTTCAGTTCTTACAAAGACGCATTAGAATGAAAATGATGTTTTCCCAAATCCACTGCTTCCTAAGCAACTCTGAGTAGCAATAGGGTTGTCTTTTTTAATCCCTCCTTTGTGGTTGTAGTTTGGGCTTTTAAAAATATCCACACCAGTATACTGAAGTGCCACTGCAGATTTAGAAAAATACTTTTCCACTAACACCTCATGCATATTTAGAAAGGCTTGGCAAATGACTTCTTTTTCAAAGAGAGCTTAAAGAAGCTGTTTTATTTCCCTCACCATTGGAATAGTGTCAGTGAGCGGATGCTGAAATGGAAAGTTCTAAGCACACACAGTGTATTTAAAGAGGCAAGCTTGGGAAGCTTACCAATTACAAAACATTACCAGTGAACCCAAATAACACCATTTAGGGTAACTTGGAGGATTCCAAATTACCAATAACTATCCTCAGCTTACAGATAAGAGGAAGTACAAAGGTTAAATGGCATCTGTTTGATCAGTCAAAGCATGAACAAGACACCCTTTCCATTTCACTGCATCAAGTGCCATCAAATTACATTTCTTAATTACAAGCACAGACAGAAACGCATCTCTGTTATGGCATAAACCAGCACAAAACCCCCAAACAAACAAAAATATGCAGTCACATGAACTTTTCCTGTCCACACACATACAATGGTAGCATAGACGGACCACAGTCAAATTAAGTATTTACAACACTTGACTGAGTTTATACCAGAAGTCTTTAAGTTCAGTTCCACAATCCTGCTGAGACTCTGAACTGTAAAAGCCCATTTTCACTGCAAGAATGGTGGCTCGTTCCACTGTAATTACTCCTTCCTCCCCACCAACAATTGCCAATGAAGAAACAGAGGCAGCAGTGGGAGACACACACATACATATTAAAACCTTCCAGCCGAGTATGTCTTCAAAATAAATGTCAGCCCTGGCTTCTTTAATAATTCAAACGTTAAATGACAACTCTATACCATTTCTTCAAAAACTTGCCCACGGTCCAAAAATGACATCCCCAAAACCTACACTTTTTCAGAGCAATTGCACCGAGACAGCAGCTTTTGTTTTAAACTGGGATAGAGACATGTGCTGGAAGGGTGCACACAGCCATTCTGTGTGCACATTCATCTCACTCGCACATGTAATCATGCCTCCAGGGTTTGGATTTGGAAAGCAAAAATGTAAACAGAAACAGTTCTGAAGTATAGCTGGCAGCTTGTGTTTCTGTGTACATTTTCAGATCTGGAAGGCTGCCTGGAATAAATAGAATCAATTATGTTCTTCGACAGTGAAAGGACTGTAATTTTAAGGGAATTCTAGAGAGATGTTATTTAAGTCAAGCGAAGGGCACGTGAAAACACTTCAAATGAACGCTACACCACACCTGCAGTCCCTGACCTCCCAAAAGCACTTTAAACATTTTTCCCCTGCCAAAAGCTTTGGGACACCTGGGCTTGTGCAAAACACTTGACAGAGTCCTGCATCCTTGTCTCTAAACTGGACTCATGGATATGACGAATGGACTGCTCAGTGGATAAGGAACTGGCTGCATGGTCACACTCCGAGTTGGGGACAATTGCTCAGTGACCAAGGGGAGCCCAGGGACAAGTGGCATCCTCAGGAAGATGGACCTGGACAGGCTGGAGAGGTGAGACTGTGCAAACCCTGGGAACTGCAACAAAGCCATGTGCAAGTTGCTGCACCCGGGTAAGGGCATTTCCAAGCACAAACACAGGTTGGGAGGAGAATGGATAGAGAGGAGCCCACTGCCCTTGCTGAGCATCCAGCCTGGAAAGTGATCAAGTTTTGAGATTCCATTCAAAAAGAGTTAACATACATGTGGTGGAAGCAACTGGGAAGATAAACAACATACCTTCCACAACAGATTCCTACTTGCTTCCAGATACACTTACCACATTAATGCTGATTTATATAATCTATTTTCTTACAGGATAGAAATTAGTCATCATCTGATATAGCTGATATAATCCCTTACTAAGAATAAGAGATTCCAAGCTTAGAAAATTTGGTTTTGGTAAACTATGACAGTTTATCACCTCACAGGTAAAGAGACACTGTGTAAGTCAATGGGTCAGTCTATGGAAAAAAAAAAAAAGTTCCCTTTAGGAGACATATAGCTAAAGCTCTGTCTCATCAGCACAAGCATCTCCAGTTACTCTTCAGGTTCTAGGAGGAAATTTTTCCATCTCTGATGCACCAGCTAGCAAGAAATTTAGCAAGCATGGAACGAAGCAAGAAATACAGTGTGCTGTAACATTGTACTGAATGTATAAAGCATGGGATGCTTATGCAAAGAGGTGCACACATTCCAGTGACTGAGAACTGAGTAATTCTGCATTGCTATAAACATCAGCTAGTGTTTCAAAACCCATTCAGAAGGCCAGACTAAACACTCAGTGCAATTTTATCAGTCCATATTTGAAATTGAATGAGTCATTCAGTAAACTGCTACACTTTAATTGAGGCCCATTAGTTTTTCCAGTCACAAGACAAATCCCATTACACTGTTTTTGTAGACAGGATGTAGCAATGTTTTATAATAATTTGTGGTATCTCTGGTATCAGAGAGCTGCTCATAAGGATTTGTGTCTAATTTGATTTCTTTTCCAGGCAGAAGTTTCCTCTAGAATCCCAGCTTTGCCTTAAGAGAAAGGCTTCTATTCATTAAACAACCTTGGCTCTCTATCAAACTGACAGAATCAGGAACCTACAGGTATGACCCCCAAATGAGCTTTTACAGAATCCCCAAAACAAAAGCTGTGGGTTTGTGTAGATAAGAGTTCCTGGAAGAAGAACAACACTTTTCAGAATGCAAGAGACATTTCAACCTTCCTAAATGCCAGAACGTTTTATCCTCATCTTCGGACACATCAGGAACTCCAAAACATGAAGAAAACTGGGCAGAGTAGTCTGTCTAATTTTGCTGCTGTCCAAACCTGCTGTGTGGTGACAGTAAGACTGCCCCAGACTAGATATTTTCAGTACTGTCCTTTTGTTCTTCCTGCTTGCCAAGCTGGCACTTTTCCAAAATCCAGGAAGACTGGTACAAAGATGTCTGAAACTGTCCTCCATGAAAACATTATTACACACAGATTTAAATGGTAGAAATACTGCTTTGTTTAGAATAGAAAACAGAAGATGTGGCATTGCAGTCGTGTCTCGTTTCTTAGGTTTTACTTTCATCCTTATTTCCCAGAAAACACGGATACGCGGAATTGCTTATCTGATCACAAACAGCAGCTCGAGGGAAGTAAACAGAAGGGTTTAACGCTGTCAAAAACATTTTAGCTATTAGTTTCCCTCTGAAACAGGCAAACAGCTCCAAACACTACCAATTTTATTTGCAGCTACCTATTTATTTCCTCCCTTCAAAAACAGGGCTGAGTACATCTGCCTTGCTCTAGAAGGAGCCAAAACTATTGGTAGCATCTGCAGAATTATAGTACTGCAGAAATATAAGATCAGTCTTTCCTGTGAATGTAAAACCTCACTGGAAATCAGTGAAAAGCAGTTTCAGTTGAGTTAGATACAAGGACATGGGGCAACTATGTTGCAGAGCTGTTTTCTTTAAAGATATCTTATGTCCAGGTTTTTTTGTTATTTTCAGAATACAATATTCCTGTAGTGACTTTCAGACACCACGAACAAAATTAATGGTGAGGTCATCCTGAAAAAAGAAAAAGAACTCACTATGAAGTGTTGCCCAAGATGTAATATGTGTTTTATGTTGCTGAATAAAACAAAGGTTCAAACAGCTGCAACAAAACCGAGATGAAGAGTTTAAAAGGATTTACTATCGCTGGAATATTTTGTTTTCCCCTCCAAGAAAATCAAAAGAGCTTTGTGAATTCTTATTTTCAAATCCCCTTGCTCACCCTCCCCCAACACATGCAGGCACAGTGTTTATAGCTTCACTCAGTGTCTGGGAGCCATGAAAACAGGATCACGAGAAAGAAACATTCGCGAGTTGCTGGTGACCTCTGCAATTCCCACTACGACTGTGCTTTTCCCCCAGGGATCCCATGACATACCAAAGTCAGAATGTCTGTCCTAGAACATCTTCTTCCAGTTAAAGGCAGAATTAAACAAAGGAAAGCCCGGAATTAAATCTTCCTTTTTAGTCTGAAACCATTCAGTAATTCCATTTCTAGATCCACCTCAAAGGTCAGGACTTGGTTATTTATAGAGGACTAACAGTCATAAAGCACAACAAAAGAATTAGAAAAGCAATGCATCTTCTCTTTATGTTTCACATATCTGCTTACTCATTACTTCAGCAATCAGCTTGGCTTGCTGTGTAGCAGGATGAGAATTTCTCTCCCACCTGGCTCTGGCCTGGTTGGAGCTGTTCCTCCACAGCGAGCTGTGAGCTCTGGAGCTCAGTGAGCACCACTCAAACTCTTTCAAGCTCTTTAATGAAAAAGCCTTAAAGTTTGGCAACAAATTCAGAGCAACGTGCTACTTTGTACCCATAGAAACAAAGTTTTCCTTTGATTACATATTTTTCTTTCATACTCCATTTCCCACGGCTGACAAACATTGTTTTAGGTGAACACGAGCAGAAGGAACATGAAGCAAAAGCACACCATGAACCACACTCTGCTCCTTGCTACAAATATAAAAAGATTTCAATGTCAGCTTTTGCATGCAGTTCTGCTCTTGGAAATCAGTGCAAAACGACGTAAACAAAAGATCACTCGAGAACGTAATTCATTAAGACAGATTTGAGAAGCAACAAATGCCGAACACATAACTAAAAATATAAAAAGTCCACCTTAAATAACGCTGTTTAGTTTTCTTTACATGTTTCTTCCCATCCTCCCACCTTCCTGGGATATTTGGACCGCAGACAGTAAACAGGATCTTTAAAAACAGGAAGTGCTGGCACAGGGACAAGGAACGGGAGCAGAGTCAATCCAGGTGTTCCGCACCGCGGCCGAGCCCGGCTCCCCACGCGATGGGAGCAGCTGTGCAGCAGACCTGGGATGGGGCCTTTCCTCGTGCTGACCTCCCCCGGGCACGCCACCTTGGCTCTCAGAAGTAACTCCCTCTGCTGCAGCGAGATAAACCTCCAGTTGCACTGAGGAAGAGGAAAGATTTCCTCTCCCGCTGTCCATAGCCAGAAGGGCAGGGAAAGCACGGCAATAAAACCCCGGAGGTACCGCAGACCTCACACAGACCCCACTTGCCTCTCTAAC
The DNA here is from genome assembly GCF_003031625.1 of Empidonax traillii. Taxonomy (NCBI): domain Eukaryota; kingdom Metazoa; phylum Chordata; class Aves; order Passeriformes; family Tyrannidae; genus Empidonax; species Empidonax traillii. The sequence goes on along the minus strand of NW_020955598.1, from coordinate 195,991 downwards.
ACAAGCAACAGCACCAAGAGGGTTCAGTCTACAGTGTTCACCTGACCAGCTCCTCGGGATGGAAGGCACAAAGAGCACTGTGTGTTCCTCAGAAAATGTGACTGAGATTAGGCCCACTCCTGTTTACCAACTTACATTCATCTTTACACAAAATATTCACCCTGTGAGCCCTTTCTTAACTAAGAGGCATCTGAGAAGGACATCAGACTCAGGCTGACTCAAAGTATCTCGTGTACTTCCCATGTAACATTTCTTAGGATAAAGTGTGGCAGCAACTTTAAATTGAGATAATGGTTTTCTGCTAAGTTACTAAGTTACTCCAGACCCTGAAAGCAACTAATGTGTAAAAACAAAAAACTTCTGCAACAGACTTACTGAATTCAGTTGGCAGAAATAATTATCCTTTATTTACTGGCAAATAGAGGATGGGATGCAGCTTCACTTTTGTTAGGACATTTGTAAGGAACAATTGCCTCGGCAAAAGCTGTGGAAGTAGGCTGTTTTATTTTCCTCTTTGTTTGAGCTCCTAAACTGAAAAACAGACACAATACTTTCTCCATTGAGCTATTTCTTAGCTCCCTTTTCAAAACCATTTGTTGAGAGAAGGAAGTTTGTGGCAGGGTTAACACAAAGACACAGCCACTGTAATGAAAAAAAAAATCAATTCTGCAGCTAAATACACCCGTGCTATAAACAGCTGAAATTCAGATAGTTCGTAGGAAATTATCCAATACAAAGACACGTGGAATAAGATAGCAGGCAAACAAACCCAGTTCCTTGCAAACCCTGCCCTATAGAAGCTACACGAGCTGTAACCACAACTGGAAAACCCCCTGGCTTTTCAAGAGCCAGTCAGAAACACTGAAATCTTACTCCCTAGTAAACTTGTTTGTGATACAGAGTCAATGGTGATTAACTAAATATTTATTTAGCAGTAGATGATAACCCTGCTGAAAAGCAAGCAGCAACAGTTTTCCATAGAATATTATCAACAGACCTTTATTTACTCCAGCAACAGACGGAGACGGTCCCGTCTATCCCCCACACCAAGCGGGGAAACTCTTCAGCTGCAAAGCACTTGGCACCACTGACTGCTCCCGTCAGCCTTCATCTCCCTAAAGGTCAGACATCCCACGGGTGTATTGCATCTAAGCACCAAGGAAAACTGGGCCTTTTACCTGACACCACACTGAAGACTGAATTCCTGATTTTGGAAGAGTATCTGACTACTTCGTGTACGTTACAAAGAACCCAAAATTTCTCTGAAAGCTTAGGGAGTGTTAATTCCTGTTCTAGCTGTTGACCCTGGGAGAACAGCCCTTTTTTTTCAGGTTGGATGCCACCATCACGATGCTTGGGACATTAAAGCATTTGTGTTCAACAAGTGCAAACAAACACGATTCACTGTGACTATGAACGTCACTAGGTCCTGAAGTACAAAACCAGCTCTGGTGAGCTGTGACAAACGGTTCTTCAGTGTCTTTGTCCAAATGTTTATCATTCCTGCACGTGTCTGCTGGAAGCACCTCATATGATTCAGTGTTAAAATGAGACCAAATGCGGGTTCAAAAATACTGACTTTGTTATTTAAGCGTACGGGGGAAAGAGAGAGAGGGAGAAGACAAGAAAGTACAAGCAGAACAAAGTCACCGCTGAGGATCCAGTGGCATCCCACTGGTCCTTACACCATCCCTCGTCAGTGGGAGTGGTTTCCAGCTGCTCATTAGTGTGAGAGTGGGAGGGGTTTTCAGTTCCTCGTGAGTGTGAGGGGTGGGAGCAGCGTGGTCTCACCACTGCACATTCTTAGGTCTTGACTAGGTGGTTGTCGGGGGTCTGCTCTGGGGGTCGTACGAGGAAAATACCCCCCAAAATCAAGCGTCCTATTTGTGACCCCACTTCTTGCTCTGGTTCCCTAACACACCCTAGTGGAGCAGCAACATGAAAAGTGTCAGGATTGGTCCTGCCTCCACAGGGCCAGAACTGAAACTGTTTCTTTTTGAAGCTCCCGCAGAGGCACCCAGGGTGTTTCTGCAACAAGTTTCACCACTGAGCTCCATGTTTAAGGCATATTCTGCAAATGTGATTAACCCTTTCCTTACAGCATCATGATTCGTGTGTAGAGCTACTGGGTCACTAAGCTGCTTGCAATGCATCTCTTTTTCCTCTGCTTCAAGCTGTAACCCAAATTGTTTCTCTAACGAGGTCAGGGTACCAGCAATTTGTGTTTAATACATTTAAAACACATGGCTAATGTTTGCATAAATAGATAATGTTTGTATTTAACATGAGCTTTCCAAAGAAGTGAGGTAAGCTCAGAGGTATTTAGGCAGACACTAATCAGCCACATCTCTGCAATGGTTTAAAGATTTCCCAGCTTCCCAGTTTGGAAAGTCACTTTCATATCCACATTAAACGCTTTGAGACTAAGGCACAGGCAACCTCCTACTATAGGCAGAGCTCTGTAAGAGGGATACATTAAACAGAAACATTTTTACTTTTAAAAAGCCAAAAAGATACTGGCAGTAGCCAGTCACTGCTACTAAGAGAACTTTACACATCTGCACAAACAAGGAAGTATTTTTTTAATACATGGATAGTTCATTGGAAACATTTTGTTAATGTTTTTGTAGGCGTGTATATTCAAAAAAACTGAAAGCAGTTTTCAGAGTGGTGAAGTTTAACCCTGGGGCAGAAGAGAAGATCACAAAAGCTGAAGTGTTTCGGATTTAATTTTCACTCATTAAAAAAACGCTAATTAGGGAAAGGTAACTATCTTGCAAATAATCTTTTTTGTTGTTTAAGTAAATAACCTGCTCATATACCAGGACAACAAGAGATTGGAATCTATAATTATGGTTACACTTATCACTCCAAAGTTGTTTGTGATACTCTCCTATCTGCTGATATAACAACGAAAAGCTTGGAAAAGAGGTGGTGAAAGAAGAGTTGAAGAGCTGGATTGCAACACAATTTGACAATGTATTCAAGAAGAGTTTCTATAGCCAGGAACAGGTTTTGATATCCTACGTTTTGTGTATCAACTCCCCCTGTTTTACTGCTCGTTGGCTTCCATTTCCAGTTTTCATCTTTATCTCACAGTGGTAGTTATGCCATCGCTCCCCAACACGTCAAAACATTCCAGCTTGGAGGTATCTAAGATCAAGGGAGTGCTGCTGAGCAGCGATAACAACATCAGTGCTTTATCTTCCATTTCACAGCAAGTTGAAGAGGAAGGCAAGTTATCAAAATTTTACTAACCACAGCCTTGGTAAGAAGACAAACATGAGAAAAAGCGTTAAACTTCACTTTCTCAAATAAAACGTTCAAGTCGATTTAAGCCCCTTCTTTTAGCTAGCAAACACTTATCCAAAAATTCACGTACCTGGTTAAGTTTATCATCTACAATGACATCATTATAATCTCACATATTGCTATTTTACACCAAAGTACAGATGTAATTTATTATAAACCAATCTTTGAAACAAACTTTCTAGACTAAGAGCAGCACTCACAGGCACATCCTCAATTACACACCACAGTCAAGACTGAGATGCCTGGTTGTCCCTTAACAATTAGCTCTTTTACCTAGACACTACTGGCTTTATTGGGACAAGTGCCCTTTTACAGCACTTAGAATCAAAACTGAAGTTTTCAGAGGTGGCAGCATGAAACTGAAAGAAGATAAAATACACTATATTAATTGCTTTCCTCCCACCAGTGGAGACTGCCTTGATAAACTGGTAAGTGGAACTGGTTGTTCAACATCCACAAAGGCAGAAGAGCAATTTTCAGTTTTATTAGTATCACTTCCACTTTTATAATCCAGTTGCAGGATTTCCTGATTATTCTGTTGAGAGCTGGGAATGTAAATACAAAAATGAAGAATAAGTGGTTATGTTTTATAATCTAAGCAGTTTAATGACACCACAAGCATATTTTAGGGTATTTGGAATGACAGTTTTGACTTCCCTTTTCCCAAAGGAAGTTAGCCCTATATAGAAACTTCTTCTTATGTCAGCACTATTAACTTCTTTCAAACTACTCCTGTAGTCAAGAGTCAAGTCAGTTTTTCCAGCTTTAATGAAAAGTAACTTAATGGCACAAGCAGTGAAGTTGGATCCCATCAGAGAAAGCGTATTTATTGAGTTTGAGAAAGAAACAAATCATCTCCACTGTGCTTGCTTGGTAATCAAGTCTTTACCTTCTGCTCATTCTCCCTTTTTTTGTGCTTGTATTTTCAAGCACTCGGTGTTTAGTTTACCAACATCTTTGCAGACATCAGTCTCCTCACTTTTCCAGCAAGTCAGATGTCAAAGTCCCAAGGTACAGGAAATTTTGTTCTCTTAGATTCAGATCACAGAACAGGTAAGTATTTCTACTTATTGCTGATTAGTCTGAGATGAAATGCCGAATCTTGATCATTTTCTTTTCAGTAATTTTCAAAGTTTCTTGCATTTTGAAGAATTTGTTTCTTTGTTGACTGCTAATAGCTAAAAGAAGGAATAAGGTTGCAAAAAGGAGTGTTTTTTTAATTCCTCAACTTAGTGTCCTCTGCACTTTTCTAGGACAACAAATGTAATCTCAACAGAAAATCCATGTTTCTGGAAGGAGCATGACACAAGTTATGAGCAAGAGTTAAAAATCAGGAACAGTCTTGGTACATATTAGGCAAGAGTCATTCATCACCATTAGCTGCTACTTAAGTATTGGCAGAAGACTGACTAACGAGTATGGAAAAAAACAAATCCAGTTAAGTCTTAATGACAGATAAGTTTTTTGACATGTTGTATAATCTAGGAGACAATCTTCCAGTTTTCTTTCTTTTCCATTTGAGAGAAAATAACCCAAGGGATGTATCTCTACATTTCTTTGCCTTAGAAGAGGGTCATAATATACAGTCAATAATATGACTCAGCTGTCTCGAAATTTCAGGGAATTCATAGTCAGTCTTAGTCAATTCAGTAAGTCTCCTGTGTTTGACAAATATGCTCTGTGGTTCACAACCCTCAAAAACTACATTTGCAAGTGTTTCCCTAATCAGAAGCTGCAGGCAAAAGTGCCAAAGTTTTTCTACATAAAAATCCATGAAGGTAAGATAATTTAAGGAAATGTGTTAACAGGTAAACCAAAAACCCAAACAACAAAAAAGAACCAGTCTGAGGTTTATCTAACCCTCTACTAGTAAAATGCAACGGGGCATGAAACCAGAACCTTAAGTTCTATGTTTGACCCAACTGTTTGTACTTAAACTAGACTGAAGAAGTCACTTCTGCTGCTGCAAGTCAGCAACATCCCAGAGGGACAAGAGCTTCACCAGTGCTCCATCGCTTCTCCCCTTCAATGTCACAAAGGTAGGCTGGACCCTTACAATTTAATTTTTACGTTTCTGGAGCTCAGATAGTTTTTCAAAGACAGACTATAAACATTCCCAGGGAGTTTCCTCAGCAGGCATAATTGACCAAGTGCTTTTATTCCCTGCTTTGGTGGCTGTAAGAACACTCTTAATAGAGAACAAGTGATGATGTCTACTCACATTTCCTGTTTGAAACACATGGGCTTCTTAAGACTGCCTTTCACAAAATCTGTGGCCAGAATTAACTAGGAAAATACTTTTCTAGAATTCAAGTGTAAATACATGCTATATAAAAGAATGCATGTGCTGCAAAACCATTAAGTATTGCTTAGACAGAGAAGTCAGATCCAGAATTACATAAAGTGTACTCAGCCTGTTGCATTTCCATTTGACTACGAGTTAACATGCAGGGTTTATAAAAATGCCTTATTTTCCTTTTTTTAAAACAGTTTAATTACCTCTACTCCTCCCCTCCCCGCTGGGCTTGGGTTTGTGTTGGGTTTTTTGTTTGTTTTGGTTTTGTTAAAGTTAATACTATACCAGTACTGCAAGGAGACAAAAAACCCCACCAGTTAATACACAGAGTATTATTTCTGGTTCATTTAACACTTCATTAACCATTCAGAAATAGATCTGTAGAACAAATTCAGTTGGGAGGAACCTCTGGAGGTTATCATGACCAACCGTGCACTCAAAACAATTCACATACATTTGCTGTCCAATTAAATACAGAGAGAAACAAATCTATTTTCTCTCTCCCATTTGGATTAGGATACTACAAAGATACATTTGTAACAGAATTCTTTGCTATGACACATTTAACTTAAAAGAGAAAAAGAAAATTCCCATCTAGTTTTAGCATAAATATTTTTGTGGCCTCTTCCAGTCATAGTTACAATTTCAGACAGGCATCATCCACTTGGAGCAGCTGGATGTCTGCCTTTTTAAAAGGATGATCCAAAACTCCCACAAGCATGGAATGTAATGCATAAAAAGCTGCAAAAGCCCCAAACCTTAGCTAACACTAGAAGCCAGTCTGTTCTTCAGTTGGCCAAAGTACAAACTCTTATTCTTTCCCTCCTGCTCCCCCTCCAATTCCATCACACACACACAAAAAATGCACATATAGCCCAATTTTCCTCAACAGGCAGGATTTACTAGATCTCACACATTTTTTAGTAATTACAAACCAGTAAGTAATAAGACAAGACTTAGTTTTATAAAGGCATTTTAAGACTAAACTGGAAAGACTAGTTTTGCAGTACTAATCTTGTCCAGTTATAAATATAAAAAAATCAGTTTCTGCATGAGTATAAAAGTAAAAAAACCCCAAAACTTAATGTCCTCTGACTTTAATACAGCATTCCTCAAATGTCCTATTAACTATAACATTTGTTAACCTTTATTAATGTACTTAACTAGGCAAAGCAAACCTACATGATACCAGTCTAGAGATGCTAGTATTTCTTGCATGATTTGGAATTAATGTATCATCATCCCAATTTCCTTTCTCCTAGAACAGGCAGAGAAAAGCAATGTGAACAGTTTTCTATCTGGAAGTGACTGATATTTGCAGGATGTTCAGAGTATTCCTGGTACCCAGAGAATCTGCACCAGAAGTCTCAAAAACTACATAATGAGTTGACTTTTTATGTGCAAAAGCAGTTTTTTGCAGGCTGAATGTCAGCCTTAGGCTTGTTGTCTGGTAATCTATAGGTAACTTTAATTTCTTTCTGAGTTGAAACTACGATGATCATCAAGGCTGTTCAAATCTGAGTTACACGTGAGCAAGGCATTAAAAAACACACCCCACACTACAATCCAGGGAACAACTGTGATCAGGAAGTCCATTCCTTATGTGATAACACCTTTTAAAGGTGTTATTTTCTTCCAGTAACTGGAAACCTCTTGTGATATATTTTGTCTTGTGATGGTACAGCATTAAAGCCTTGCTGGTTGCAAAAATTCATATTGTAAAGCTTTCGGCAACTTTTAAAAAGTGAGTTATCCAGGAAAAACTATCCCCCGTTTGCCCCCAGAAAGCAGGAATGGCCTGATTATCAGAGAAACAGTTAACTAAGTATTGAGCTACTTTATGACTTCCAATAAAGCACAATTGCTTTGTAAACAGCTCAGCTACACCACCTTTCCCAAAGAATACTCCAGAAAAACCACACACACACACAAAAAAAAGGAAACAAAACCCAAAAAACCCATCTCAGTGCCATCGCTCGTGCAGTAAACTACAACAAATATAGAACAAACTTGCCATTAACTCAGAATGAGAGTTTGAAGCAGCCAAAAAATTAAAACACTTTGGCATGGATTTGTAGGCTGATTTGTTTGCCTGCTCTGGAAAAACACGAAACTGTCTCCAGGTTGCTAAGAATGCCACCAAGTTAACACCTAAGGAAGTGCAGGGCATCTGCAACAGTCAAGTTACAACTGCAGCTCTGAAGCTGCCACATTTATTGCCTTAATGAAAAAGCCAAATATTTCATGGAACCCATAAGGAATTGTGTGGTTTCATAAATTCCTCTGTGAACACTATGAGCTTGGCTGATGTGTGGTTTGTCTACACTGGCTAAAGTATGCTTCCAAATATCAATCTGAAAAAGTTTGCCAATGCTATTGTTTGAGAATAAAGCTATTTACTGGGAAGCTTTAGGTTCACATGGGGCTTTATTTTAGAACAGCTTATCCAGTCAGTTCCTCATAGCAGACAAACCATTAAATCCCATCACCCTGAGTGCTGGAATATTACTAGGAAGTAAAAAAGCCAGTTTACACTGAAGAACTGGACTTTGATTATTACATTGCATCACAGAAATACAGCATAGAAGCAACAAGTATGAGAACATCTCTATAAATTAACTGTGAGGTGGGAGAGGCTAATGAATGATTCAGATCATGATGGGAAAGATCCTAACTTTATCCAGTGTCATAAATTTGAATGCCTGCTATAGCTCAAAGCAGGGATGTGAGGGCACAAATAACTAGTAGAACAGAATAGCTTCCATCTATTAAGTTCTACAAAATCCAGATTCAGAATCCAGTTTAGCACTTATTTACAAGTTTGCTGCAGAATTAAATCAAGAAAAGCTCCACAGTCCCTTCTATTTACTTTTAAACATATACTTTCCTCCTGCTTATTCTGCATGGGCAGTGTTTACAAAGTAACCTCTGTTCAATCAAAAGAATTAGAGACCAAAAAAAAAAAAAATCAGAGACATACCCATAACAGCAACAGAAGTAATTGGCCTGATTCCTTAATAACTTCAGGAATACTGAAAACAGCCAAGAAAGAAGAAAAGAAAAACAACCAGGCAGTTTGCACTAGTCTGGCCAAAGTTTTGCTAATACTCGGTTCTAGAAAACACACAAGTACTGGTAAGAAGCAGCAGTTTTATACATAACATCAGCAAAAGCAGATTTCGGGAGTGCACGAAATAAGGTTTTACAGGCAGCACAGATGAGACACTGGCTCTGTCAGCCCAGTGCATCTGGGAGCAGGACGCTGTACGCCAGAATTCCACACACACACCCATCGGGAGAGGCTCTGCTCCCATTATCCACCGTGAGCCCACACAGCGCCCATCGCAAGAGATGCCGGAACACACGGACAGAAAACAGCTCCGTTTCAAGGGTGGAGGGACCCACACTGGAAAAACGACAACAACAACCCGCTATGCCTCCTCTCCCAGGTCGCGTCCCTGGGAGCACCCGGAGCCCGGGATGTGCCGGAGGAGCTCTCCGGGCTGAGCGCCGCGCCCCGGGCCCCGCGGGTCGCGATGCCCCCGCGGCTGCCGGAGCCCCTCGGCCCCGCACCGACCCCGCCTCACTCACTCACTCACACACTCACTCCATCGCTCACTCGCTCACCTCACAGCCGCGGCCTCGCCGCCCCGACCCGGCGCCGCTGCCCCGCCGGGCAGCGCCCGCAGCGCTCGCCGCCGCTCCGGCCGCCCCGCTCCCCTCGGGCCGTGCCTGTGCCCCGGGCGCGGGAGGCAGCGGCGCCGGCAGCCGCTCCCCAAGAGCCGCCTCCTCCCGCACGGGAATAACAGGAAGGGAGCGGGGCTGACCCCGGATGGGGAAGGCACCGCCCGCCGGAACGGGAACCGCGGCGGGGGGAGGCGGGCGCGGAGCCCGCGGGGCCGGAGGTGCCGCTGGCCCCGGGCGGTCTCGGCGGTGGGTGCGGAGGGGACCGAGGGGACCCGCGGGATCATCCTGCCCCGCGCTGCCCCCGTTTATTGCCATAAAGTCATAAACACCCCCCGTGCCCGCGGTCACACCGCGCACATCAGAGCGGGTCTGACCCAGCCCTGACCCTTCTCCCAGTTGGATCGCCAGTTTTCTGTACAGTCTGAGCTGCCACTGGGATCGAGTCGCTGTACGTGAGTCTGGTGGTGTTAAGAGTGGATGTGCCAAGTGGATGGCCCTCAAAATTGGAAATGGAAGAGAAATCTGTAACATCTACACAACTTCCCAGCTGGTTTGGGTTTTCGGGGCTGGGGCACCTTGGTGAGAGGCAACAAGACGCAACAAGTGAGGATGGTATTGAGGTGGTGACAGGAAGGAGGGAGAGGGATAACCTGAGTGATTAATCATCAAGGCATCTTGGTTAATCGCTCTGTTTTCAAGGGATATTTATCCTTTCATCAAGAGAGATGGCATAAGCAAGTTCTGGAGCCAGGTGTGATTACGGTGAGAGTGAATTCTCTTCCTGTAGTGATGTTCTAAAGGGAGGCTACAAGAGATCTGGAGAGGGACATTTTACCAGGGCTTGGAGTGGTAGGACAAGCGGTACAGGCTTAAAACGGAGAGAAGGGATGTTTAGATTAGATATTAGAAAAAAAAAATTCTTTACTGAGAGTGGTGAGACAGTGGCACAGGTTGCCCAGAGAAGCTGTGGATGCCCCATCCCTGGAAGTGTTCAAGGCCAGGCTGGATGGGGCTTGGAGTGACCTGGTCTAGTGGAAGTCCAACCCAAATCTTCTGTGATCCTATGGTTTTATGAATCTGATAAATGGTATGCTTTAAGATCTAACAAAAATTAGCGACAATGAATGCATTTCACTGATGGATTCCCGTATGCGTTGGCTGATGGCTGCTGTAAAGTCTGGGCGATGGTTTCAGCTTGTAGTGACTTCTCAGCACTTTCCTGTTCCAACAAAAAAGGGAAAAAAACCAACATAAACTCCACATGCTTTTGAAACAGGGTGGCCCGGCTGTACGGGTGAGGCCTTTGGGTGGCTCGAGGGGAAATTATTACTCACTTCGGCTGCGAGCGGCGTGAATAGGCTGAAGATGTTTATATATGCAAATCAGGCTAATTGTAATTCCTGCCGCGAAAACCAGGCTCCGAAATGAATAAATAAATAAATGAATAAGCAAGCAAATAAAACGACCCCGTGCAGTACCGCAACCGAGCACCGCAGATTACTCGGAGCAACTTTCCGACGGCGCTGCAGCCCGCAACGCCGCTGAGCGTGTGTTCCTGGGAGGCCGTTCCGAGCTCGGCCGGCCCCGTCCCGCCCCGTCCCGCCCCTCTGGCCGCCGTCACTTCCCGCAGCTGCCGGCTCGGAGCTCGCCGGCCCCGGCCCTGCTCCGGGGGCAGCCGCACCGAGGGCAGCGCGGGGGCCCGGCCCGCGGTAGGTTCGGGGGGCGCGGGTTCTGCGGGGGCCGAGGCCGCGGCCGCCCGTGCGGTGGGTTCGCTGCTCCGGGGGAGGGAGGGAGGGAGGGAGGAGGGGGTGGTCGCGGTGGTGCCGCCGTGCCCGCGGTGCCCGCGGTGCCGGAGCCCCCCGGGGATGCGGGTGCCAGTCTGGGCTCTGCGCTTCCACAGCGGCGCGGTGGTGCCGTGAGCTCCCGCTCGGCTTGCGGGTGTTCCCAGGCGGTCGATGCCAGGGCTTGTTTTTTCCGTGTTCTCCATCTCCCCCCCCCCCACCCCCAGACTGCAAGGCAAGCGGCTTGGCAGGGATGTCTGCTGGGACTCGGGATTTACACCGTGGTTTCTGATACCCCATTGACGTAAGAGATGGTTCTGGGTTACTGAACGTGTGCCCTCATCAGCAGATCAGTAGATGAGGGCACGCATCAATGTACCTTAAGGCAGAGCTGTGCATGGTGCGTGTTTGTTTGGTGCTGTCTTCAATCCCTGCAGCATTATAAAACAACCTGCCTTTCAGGGTGATGGTCTGGAGGCCCCGTCCGTGGCCAGAGGAAACTTTCTGGCACAATTACGTGTGAAGCAATGTCCATGTTTTGTTTTCTTTGAGAAGAAACACTTCCTTGTCTTGAAAAATAAAACAGTGAAACTCACAGCATGTTCATCCTTTCTGTAGATTTCATCACTGTTGTTGGCTCAACTGCATTTAGAAACTAATTCTGGTGGGACCACAGATTTCTCTCTGTGGTTTACACCTGTGGCCAAAGAAGGTGACATTGTGTTTCCCCCATCAAGTGGTGCTCAGATATAAGGCCAGACCAGCTTGTTTCCCAGTACTATGCTGTTATCAGAGGTTGCTCCCCATTTCTGTCCCGCCAGCAGTGCCTGGACACTACCAGGCTGCTGTACTTGGGGTTTGAAGTCTGGGTCTCCTCCTTCAGTGCTGCCCTTGGGATGCCCCAACCTGACAGGAGGGAGATAGGCTGTGTGCCCTTCCTCCACCCAAGGACAACTGGCATGGAATGGAAGCCAATCCCAGCCCACAGAGTGTGTTGGAGGAGGCAAGCCTGAGCTCTGAGAGTGCTGTCTTGAGGCAGAATGTCTCCTCAGCTCACCCTGGGAAACTGCAGGTCCTTACCCTGCCTCAGGCTGTGCTGTTAGGAGACCTTGGTGATGGACATTCCTCATCCCTTTGCTGTGTCCTAGTGAAAAGGTTTTGCAGCTTCTTATGTGAAGGGAAAGAAGGTGTTAAAAATGTCCTTTTACCTTCTCCTGGACAAGTTATCTGTAACAATCAGCAGTGGAGGGAGGATTAAAGGGACATGTAAATGAGTTGAATTTGAGTGATTTTTTTTTATTAAATATCAGTAAGAAAGAAATCAACATAATTTGAGCAATTTCAGCAATGAAAGAGCACTGTCAGAAGATAGTTGCATATGCCAAGTCAAGAAGTTCTAATATTGAAATTGTCGATGCAGCTTTATCTTCAGACTACTCTTTACTTTAAGGAACAGTAAATGACCTTAAAGATTTTCTAAGAATATTGTATCCTTTCCCCTGCGGGTACAGATCCTGTAAGCACTGAGTCCTGTCTTGTATATGACAAATCCCATTTGTGACAGTTGCAAGAAGGCACGATGCAACAAACGCTCATGCAAAATTAAGCAGATGAATCTCGATTGCCATTTACTGTACATCTCTTTATGTTGCTCTGTGAAGTGTTTAGCAATACTTTACTCCCATTTTAAGGTAAGAGGCCCATTACACTGGTGTAATAAAACTCTGAAATTAGCTGGCAGGCTTACCTGCTTGCATAGTGGATCTAATCTGCCTTGATAGGCCTGTATTATGATATATTTAACCATCATCATGAATATGAGCTTGGTCCATCTGTAGTCCCACTGAAATTAATGAGACCGTCTACAGAGTACTAGTTGAGGGAACTAAAGATGAAAAAGTTTCTTCTGTTCTGTTTAACCAGGAACATATATGCTGAAAGTGGGAGAGAAGTTAGGTAACACTCCAGAATTTACACTGCTGATGGATTATTTGCAGCACGCAATTCCTGTGTGTCTTCTTCCTTCTTCGTGGTGGATTCCAGCTATTTTTCATGATACCAGTTTTGATTTTTTTTTTAATGGTCACATCATGTGATAGTTATAGTTAACCTGGAATCTCACAGAGCCTTGGTGGTAGAGGACTATTCTAAACATGAAAACTCCTGCTGGTTCTATTACTGTCTTACAACCTTGTCCCCAAGGCAGTGCATGCAGCTCTTTTCTTTAAATTATTTATTTTTTATTTTTAATTTTTTCCTTACCTGTAGTTACTAATAATAACTGAACTGCCCCTTGTCTTGTGTCAGTGTAAGTGTGGGTTTGAGGTAAACGTTTCAGAGATGTTTTTGTCACTTGAGTGCATTAGTCCCACTGATCTTTTTTTATGACAATCTTTTATTTTTCCGAATAGAACATAGGTCTCTCTGGGAAGACTTCCAAAGATAATACAGTACCTAAAATTGCAGGTATCACCTGGGATTTTTTGTAGCTTTAGTGTAGATGGTATTTGTGTCCAGCTAATTTTAGCAGATTGAAAATCCCGGAAGTTACCCCAGATAAACGCTATTTGCTTCTCCAGGTTCCTAAAGGCCTTTGATTTCTAACTCTGTTTTCAAAAGTGACTAATTTTCCAGAAGTGTTGGTATAAAATGCAGATGAGTCTCATTATTTGCTTAAACAAGTGAACAAAGCCCATAGGATAAACATGGTTGCTGCCAATGCAGCCCTAGCTGGAAGTGATCTGCAAAGGCCAAGATAATGCTGCTCTTGATCCCAGTGTGGCAGTGAACAGGATTTGTTATGATAAGAAGCTAATAAGACATTAACAAAAGTAACTGTGCCTTGATTCATAATGTGACTGTTCTGCATTATTATAGGGATGTTCATCTGGGCTTTATTTAATTATAAACATTAATTAAATAAATCTCTTAGAACCTCTTGTTGGAAATGTAGGGCTAGTTCTAATAACTTGAATTAACTGAGAAATAATTGAATAAAGGCTAATATAAGTTCTCCATTTTGTAGCAGAAGATTTAGCTTTAAACGCTGTACTGGTTGTAGTTAGTGAAGGAAACATGAGAAATAGCTGAGGGTCATTCAAGAGAGGCCTTGGGAGCTGACTGTGTACAAGATGTACTCCAGGTAATTCCTGCTCTTTTGTTACTGCAGAAAAGTTAGATGTAGATTATCTCTCCTCCGGAAGGTCTTTGTGAGTATTTGAGGGAAAGATGTGTTTATTTATTTTGTATCTACCTATATACAATAAACCTGCCTCAAACTGTTTTGATTCTTTGTAAGTCATCATTGCAGTAATACACTGTGATGTTTGTTTAGGTCTTGTAGTGTGAGTTTGTCGTTAGGCTCCCAAAAGAGGATGTGTCTAGTGGTGGTATCCCTGCCATTAGCACAGCTCTGTGTGCCGTGCATGTTGTATGTCACCACTTCTTGTGGTCATGGAGCAGAGGGTGTGTGTGCTGTCGGTCAGCTACAGTGGGTGGCCAGGAATCTCCACCTGTCCAGGAGGGTGCCATGGGATCCACTTCTTACACAATATCTTTTGGTCCGTCCCCGGTTGTCTGGGATGCTGCTCTTCCTGTGGGTTAAAGTGTTATAAAATGGCCTTATCCTGCTTGGCATTGTGAAAAGGCTTAAGGTAGAGGCAAGTGGAGTTACAGAAATTACCCTTGGATTGTCAGTGTTCCTGTTAGCGCTGCTTGTTTCAGCATTTGTGTCTCTGGTCTAGGTCTGAAGACAACTCCCTCCTCCTCCTTCAGAAGTAGTATGCCCACAGTCTTCCTGGCCAATGATTCTTCTACAGCAATCAGCACTTCTTTCTCATCCTGAGAAGCCTTCATCTCTTCCTATGTCAGTGGCTACAAGGCCAAGAGCCAGCTCACCACTGTCCCCACCAAAGTCTCTCGGACTGGGGCCTTCCTTCCATCACACACAAGAAGAAGAACTTGCAAAGGTGGTGGAGCAGGACCCTATGCTGGAGGAACTATGTAAGCCCCTGTGCTGTAAGCTGTGCAATGTCACCCTGAATTCGGCCCAGCAAGCCCAGGCTCATTACCAGGTAAGGAGAGCAGCAGGAGGCACAGATTTTGGGGCTCTGCTGCATCTGCAGCCTGTGTAGACAATCCTGTGCCAGTGTGAGCACTGCCAGCAGCGTTGCTGTGGCAGCACAGAGGGAAGTGTGGGCTAATGCACAAGGACTAACTCGGCTTCTCGAGGGGGTTTCGAGTTCTGCGTTGGGGTGGCTGCACACCAGCAGCAACATTTGAGTTGGCTTATCTGGAGCTACCCCTGCATCATCTAATGGACTGAAACTGCTCAATAGACGTATCCTCACCCTGCTTGGATTTGCTGATTGTCCAGACATGCTGCAGTGCATTCATTTAAGGTGTCATCACTGGAGCTTTTTTGCAATAACTTTGCCCTCAGGGACAGAGAAGTGGTACCAAGATGGCTTTGGTGAAAAACCAGACACTTATGAATTTTCCTTTGTTTTATGAGACCTATATTTCACCCTCTACATCAGTTCAGTAACACTGAACTTGATTCAAGACATGATTTTGTGAGGCCTGGAGAGATGTTTTTTCCTGCTGGATTCAGGTGTGTCATTAGGAAAAGGGCTGCTGCCATGTGTTTACCACTGCCTCCTTTCTGAGGCTACAAACACCACTGATCTGGTGTTCTCATCATCATTCTTATCAAATGCTCTCATCAGCTGGGTCAGCTCAGACCAAATTAATTTTATTTGAGCTGATCTGGTTGACTTGCTTGAAATAGGGTAGGGACTCTGCACATGTTTCTTGCTGAGAGGTCAAATATGTCAGTCTTGCAGTACCCTATTTTATTAGCACCCCCTCTGCCTAGTGCTGTATTTGTGTGAGGTGTGGAAATGGTGACTTATCCACCAGTGAATCAAAAGGGTGGTTCTCCATATCCTCAGGACACCACACACAGATCTCAGATTTGCAGTTGGCCCTGAAAAATCGGTATCCTACTAGTGTGGTGGTAGGTTGAATTAGTGTTACACTCTTAATGTCTAATTTCTGTTGTATTTCTGCCATGAGGGTACAGATGTGCATTTGTCCTACAAATTCACATTTATACCTTACTGTGCATCCACAGTGCATATACATACTCTCATATAACTGTATCAGGTTTCCATAACACCAAAATAACTATAATACATGTTTTCCAAGAGAAAATAAAATATTAAACAGGTGTTTTTTTTTTTTTTTTTTTTACATTCAATCTCTTGTTTTAACTCACGTTTGCAATCTGGTCAAGAATTTTGTGTGTGTGTGTGTGTGTGTGTGTGTGTTCAGGCTTATCCAAAAACTTGTAAAGCAGTTAATGTTTCATGTTTAAAATACAGAATAGTGGTTTTAAGTGAAATGGAAACAGACTGAGAAAGTAACTGTAATCTTACTGAGAAAATCAGTTGAGGATGAGGCCCAGTGCTAGGTGATGAGCACTTTGGAGAAAGGGAGGGATGCCAGCATCTCTCGAGTTCAGAGCTGTTAATTTCTGAGTGACCTGAGCTGCCCTCTTCACGACCACTTTCTCATTTTGGTTTCTGTATCATTTTTTATTCAGTGTGAGATGCTATTGTTAGGACAATGGTTAATCTGGGTTCTCTTTCCAGGGTAAAAACCACAGTAAGAAACTCCGAAATTACTATGCTGCCAACAGCTGCCCGGCACCTGCCAGGATGAGTAATGCGGTTGAGCCTGCCCCGCCTCAGGTTGTCTCCCTTCCCACCCAGGTAAGGCATGGGAAGGGGACTGAGATCATGCTGCTCTCTTGTCACCTAACCCCCAGTAAGGATAACTAGCTCTCAGACTTTGAGGATTACTGCAGGAGCTGGGAGGGAATTTTCCCTGTGATGGCACAGGATGGTGGAAATGGCCTGTTGTGAGCTGTTTGCTTTCCTTTGAAGATGCAGATATCGATCTGCTCTTGCAGCACAATATTGGACTTCAAATGTTCTATTTCTGCCTGGCAAATACTTGGATTCCTAGGTAAGTCTGATGTGCTGCTGATTATGGTTGTTTAAAGGCAGGTATAAAACAGCATTGTTGGAACTGGATTTGGATGTGAGGGTGTGGCATCCGCTCTGCGCAGTCATCCCTCTGTTGTGTGGGGGAAGCCTACATGGAAAAAAGTGCTTTGGTGCTCCTACACCCATTGCCCAGGGCTGTTAGCTAATTCCTCTTTTGTTGTTCCTTTTGAAGTGCTCATTCCTATGTGTAGAGTGAATGGATTGTTCCCTCAGTGATCCAGATTAATTCTGTTTTGGGCACATTAGAGGCAAAAGAGATGATTTTTTGCTTTCTTCTAGAATTCATCGCTCGGGATTGTCATGGGATGTGGCAGCTAACCTGGCTTTTGCACAGCTGGGCCGCGGGGTTTGTAGCTGAGCCTGTCACTTCTCAAAGCATAAACCTCTGTCTGTAGGGAAGCAAAGAGCATTTACAAAGTGGCAGATTGTTCCAGACACTGCCGGAGCCGCCAGAGGGAGACTCGGCCCCGTGAAAATTGGCTTTGCAGCTCACAGATCTGCACTGGGATCAGTGGGGTCCAGTCTGGGGTACTGGGACATGGCTGCTGTACCTCCCGGGGTATCTGATGGTGAAGATGGTTCATGGCAATAAAAATACCACTCTCTGGCCATGTGAGGATTCATGTTGTAAGGCAGAAGTCAAAATAGACAGTGTGTGTCTATAAGCTTGAGCAGCATCAAAGGAGATGAGAAGGAAAGTCGACTTGGCAAGTGCCGCAGTGACATGGCTGCATGAATCACTGCTGCTGCACTGTTTACAAAACACTCTCCCCTGGATGTTACTTGCTGAGGAGACGAGGTTGCTGCCCCAATCAGTGTGTTGGTCTGACTCGACAGGCAAGGTGTCCTTCATATGGCAGGAGCTACTCACATGTGAGGCTGGGTCTATCCTTTGAAGTCTGGATCCAGGTGTCCTCCTACTTGAAGGGTAAGGATCAGAGGTTTGGCAGCTTTGCTATTGTTTTTTTTGTCCTCTTGCTGTGGTCAGGGAGCTGTGTAAAGACAGGGTACTGTGGAGAGATTAGGCCCAGTGTAAATAGAGAGCACTTTTACCTTTCACTGGGTCTCCCCCAGTGTGAAAGTCACAATTCATCAGCTCCCAGCAGTGAGGAGTACAGGAGTTAAATCACTGCTGTGATGTAAACAAGTTTCTATGGCTACTGCAGAGGTACAGGGTGTTTGATCAGATTGCTTTCCTCTCCATCTGAGGCTGAGGATTTGCCCAGATCTATAGGAACTGGCGGATTGTCCTGGAGGCTGAGACAGGAAAAATGAAGTTCTCGTAAGAACACTTTAGAGAGAACCTGAGAGTGTCCTAATCCACATCCTTTAATTCCTTTAACTCTCTTGCTGTCGATACCGGTCTCACTCCCTGTGCTTGAAATATTCCAGCAGTTTAACCTTCCTGTGTTTCACGTGCTGTCTCTCCCTTTGCTGCTAGATGGGATCCAGTAAGCCAGGTGGCCGAGTGATCTTGGCTACAGAGAATGATTACTGCAAGCTCTGTGACGCCTCGTTTAGCTCTCCGGCCGTGGCACAGGCTCACTACCAGGGGAAAAATCACGCCAAAAGGCTGCGCCTTGCAGAAGCACAGAATAACTCGTTCTCGTAGGTATTGTTCAACTTCGTGCTCAGGCTGAAAGCATGTAGCAGTGTCTCTGGCACTCAGAAAGCTCTGAATTGCAGCTGCTCATATTTGTTTAATCTTCAGGGATGCGTCAGAGCTGGGCAAGCGGAGGGCAAGGAAAGAAGGGAATGAATATAAGATGATGCAGAACAGAAGAAACATGTACACAGTGCAGAACAACACAGGTAACTTGGAGCTTGCATCTGTTGTATAGTTGGAATAGTAACAAATAATAAACAGACTTGTTTGTCTTCTGTTTCTGAGGTCTGTTTTAGCGGAGACAGGTTGTGAAAGGAGCTGGTCCAAGCTCTGCTGATCCTTCGTGAATGCATGTTTTTTTTTTTTCCCAGCTGCTAAAGTTGCTTTGTTTTGTCAGCCTGCTTGTTAGTTCTGTTTCTCAGTTTGTAACTTAATTTACCATCTGCCTGTCTCTAAGGCTGCTCTAAGTGGTGACAATTTTCCTGCTTTATTTTCTTGGCAGGTGGCCAGGTGCTTTGACTCCTACTGTGGCACTTCAACCTGTACTTGCACTCCCATGACCAGAATGAGAGAGCATGTTAGCCTCCCCTCTAAGACCATCTGTTCTAGCATAGAGTCCTTCCTCAGGTGTTAGACACTAACTTTGCCTCTTTACTATGATTTAAAGAGTGTCTTATAGTCTCCAGCACAGCATCTATTTCTCTTTTTTGTTTTAAGTAGTTTTATGTGCACACATTAACTGAAACCCTTATTCCCAGTGAAGCTTGGTTTAATCATGTCATTCTAACCAGTGTCATGTGGAAAAGATAAAACTTTTAGAGTTCTACTCGATATCATTTTGTGACTTTTAAACTGAGGCAGCTTATTCTAATCAAAACACTGTTCTAATTCTGGAATTGGATGGTTAAGGAAATAAGAAGAACTGATTCATTACTTAAATCATTAGACTCCTAATTTTCAAAGCTCTGTTGATTTCCAGTAAGATTGGGACACTAAGCCCACTCTACTACTTTACAAAATTCCATCAAGTGCTGCTGCCCTGTGTGCTGCACCCCAGTAAATCTAGATATCAGCAGAGAAGTTGTGGGAAAATAAGGTTCAGACTCTGCTTAGTTAGAGAAGCAAATCTTTGTCTGCTTCTTAATCATTCATTGGGCTTAGAAATTTGCGCTGAACTGCCTCAAGCCATTATTTCCAACAGATAAAAGAGGCTTTCCTCTTGACTCCTCAGGTCCCTACTTCAACCCCCGCTCGCGCCAGAGGATCCCTCGGGACCTGGCCATGTGCGTCACGCCCAGCGGCCAGTTCTACTGCTCCATGTGCAACGCCGGCGCCAGCGAGGAGATGGAGTTCAGGCAGCACTTGGAGAGCAAACAGCATAAGAGCAAGGTGTCCGAGCAGCGGTACAGGAACGAGATGGAGAACCTGGGCTATGTACAATGACGCGCCACCCTCGGTCGTAGTTCGCAACTAGAGCAGCTTGTCTCTTTGCCTGCTGTTTGCCACATGCCCTGCTTTGTGCTCCATTTGATAGGAGTATGCTCTCGAGCTATACATGTATAACACCTGCAAACTCAATGGTATGGTTAGATTTTTTTTCTGTCATAGCTGGCAGGATGACGCCGCGCAGGACATGAAGTGTTTTTTGATGTTTGTTTGCTAAATTGCCTAAAGGCTCTTCGTTGTGTTGAGTGGCGGGGAGGGCTTGGTCTCCTCCCCAGCCTTCTGCATGAATATGCAAAGCCCAAGAAGTGCTGGGAACTTCTGTGGTTCAACCACACGGGTGGGCCATGTGCAAAGCCCGCTCCCCTCTTTGCACACTGCAGAGCAGTGCTCCAGGATGCCTCCCTACAGCAGAATGAATCTCTGGGCAGCTTGTCAAAGAGGGGCAGGAGTAGGGCCTGTGAATGTGTGAATTAGGTGGTGTACTTGTCCGCACATTGCTGCTTCTGGCCCCCATTACAGCCCAGAGTAGGTTCTTTCCACATCCTTGTAGAAAGGCTGTGCGTACCTCTCCCCCTTGGAGGGACTTGCCTCTTACCGCTTCCTCTGCAATGCAGATTTCATTCTGAACATCTGACATTGATTTCAGCTGATTAGCTCTATTCAGAAATACTCTCTTCTACCAGTTAACAGTGAAAAAAAGATTCTCAGTGTTGTTGCCTGGACACCTAAATGCACCATGGGTGTAGCTCATCTCCCTGAAGAGAGTCTCAGGGGATCTCGGTGGCTAATGAAGTGAATTGGAAAGCAAACCTGCTCAGGTGAGATGTGCTTTGCTCTGATTCTGCCTTAGGCTGGGTAGGGTTGAGAATAGATTGGAAGGAACTGTCAGCTGTAATTTCTTTGCATAGTGATGTAGAAGAGAGCAAGTGTTAGTTTCTGGCCTGCAGCTCTTGCTCTGGGAGAGCAGGGCTGTCTGGACCATGGGTAGCAGATACTGGTGTGTCCCCCTTCCATGCCATTCCCTGGATAAAGCCCAATGGGTGTTATAGAGCAAAGCTCAAATGCTCATTTGAACTAGAGCTACCAATATTGGACAATTTTTTTTCCCCTCTTTCTTTTTCCATCTCAGGATGGGTTTTAATTCCATTCCTTGATGTGACCTTGACTGTTTTAGGGACCATCAAAAATCCAAAGTTAGGTAGGATTTAGATGTCAGGGGTGATGACTGTTTGAGTAACAGCTTTTTGGTCACACAGAAGTATTTATGGAACTTGTTAAGCAACTTTTTAAGTGTAGGCAAACTCAAAGGGTGGGTGTTTGTTTTGATATTCCTTAGCAAAAGTAGAAAAGGGATAAAGAGCAGAAGTAGGGCTGACATTTATTCTTCTGCTTGTTTAGATAGATGTGAGGAGCTGTGAATAGAATCCAGTTCATTTTTTAAAAACGTTGGCCCCAGTGGCAAGGGCAGTGTGTAGGTGGCCTTTGCTGGACCTGATTCCCCACTGTGCTGCTGCAGCTGTGCCCTGGTGCAGCTGCACTGACTTCAGTGGCAGGTGCAGAGGGAGGGTCCAGCAAGCATCATGGCTTGTGTCTCACCCCTCTTCAGGCAGTGCACCGAATCAGATGCAAGCTCCACTGGTTTCAGTGGCATTTTACCAGGGATAAATTGTACCTTATGCATAATGTTTAAAGTGAGTCTCCCACCTCCCTTTTTTTCTTTTTTCTTTTTCTTTTTTTTTGCCATTCTGATCCTGCCCCCTGCATTCCAGAAGGACTTTCTGCTTGCCTTAAAAAATGAGAAATGAGTAAACTAACAAAAAAATCCACATTCACCTTTCTAGTTCACCTCCAAATGGTTTGTTGCACTTGGCGGCTACTCAGAAGTTGAGTACTGTTTTCTTTAGCTGCCTGAGCATCAGGCAGCCATATAACCTTAATGCATCCTTCCTAAACCCAGGCAAGGTGAGCTCTTGCACAGTAGCCAAAACCAACCCCCTAGATCATTCCATGCCAGTCCTTGCTCTGCAGATCCAGGCAGAGCAATGGATGTCCTCATGAGTGGGATTCCCTCCCCTCCTTTGTGCAAAGCTCAGTTAAATGGGGTTTGTGCACTGGAGCACGTTAGGAGGACAGGTGCCCAGGTTGTAGAGCATTCGTGAGCAGTTTTGACAGCCTGTAAGTCTGTTTCTTCTGTGCTTTCCTTCCCCTGCCTCACCCTCTGTGTAGCCTTGAAGAACATTCCTCTTGCCAAAATCTCTCACCAGCCTTTCCCCCCTCCTCGTTTGCAGTCACAAAAGGGCTCTGGTTTTGTCTTTGTGTTCTGTCCCTTGGTTTGCCAGTGTGACACCACTGGGATAGAGGCAGTTGGATGAGCCTTACCACAATGTGCTCCAGCAGAGTGATCCCTGCATTATGGTTAAACGTCCCTCTGGCTGTAAATTAAAGCGTGGCATTTTCCACAGGCTGCAGTTAGCAGCAGAAAAGCACCATTCTGTGAAATAGGAGCTGGAGGCACCGGTGCTGTGTGGCTTATTGCTCTGGACAAGGAGACATTTTCACTTGCTTTCATGTGTCCCGAAAGTCAGCTGTTCACCACTTAGCTCTGGTTGCTGCTCCTGCTTCCAGCCCAGCCATCTGCTCCTCGTTTGGCATTTCCAATGACGACTGGAGGTGTCAGAACTTGGTTTGCTCCAGCTGGTGGAAAGGTGTCACAGCACATCAGTGTGTGCTGGTGCTTTTGGAAGGGTGTATGAGGGAGGTGCCAGGGGCTGTTCTTGCAGGCTCCTCTCTGCGTGGGGCTTAGCCTGGTTTTGAGGTATGGCTTCAGTCTGCCCTGAAAGGAGAGGCCTCAGGCTGCTTTGTTTTGTTAAAGGGATCACAACAATGTGCTCATCCTGGGAATTTCAAAGTGGTGGGTTGCATAGCAGGTATAAGGCAGACAGTGGGACTCAAGTGACAGATTTGCTATGTAGGAGGAAAGATGTCTTGCTGGGAGAGGCAGCTGGGGTGCAGTTTGCCCCAGTGCTCTGTTGTGGTTCTTCCTGCAAGTGACTGAGGCTTTCCTCTCCCTCTTCAGCATTGCTAAACAGCTTGTGATCTTCCCCCTCTCCCTTCAGCATAGGAAGTTGTTGACTGCAAAGAGAATACACCCCACCTCACTATTGTCATTAGGGTTCAGGACAATCCAGACTTGTCAGCCGGGAGAAACTGAGAGGATCCTGATTTTGTTTCTTTTTGTGAAAGGTGTTCTCCAAATCAGTGTTCAAAACACAGATTGAAAACATGTCCTGGGCAAAGCCTCTTTGACATAGATAGGCTGGGGGGAGAACTCTACTGAAGTACCATTGTCCTGACCCAGTTAATCTTTTTCTCATGTTAAACCGAAGTACCAAACCCAAGAAACCGGACTTCTGTGAAGCTGTCACATTGGCCAGTAGGTTAGTGACCTTTGCTGCTAGAAACAAAATGTAAATCAATGTGTTCATATTTATTTTACTGTACTGACCACTAATTGATTTGTTAATATTTAAGGCATTATGCTGGTAGGCTGTTTTTGTTTAGGTAGGAAAATTCTACATCGCACTTTGCTTTAGGATCGGAACAATTATTTATTATATTTGTGAAAATGTTTTTATCCCGCATAAGTATTGTTTTCTTTCCCTTGATGCAAAAAAACCCACCAAAACCATCCAGGAAAACCCACCTCAAACCCCCCAGAAATCCCAAACCAAATCCAACCAGTGGAACTCTGTTTCTTTTTATGCTAAACGAAATGGGGATTTCCTTGCAACTTGTTATTAAATGTCCATTTCTAATTTCTTTTTCCTCCAATGGTTCCTTTACTAACTTGGAATGATATTTTTAGAGACATTAAGTTCATGCTTCATTTAAGCATTTCTTTTAAAGGCAAGGGAGTAAACCATGTGGAATCCATGAGTTTGTGAGGAGTATGAAAGTGATACTGTTTTGTTTGTATTAGGCAGTAGCTGTTGTTTTGCATTCTGCACTAATGAGTAAATGTGTTAAAATCTTGCCTAACACTGGTCTATTTTTGACTTTTGCTCTCTTCATGTACATTGAAAGGAACAATGAAAACTTCTGTGGAGTTGCTTAGGATGGTCATCAATGTAACAAAATGCAGATTTTTTTCTGTAAAGCTGCTTGTCTTTTTTCCTTTCCTGGATGCCCATTATAGGGCATTAGAAGGGAAAGCTATTGCCATAAGCATGGATTCATATTTTAGCTTATTAATGCATGATGTCCTTTTGCTACATTACTTGAGTGATGCTCTCACTGTAACCACTGGGAATCTTGCCCGGGTCAGGAGTAAATGAAATACCTGAGCCAAAGATATTATGTTGGCTAGGGCCAGGCAAGGTACATTGCTGAAATTTGTCTTTTGCTCCTATGTTTGGATTACAGCACTCTCAAGGTTTTGCTTTTTGAGGACCGAGTAGCTGGTTCTTTAAGGATCTGGTCTTGCTCCCTCTAAAATAGTTTCAAAGTATGTTGACTTTAGTTGAATGGGAGCAAGCCTTGAAAACCTTCAGGAATTTCATACTGCTGATCTTTTCTCTTTTATGTGTTTTTTTGTTTCGTGCTTTTTAAAAAAGTTTTTACAACCACGTATACAAGGATGCTCTGGATGAGATGGACATCTGCTGCTGGTTATGGAAAAACAAATGCCACAGTTGCCAAAGGATAACAGAAAATGGGGAAATATGGACCTGGTTTCTTTGAAGTTAGTGGCTAAGCTTCTCTTATCTTGAGCTGGGCTGGCTTCTTTGCCACCTGCATAAAGTTGGAAGGGAAAATAAAATCCACTTTGAAATAAATGTAATCAAACAGTAGTTCTGGGATCTCTCCTTTTAAAAATGTATCACAAATAAAGTTGTGTCTTTTTACCTGAAATATCTGCAGGTAAAGGCAGGACTGTGGATTTTTAAAAATAAAATCAGTCTGTGTTTTTCAGGAGAAAAATTAATTGATTTAATTTCCTTCTCCATCTGTACAGCAACACCATTTGCAAGTGCTTTGAACATGTTTCATCTAGAGCCTTCTTGTCAGGTTGTTTTGTTGTTTTGTACATTTTTCCGTATTTTCTTTACATTGTACTGACCCTTATGAGGGAATACTTGATGAAAATGAATTCTTTTTTTCTTCTTCATTATATAATAAATCATCTTGCTCTTAACATTGTACAGCCTTGTGTTTGGTGTTGCCACTGCTCGTGGCTGGACTGTGCATGACTGAGTTTATTTTAGCCTAGCATCGAGTGCAACTACATGAGTATGTTTTAACACACTGATAAAGGAGTATAGTTCAGGGTGGAATTCGTTGCTCTGGAGGAGGGTCATTTACTTTCAGCTATTACTGAAAGCCAGCTGAGAGCTGTCTTGGCTTCAGGAGGGGTTGAGAGTGCTCAGCATCTGGCAGGATGGGAGCCAGAAGGTACAGGAAAGGCTCTGTTTCCGTTTGCTTTCCCCTTGAGAAGACAACAAAAGCTCTGCAATAGCCCCAGGCTGAACCACAGACTGACTTTCGACTCTAGCTGTGAAAAGGTGGGGACAAGCTGAGCCTGGTACTTACATTTGCACATTTCCTTTTTTTTTTTATTTTTTAACCAGTGTGCTCTCTCCCTCTTTCATTACTTGAGGGCTCCAGAAGAGCACATGCTTATGCAGCACAGATGACTTTCCAAACAGAAAGGACATTCCTGAACTGGAACCTCGGAAGCAGAAAACGTGGTGGCTTTGAGTTCAAGTCAGGTAAGAGAAAAGCGTTGCCCTTCCTTGGTGCTGCAGCCATGCTGTCGGTGCAGTGAGCTGCTGACCTCAAGGGCAGTGTCCTGGTGGCACACCTGACATTTGGGATGTGTGACTGCTGTTGAGGCACAGCCCTGAGTGTATGAGCAGCTGTGAACAGGGATGTGTCCCTGCACTCCCCTGTCCTCTGTTATTCAAGGCATCAGACCATTACAGAGAATACTGACACTGGTGGAATTATCCTGATTTGCCATTTGGGATGAGAGGTGCCTCAGTTCTTAGGTGACTTCTGTGCTAACAAAGCAAGAGTCTTTATGTGTTCTCATTTATAGTAAATAGAGTCATAAAAACTTGTAAGTGCAGTTTAATGTTAAATCTGACCCCAGCCCTTCACTGTCTTATGCCCATCCAGGCTGTTGTGTCTTTGGTCATCCCAGGAAGCAGAGAGCAGCAAACCTCTACAGGGCAGAATGTCCTCATTATCATGTGTTAAAGCACTGCCTTTTTAATACTTACATGTGGTAATTGTGTTTTATATCAATTCCATAGCTGTTTGGTACAGCCAAAAACCATAGTGACACACAGAGATACCTGAGCACCCTGATTCTGAGTCACAGTCATTTGCTGAGTTAGGCAGCAAAGAAAATACTGCAAAAAGGAGATGAAAATTTTAAGACTAAATGTAGGATTTCAAAACATAAATAGTCCTGTGTCTGCTTCGACAATTGCCTTGGTGTCTAAGGATCTCACTTAGTTGTCTTGCAGCATTTTACAGCTGAGGAAGTAAAGGTTGGAGTGGGGGGGGTGAAGTGATTTGCCCAGAAAAATCTGTGGCTGAAGAGGGAGATTGAACTCAAGGCCTTTAAATACCAGGCTGCTGACCCTGCCTCATCTCCATCCACCCTCCCTGTTCACAGGACGATGAAAAGGACTGGATTTTAAAGCCAATTTGATTAATAATAGTTGGCCTTTCATTGTTTATATAGTGGCTTTATAATGCGTTAGGAAATGGACTTTAGCATGTGGTTTAAATAATGAATCCTGGCAGAGAGATCTTCCAATATTGCTCTGCCATTAGACCGTAGTGGAGAGGTAGAAAAACAGCAGCTTTTAGGAGGATTGTGAAGGATGCAGGTTTGCAAAGCACAGGTTTGGAGGCTCTTCTGCATTCATTTATGTCCCCTTCACATAAATTCTCTTTATTCCTACTTCTAGTTCTCCTAGAGTGTTTGGATTGAATGCTGCTTCTCTGTTTGGGAATAGTAATGAGCTGCTGTAACAGATAATACTGAGGATTCATTGGCCTATCCTTCAGTAAATGACACACTCTCGACTGGCCCTATTCCACTGGGCTTCCTTCACCTCTCTCTCTACCTGTGTGAAACAGGAGCAGAGCTGTTCAAAGTCAGTGGAATTACAGGAGTGTGAAGAGAGATAGGAAGATTATCCACAGTGTATTATCTGAGACTACAGAGTGTGGCAGGTGTTTGCAGGACATATAAAGATGTTAAAAAAGGTATTAATCTAAGGCTCGTTTCTTAGTATCAAGGTACAAAAATGGTACTGTGGGGGAAGGAACAATTTAGGGGGTTATAAGAAGAAATGAACACAGCATGGTAAATAAAATATGCTGCATTTGGTGTTTCTATGGAATTCTGTGCAGGAATTCTGTATTTATCTAAAGAAGCCAAATGCCTCTGATTGCAGCTGACTAGAGAGTTTGGGGGCTGAGATGTAATTTATGTCCTCTTGCTCTGTGTGAACTTGTATGGGGGGATTGTTTCAGTGAAGAGGGAGGCTTCTGTGCTAGGCAGGGCTGGCTGGAGTCTAAGTAGCCTTGAGGGATTCATTCCTCTCTTCTCCAGCCTGCCATGTTTGTGCTTGCATGTCCCTTCAAGGACTCTTCTTCCTTGGTATTGTCCAGTAATTATGAGAGATCATTTTCCAGTAGCTCCTCTAACATTTTGCAGCATCTCAGCAGCAGTGTGTTGGGCTTAATTAGGAAATAACCAAACTACCCAATACCTGGAAACCTTGGAGAAGTAGCTTCTGTCTGTAAAAGCTGGTGAGCACCTGCTGCTCATGGAACAGTGACACTCAGAGCATGTTTGGATTAGCAGGTCTGAATTCAGACAGAGGAGCGATGTCTTTTGTCTTGAGGGTATTGCATTTATTTATGTCAGGTGGGATTATGGGTTGCTGTACGTTCTGCTGGTCTGTCTTGTACCCAGGCACAAGAGCTGGATGCCTCTCACAAGATGCCTCCTCTTGTGACTGCTCTCTTGTGACTGTGTCTTTGAGGGTCTGTTTCTGGCTAGTCTGTCTTTGGTTTACCTTGTCACACAGTCACAGATGTGTAATTAATAGGACACCTTTTACAATGTTTGTTCAACCACTTTGATTTGAAAGTCTGTTTACTTGTGTGAAGCGCAGATTTTTATTATGCAACCCCCAAGTAATTTCTAATGAATGCTGTTGAAAAGTACAAAGAAAAGTGCTAACAGAAGAAGAATATAAATAAAAATAAGAGATGTTTCAAGGTTGTGGTGACCCCAGGCACACAAAACTGAGGAGGTGGAAGTGGGAGGCATCAGTGGGTAGTACTGATCTGTCTTTTGCCAATTGCACGTTCCCAAGACACACTCTGGATGTTCAGCTGCCTTGTTGCAATTATACCCTTGAAATAATGTCTGATTAAATCCGGGCTGTGCTGCTGACCGTTTGTATTAGCCTTCCCTCGAGGCTGATCTCCTGCAGTTCCAGACAAGAGGCAGGATGCAGGAGGCTCGGGGATCGTTCCGCACAGCCAGGCAGGCTGAGCCTTCCCCTGCACTCCCCTGCCGCAAAGGCAAAATGCAGCAGGCTGGGTTAAGCCCTTGTCCTTGGGGAGGGCTGTGTGTTAGCCTGGTGTCAGCACAAAAGAATGACAACCATTATTAAAATGTAAGATGTGGCCACATACCTGAAGCTTTGAAGCAAGCGTTGGAGGCTGCGGGCGAACAGAGCACGAAGAGAGGCACTGGCAGTTCGGGGTGGATGTGGGTGCGTGGAATGGCATCTCTCCTCTTAACAGGTTTCTTGACAGACAGTTGCATCAGCCTGGAGTCCTTTCCTGCACTGCCCAGTGTCTGACACGTGGGACAGATCTTGCAGACACCTTGTTAATCTAGATTAGAATTGATCTTCACGGGGCTCCTCAGAGCTGCTGAGAAGTGCAAAGGTGGGGCAGAGCACAGCTTTGTGTCTACATGTGCAGGCTGCATATTAGGGCATAATAAGCTTCCAAGGGAGGAGTTCTTAATTTGGGTACAGACTGTATATGCTAATTATATGGCATCAGTCCTGGCAATTAGCATGCTTACTTTCAACTTGCATTTCTGATTGAGGTAGCAAAGCCAGCGTTGCCTTCTCCACTCACTAACTTCAAAGGCTTTGTCTTGATTTAAGAAACGATGTCCTAAAGCTGTCAGGAGAAAGTGAAGCTGTGTTACTGTGACTGTCAGGCTGCCCACTTAACAAACTGCATGGTAAATGGATGAGCAGCCAAGCTCCCTGCAATGGCTCATGAGAGCTTTGAGGTTATAAAATGCCAGCCAGCATTTATTGTCATTGGCATACAACATAATATTCCCACAGTGAATGCAGCACAGGTCTTCCAAATCAGAGTATGTGTCCCTAAAATATCAGGGCCCAAAGATACATCTTTGGTCCAGATCATAGGCTGTCATACTTAAAAGAGAATATGATGCACACATCCTAGAAGGGAAAGTAATAATCGGTGGAAGAAACAAGAGTGGAAACAAAGAGACAGAAAATTTGAAGTTCCCTTGGGTGATCCTGCCAACCCTCAAACATAAGACTGGCATAGGTTATGAGCAACATTTAAAAACATTTGTCACCTTAATCTGCTTGGGTGTTTTCATAAATCTCAGCAGACATTTTAAATTGCTGTAGCATTTTTTATAAATCTGATGGCAAGCTATCTTTGAATAAACCCCCAAGTGAATCAGTCTTTTACAGAATTTAACCCTACAGGGAGGGTCATCAGCATGTGATTGTGCTACTGCAGTTGTAGCCTTTGAGCCTGGCTAGAAATATCCAGGGCAGTTCCCTACACAGAGCTGGGGTTACCTAACTATCTACACCAAAATTAAAGACTACAGTCCCCTGTTGCTCCCAGGTTGCACTACTGGTTCCAGTCCCAAGCTGCATGTTCCACATAGAAACCCATCATCTCAACACTGCAGTGCCACAGTCAGATTGCAAATATTTGAATGTCTTCCTGGAGACTGGCTGAGGTCACCCAGTGCTCAGCAGGTGCTGCTGAAGATGATCTAGATTTCCTCCAGAAGGAAGTGAAGCTGTGTCACATCGTACAGGAGCATCACTTAATGTTTGGCATTTGGGATGAAACTTAATGTCCTACAATTACAGCGTCGGATGGCTGGCAGCAATTTTTCCAGACAAATATCACATCTTTCCCAGAAGGATTCAGTCTCTAATATTGTTTCGATGCTGGAGGCTTTTCCAATTTCTGTTTATTAGAAACTACTTATCTGTGTTGGAAACGCTGCCTTTAACCCAATACAGCTGGTTCCCACCACAGCCCTGTGGAAGAATCATGTCTGCAGCATTTTGCTTCCCTGAACTTGTAATATGACCAAAGCAAACTGTCACCTTGCAGAAATTAAGCCTTTGAAGGGCTAATCAGCTCTTCAACTGCTTTGTGTGCTTTGAGGCTCCTTCCAAAGTTTAACTTTTACAACCTCAAAGCATGGAAATCTTTTTCTGAGAATGCAGGGAAATGTTGAAAGTCAAGGGGTGCACACGAAAAGTCCGTGGAAGGAGAAACAAAACAGGAGCTGTGAGAGGCCAGGGCTGTGCCAGTCCAGAGCTGAGCTAAGGAGAGACACAGCCACCTAGATTTACTCCTCTTTTTTTCTACCTTTATGTTATTACCTTTCTAAACCCAAACAGCCAACTGCAGTAGAATTTCTTGCTGTGAAGTTAAACTGGTGATGAAATGTAGTATTTTAGGGGACAATCTTGTTCATTTGAAGCACAGGTAAAAAACCAGGTGCCCTAATTCCAGGCAAGCTCTATTGCTTGGCAAAGATTTTCACATTCACACCAAGAGGCCGTTTTTAAATCGTCATCCTCATACCCAGCCTTCCTTAGGAGCAGAGAAGGGGGAGCAGCTGTTTGCTCCATCTTCACCTATTTGAGACACTGTTTGGTTTTTTTTTTTTTTGTTTTTTTTTTTTTTTAATGAGACCTTAGTGAAGCTGTGATGCTTCTCTGTCTCAGGAGAATTTTTTCTATCCCTCTGGGGAAAGAGCAAGTGTGGGGTGACTGGAGTTCATTACTGTTTCAAGGAAATAAATAAGATTCAAGTGAGTGGCAAATCTGACTGTGGTGAATGTCCATGTAAATGCAGTGATGTGCTTGATCCTTCTTTACTAGGGCAGCTCAGGCGTTTTTATGGTACATTTTATGAGGTAGAGGAGACAAGTGAGCATTGATGGTGTGAGATGACGAGTCACCTTCCTGAAATGCTCTAACAAGTATTTAATCTTTATTCCCTGGAGGAACGGCATTAGTGACTGGAAAATTGAGAACAATAGAGAACTGAGGCAAGTTTTGGAGGAAATGGGTCACAGTAATTCACAACTCAAAAATACCTTATATTAGTTGGTATCCACCTTCCCAGGCTCCATTTTTGCCACCTCCCTGCAGGTCCAGCAGCTTTGCTGTGGGCTGTGATGTGCTGCTTGGCCAGCACTGAACCAGCCTCACACCCCTTGCAGATTCAGGCCGTGGTTTCCTAATTACCAAAAAAAAATCAAGAGAAAAAAATTACAAAAGCCTTGTAGCCCCTTAGAAGACTACATGTTTCCATGTATTTGAGCCTCCTGGATGCAGAATTCCCATCAGATCTTAGCAGGGTTAGGGCTCTGAAGTTCTGGCTGCAGCTGGAGGGGTGGTTGCAGAGTTGGCCACACCTTGTGGGGGCTCTTACAGGTGCCTGGAGCCATCAGGGTGCTGATGTCCCTGTAGAGGTGTGTGTGGGATGCCTGTCCCCACATTCATGCACCAGTGTCTATCTGTCCTGATGGATGTGCTCCCTAACCCAGCCAGCTTGGCCTCGGCTCGGTCCAGCCTTCCTATGCTGTGATCACACCTCCTGATGGCACTGCAGACATACTTTTAGAAATCCCAAACAATTGCCTCCTTGTACCCATATTTCAAGCTCTTATTTAATATTGCCCCCTTTTCAGAGGTTTTAAGAAAGGTTGGCAGAGCTTTATTGAGATCGGGTTGTTGTTTTGAGGCAGGCAGGGTGATGGTATTTTATTTTGATTTCAACAGCACACCCATTAGGATTTTGAAAGGTGGTAATATTCCCTGGAAACAGAAGAGGGCAGCTGTTTTTTGGGAAATGAAGAGTGCATTGACTATTTTTGAGAATGAAATAGCAGTCACTCAGATCTAGATGAGAGAGGGATTTTTTTTTTTTCATGAATGAATAAAAATAGCACAGTATTTCAGGGCCTGTGCGAGTGTAATTAGTGTGTGAAATAGCTGGACCCCCATCACCTTCCTCAGAGTCCCTGGGCTTTGTCTGGCAAAATTAGATTGCTTGCAATTTTATTGCAGTGTAATTAAAAAGTAACCAAGGGAATACAGAACTCAGTCATCAGAGATGTTCAGCATCAGACAGAGGAAAAAGCATTCGGCAGCTCACTGGAATAAGAGCCAGTTTCTTTGTTTACTGCCCAGAGGAAAAAAAAAATGCTCTGAATTGTCTGTATGAATGGAATAATATGGAAAAATAAGATTCAGTAAATGTTATTCAACCCTCCAAACAGTAGCTGTTGGAGGTGAGGAAGGTTAAGTATCCATGTGGGACTTACACCTTCCAGTGCCTTCGTTGGTCCAGTTGGTAGGTAATTTGGAAAACTCAACAGTGATTCCTTCCAGCACCTTCCCACTGTCACTGGGTATTTCCAGCTCTGAAAACAAATGGGAATTTTTCTATTTGGCTTCACAGAGGAGCATGTGAAAAGCAAATTGTCTCTTATTTTTTGTAAAATAGCTCCGAGGCAGAAATAATTAGGGATCTTCCGTAACGAAACAGTACTGACTGAAAGGGTAGCCCAAAAAACTGCTCTTCTGATGCAGAAGATAATGAGGGCTGCCCTAAACTTTTAATCAGGAGCTCAACTTTTATTTGCAGCTCCTGACAAGGATAGCATCCCTTAATAATGCTTCTGACAGTTCCAAACTCCTGAAATTAATATGAGAGCAATGAGAATTTAATGGAAGCGCTAATTACAGATGCTGGAATTATTCTGCTGCAATTCAAAACCTCTGATGTGGAGAAACTCTTAGCACGGTTGGGCTGTCATCTAATTTCTATGAAGTTCTGCTGTGAAAGGTGACCCTGGCTTTACCCACCTGCATTCTGCAAGGTGTGGGCATCCTTCCCTCACATTGACTTCCACACCTTGCAGAGAATTAGGATGCAAGCAATTAATTCTTCCTGCTCTGGAGACTGTACTACTCATACCCCTCCTGCGTGCTGTTCCCTCCATTTCCTCTCTCATGATTAGTCATAATGTCCTGGACTCAGGGGGCTCACATCCAGGCTTTTTCCCAAAAAGCTGGGTGATTATGCAGGTGGATTAAACACAGCTGGCTGTAGCAGTCTGTACCCAGAGTGCCACCTCTGCAGCAGGAACAGCTGAACCACAGCTCCTGCTTTGCTGTGCTTTGTGGTCTAATTTATGAGAACAAACTGGTACCAACAATTTGGTGCCACTTCATGTGGTTATTCGGGTATCAGTGGTGCACAGATGGAAGTGGTGGCCAGGCAGCCTCTCGGAGATGTGGGAGAAGAACTTTTCATAGGGAGGAGCTACCTCAGTCTTTAATCTACCCATACTCCTGAGTGCACATCCCAGGAAGCACAGACCTTTGGAAAGCAATTTGGCATTATCAGAGAGAATGTCTTGCTCCAGAAACAATTTTCACCCTTCCTCCCAGAGAGGTCTGGAGATCTTGCCAGGTCCCTGGGTGCCAGTGAGCTGTGGGAGGTGGTCCCCACTCCACAGAACAGCCAGTCCTTGGCACGCTGGGCTGGTGGGCTGTGCCCTTGGAACAGCACCTGGCTCTTTGCAACCTTCGTGGCGATGCCAGGGGATTGCTGTTGGACTGATGGATTGCTATAAACACCCTGAAGAACCCAATCATTATCCTTCCAGAGGTTTTGTTGGGTTTTTGGAGGCTGGCTACATGGCAGCAAGCCCACACTGCCCTCCTTGCACATCCTGAAAATGCTTCATCTGGATGTTTAGCGTTCAGGAGAACAAGAATTAAATTTGAAGGCTTTAAAGGGAGATCTTTGATTTCTAAGATGAGAGGAAGTCACAGACTTAAGGACTGGACATGGATTTTCCCCAAAACGTGAACATCTTTTGATCTTTTGATGCAACTTTATTTCCTGTCTCTCTTACAGCCAGCTGTGAAACCTGAATCTTGATATTAGTTCCAACTGTTGAATGGCATTAGATGATTCATCTCTTCTATTAATATAAAAAGTAATACCATTTTCTGCTTTGCACATAATGCCTTTTGAGAAATAGATGAAGACATAAGGGACATCGAAGAATTATTTAATCTAAGCTTTTTTTCTTCAGCCCTGTGTTTTGTCGCTCCACTGAATGATTACACTACAGCTCCTGCCCTTCCCCAGTTACTCTGGAGACGGTGCACAAAGGCAGGAGCCATCTCGTCCTGCTTCAGTGCCCCTCTCCTAAGGGAGGGGTGTGCATCTTTTTGATAAAAGTAATAAATGTCCTTTGGTATAACGGAATGAAAAAAAGGAGGGGGAAATCAACAAGCTGGTTTCAATATACTCTGTTAATAAGCCAAAGCCACCATCATAAAAATGCCAGCACCAGCACTGAAAATCAGAGTAAGGTCCTAACGGTTCAGCTGAAAAATCCAATTTGGGAAAAAAGGTGCCTTGGAAATTTTCCACCCTCTCTGGTCAACGCTCACGGAGTTGTGTGCATAAATACAAACATTCCTGGGAAACTTTGCAATGAATCAATAGGCTCTTTGGCAATAAAGATGGAGAAGTTTTTATGGTTGTGGTAATTCTTGGCATGTGATGTGGACTTTGCAGCTGAAAGGCGATGGCCAATTTTATGGATTTTTGAGCTCTTATTATATTGTGAGGACCTTGATAGGGTGGAATTTGAACACACCATTCCTCCTCCCCTTCCCCTCTGATATTAAAAAAGGGAGAAATAAATCAAAGATGAACTGAGAGAAGTAAAAATGAGAGTCAAGAGAAATCTTTCGGCATTAAATTTTGGGGCGAGATATTTGCAAACCAACTACTTAGTTCCAAATATCTCTGTAAAATAATGTTCTCTCTAAACTTCCCTAAAATCATGGACCACATGTTAACTTTTGGATGCTGAGTGCTGAAGTGTTAGTGCTATCAGACAAGGGCTGATCTCAGCTCACACTAAAGCTACTAAAGAATTTTCTTACCAAAATTTTTTACTAATAGAGAATTTTGGGTGCTGTCAGTGGGGAGAGAATGATATTTTAAGCAGGCATATTAATGCTTGTGCAAATTAAGCCTAATCAGTTATCCACGTAACTTAGGGCTGGGTGGCTTCCTACAAATCCATATTTCTGTTACTGGGGTTTGTAAGTGCTGTTATAACAACGGTAAATTATATGGAAAGAAAATGGTTAACTTCCCAGGACTGGGAACAGAAAGTCCTTTCTCCTTTAGTGCCTTTCTTGCTCCTGTCAAAGGTTTATCGAGAGGAAGCTGCATTTTTCTCAGCACATTATTATTGTGATGGTTCCCCCAGCACTGACAGCAACCCCAGCACTTTCTCATTATTTGGTAGATGTGCAAGAGCCTGCTCTGTCTCCCATTAAAGTCAATAACTATCTTTCTTAATTAGCATTCAAATTATGATTGGTCTCCTAACATTCCTATCAATTAGGCACAGCACAGCCATGCTCTGTTGTTTGTTTGAGTTCTTTGAAATGAGCCGGTCCTGAGAGGCTGGGTGGGATCATGGGCAGGAGCCAGACCCCATGGGCTTGGGTAGCATCCACTGGTAATCACAGGCTCTGAAATGCTGCTGGAGGAGAAGGAAAAGGAGGCTCTCCCGAAACAACGGACCCAGCACAGCTGCTTTAATTGCCCTGTCCCAATCAAATGAATAACTGGAAAGTGTCAGAAAGGTAATTGCATCCACGGAAATGGTAGGTTTTTTTCTCCTTTTTCCTCTGTGCTGGATGCTGAGGGCTGTAGTGACCTTGGCATGCAGTTAACTTTCACCAAATGTTGGGCTGGGGCCCGGAAATTAAGACCTGCAGGTTTCCGAGGCCAATTCCAGCGCACGGGAGCAAAAGGATAAGTGACTGGGATGCTGCAGCTTGGAAAGCTGGCACACAGTTTCCTCAGCTCCAAGCACAGTATGTCAAGGAACTGATGCAGGTGTTGAAGAGGCACAAAGGGAGTTTGGAATGATGGATGTGTCATCATGACTCCTCTGAAGCACCTGCCAAGCGGGAAGCGGGACGGTGCAATGCAGGTACCGGGGAACGCAGCTCATGTTTGCTGTGTGAGATTGTTCCTTCAGATTGGGATCAGAGTATTTGCAGTACCTCAGTCAAAAAAAAAAAAAAAAAAAAAAAAAAAAAAAAAAAAAAAAAAAAAAAAAAAAAAAAAAAACAAAAAAAAAAAAAAAAAAAAAAAAAAAAAAAAAAA